>NC_090180.1:26283866-26588588 GCF_024679245.1 Pseudorasbora parva
TCTGACAGAACTGATGCAGGACGTCCAGGTTCTGCTGTAGACCATCTTCTGTTGGAGTGGCAGCACCAGATCATCCGCATACAGGAGGAACTTTATAGAGGTGACATCCACTGCTGTGAAAAAAATAAAATACATAAAAAAACATCACTGCCAAAAGTTTTCACCCAAACTTCAATGGGTCTTTTAAATCAATCATTCAATCACCTTTATTTATATAGCGCTTTTACAATGACGATTGTTTCAAAGCAGCTTCACAGTGTTAAACAGGACAATATTGCAACAAAATTTGATTTGGCTCCTTTCGCTTCGTTCTGGAGAAAACAGTGATGTTATCAGCTTATTTTAATTTATCATATAGCGAGAATGTTGGCAGATCAGTATTATAGTCAGGGCCGTACCCACCATTGAGGTCCCCGAGGTCCGGACCTCGGTAATTCTCCGAGGTGTACATAATAGAAGTTGCAAAATAATAGCCTATTAAGGCGGCGTGTACAAACAGGTGTTCTTGCCTCGCCCGGCATTTATTTTCAATTGTTTCCAATGGATGCGCCGCACTTTTCAATAGCGCCAACAGCTGGCAGGTTTTGTCCAATGACTGATGTTTGACATCACAACACTGCGAGAGCGCTCTCGCAGTAGTGTGATGTCACACGCGGAAAAATCTGCCCATGAGATGACCAGCCCATCTGCGTCCAACCCACTCACTTACCGCTCGTCCCGTGGCTCTCTCTCCCGCTGCAGACCTCGCTGAACCACGCCCCCCTTGCCACATACCCCCACTGCCCGACTCAGGCCGGGTGAGAACGGCCCACCGGATGGCCAGGCACTCTTTCTCTATGGTGCTGTACTTAGCCTCCCTCTTCGAGAGCTTACGGCTAATGTACAGCACCGGCCGCTCTTCCCCCTCCACCTCCTGGGACAGGACTGCACCCAGCCCCCTGTCCGGATAGCTGCCCCAATGTGTGGAGTTTTGTTCGCAAGTCCAGCACATACTGAATTTCGTTTTTGGCCGAAGATGGTCCCTCCTCCCAAGTTTCTCGCAGGAAATCCAGCACCCCCCGAGGCTGGCGTCCGTAGAGAAGCTTGAAGGGGGAAAACCCTGTGGAGGCTTGCGGGACCTCCCGCATGGCGAATAACAAGGGTTCTAACCACCTGTCCCAATTTTTGGCGTCTTCCTGAACAAACTTACGGATCATGGTTTTAAGAGTGCGTTTAAATCGTTCGACCAAGCCGTCCGTTTGTGGGTGATAGACGCTAGTTTGAATCGATATAATGCCCAGCAACCCATATAGTTCGCGTAGTGTGCGTGACATAAACGCCGTGTCTTGGTCAGAGAGGATTTCCTTCGGAACCCCCACCCAGGAGATAAGTCGAAACAGTGCGTCCGCAACACTTTTCGCGGAAATGTTGCGGAGGGCCACTGCCTCTGGGTATCGTGTTGCGTAGTCCACTATGACTAAAGCAAAACGATGCCCACGCGCTGATCGCTCTAATGGCCCGATGAGGTCCATCCCAATTCTTTCGAAGGGGACCTGCATTAACCGAAGAGGGCGCAAAGGCGCTTTTGGGGCGGCCAGTGGGTTCACCAACTGACATTCCGGACAAGACGCGCACCACCTGCGCACGTTGTCATGAATGCCTGGCCAAAAGAATCGGGTCATGAGGCAATTTAGTGTGGCCGCCTGTCCCAAATGGCCCGCCATAGGATTGGAGTGAGGGAACTCTTGGGAACTAACAATTGGGTTGTATCTACTTTGGTCTGAGTGTCTTGGGTCACTCGATACAACTGATCTTTCAGGATGGCAAAATATGGATAGGTGAGGGGAAGGGCAGGTTGGAGAGACTGGACGTCGATGGAGCGGACCTGGCGAAAGGCATGTTTTAAGGTCTCATCCTGAGACTGCTCCAGGGGAAAGTCATCGCGGTCCGAGAGAATCAGTCTCTCGATCGCGCTCGGTTCCTCTGGAGCCGCCTCCTGCAGTCCCATCTCAGTCTCTCCAAGCTGCACTCGTGCCATCCCTACCCGAGCCTTTTTCCCCCAAGAGGCATCCGCACATAACGACCCCAATAAAACCGCAAACGTCCAATCTCCATCACTGGACACCTGTCCACAAAATGGTCCGGGTCCCCGCAACGCCAGCAGGCCAGCCCATGCCTACCCACCACTCCAGTGGCGGGGAGTGGGTTGGAGAACGGGTGCGGAGAGAGCCGAGCCCCTGGAAGCACTATCCCCCCCTGACCCCATAAGCCCCGCCCCCCTGGGTGGAGCCCTCGAACTCCCGAACTGGCCCGGGTCCATTCCCCCCCGGCTTCTGGGGGGAACACGAGGAGGGCCCGGTGGGCGGGACCTAGGGAGAGGGACAGGATGAGAGAGAGAGACGGGGGGGGGGGGTCGAGGTTAGTGGGGGTTCGCCGACCCCCGGGCACGCCACCATGTGGTCCTCCGCCAGATCGATGGCCGTATCCAGCGACGTGGGCCGGTGGCACTGGACCCACTCGGCAGTCTTCCTGGGGAGCTGAGTGATGAACTGCTCCAGCACCACCAGATCGATCACTTGGTCCACGTCGCTTCCTCCGGCCAAGAGCCACTTGCGGCATTAGTCCCGGAGCTGCTGGGCCATCGCGAAGTGCCGGCCAGCGTCACCCCAGTCCAAGGACCGGAAGCGTTGGCGATGTTGTTCTGGCGACCGACCGACCCGCTGGATGATGGCCCTCTTCAGATCATCGTAGACCAGGAGGTTCGCCACCGGTAGTTGTTGGACGGCCGCCTGGGCTTCACCGGATAGCAGAGGGATCAAGCGCACCAGCCACTGCGCACGGGGCCACCCGCAGGCCTCCGGCGACTTTTGGAACAGCTCCAAGAAGGCTCATCGGGATCATCTTGAGGCCCCATTTTGTGCAACGGCACGTGAACCGGTGCGCTGGCCTGCCTGGCGGCCTCGGTGCGAGCCTCCCGGTCGAGCCAGCTCCGTAACCTCTCGCGGTCCTCCTGCTGGCCTTGGACAATGGCCTGGAACCGCCTTTCTTGGTCAGTCCGAAAGTCCAGCAGGGCTTAATGTTGTTCGCGGTGTAGGGCCGCGAGGGATGAGATGATGTCCGCAAGTGGGCTGGAGGACGGATTTTGCATGCCGGCGGCGCGGTCCTACTTCCTTCCCGGGTTTCGGCACCAGTGTAACAAGTTCTTAGGTAAGGAAGGAAGAGGACACGGGGGTCAGGTAGACTGCTGACGTCTTTTTATTCTTTGTATAACTCAAATAACAGTGTTCACACTCCAGTGTGTATCTTTCTCATAAACTCAGGTTTCACTTCCGGGTTGCGGTACTTCCGGTATCCGGGAACTCGGAACTCAGTGTCTCTGGGTGCGTCAGCAGTCCGTCTCTCTCTCGCCTGCTTCCGTTTCTCCAGGCGTTTGTACTCTCCCCGCACCCATTACTGAAACGAGATACAGGTGTTATCAATCTACGTCCAACCCACTCACCTCCCGCTTGTCCCGTGGCTCTCTCTCCCGCTGCAGACCTCGCTGAACCACGCCCCCCTTGCCACAGTTATTTTTTCACATTGATTTCTATCTTTGACATTATCTTACTCATTCAACATTAAATATTTCAAGGTTATATGTTCAAATAATGTTCTTTACATAATGTAAATCACAAAAATTAACTTTAGCTAAGTTTTCAAAGACGGAGTCACACATATGCCATCTTTGGCTCAATTTAACAACAAAACAAACACCTAATAATTATATTAGTAGTATTGTTGCATATATTATTACATATTTTTTTTGCAGGAGGGACAAGTTATGAGAGAAAGGGAGAGGCTGGTAATACAGAGGGAGAGAGACAAAGAGTAGAAGAGGGTGGAAAAAGAAATGAACCGAAATAATGTCAGGTTGAAGAGACAAGTGAAGATGTGAGAGAGGAAGAGGGAAAACAGAGAGAGACAGAAAAAGAGGCAGAGAGAAAAAGCAGTGGAGAAGGAAACGAAGAAGAGAGATCACACAAGCCATGCAATGCTATAAAAGAACAGGTTAAAGAGGTGACAGGAGAAAAGGAGAGCAGGAAAAGAGGGAAAGAGAAGTGATGGCTGTCATACTGGCACAATTAATTAATCTGATCCAGTAAAGTTTATAAATAAACAACTAACAGATGATGCTACATTCTCCAGAATAAGTGGTTCAAACATAATCATAATTTGAAAACAAAGTTTGGTGAAAAGCAGTTGCGTTATAATGTAAACTTGGAGGAGAAATATCCTTGGCTTAGATTTTCTGTTTCAGAAGATTCTCCTTACTGTGCTGTTTGTATGGCATTCAGCAAAAAAAAAACTACAAACACAATTTTCATAAATGAAGGATTTTGTGACTGGAAAAATGCTATTGGAGAGAAGCGGGGCATCTTTTTCAACCACAGTTGTAGTCCAGTGCACCTAAAGGCTTTTACATTTGCTGAGAATTTTTTGTCCGTTGCACAAGGGCAAAAGAAAAGCATTAATTATATTATAAGCAATGCATATGCAGAGAAGGTTAATATGAATCGCAAAGCTTTCCTTTCCATTCTAGATGTTATAATCAATCTGTCAAAGAGAAACATAGCACTGCGTGGTAACTGGACAGGAGAACATGAAGATGACAACTTTAATCATTTCCTCACATGGAAATCCACATTCAATGCCACACTGAAACATCATGAGACAGCACCAAAAAAAGCCAAATATATTGGACCACTAATTCAAAATGAACTAATAGCATGCTGTGAAGCTGAGATTCGTGAGGAAATAGTTAAGGAAATAAAAAAAAGTCCGATTTTTTAAAGTCCTTGCAGATAAAACAATGGATGTGAGTGGGACTGAAAAGCTGTCAATCTGCATTCACTATGTCAACCATGACAGTGGAGCTGAAATATGAAGAGTTTCTGGGTTTCTGTCCTCTATCCAAACTAGATGCAGCATCTGTTACACAAGCCATCCTCTCTCAGTTGGAAAAGTGGGGTCTGGAGATTAAATATCTTAGATGGCAGGGCTATGATGGAGCTAGCACAATGAGTGGACATGCGAATGGAGTACAACAATGCATTAGAGAAGTCACGCACTGAACCTTGTGGTAGTCCATGGATGTTCTGTCATGCCCCTCATCAGGAACACCCTGGCTACCATTGAGAATGTTGCCGTGTTTTTTTCCGCATCTGCTGTGAGAAAGGACATGTTAAAAGAGCAACCACAAGGAAGCCAGGAAACAAAATAAAATGACAAGAAAACTTTTATCAGATATATGTTGGGGCTCCAGAGGAAAGACAGTAGGTGCTTTTCTGGATCACTTAAGTGCAGCCCACTCTGCACTCATAAAAATAGAACCAGGAACATCATTAAAATCCAGCAAGGCTAGCAACCTACGACACAGTATAGTCATTCGACACAATTGTCACTGCTATCACCATAAACAAAATCCTTGGCTATACAGCCATTGACCAAAGAGTTACAGTCAACAAATATGGATATTATGACTGCCTACAAATAGGCCAGAGAGGTGGCTCAGGTCATTTCAACACTAAGGAATGAGGAGGGATTTAGTGAAATTTATGAAAAGTCAACAGAAATGGCCAGCACCATTGATGTGATTCCCGTAAAGAAGTGTGTAACAAACAGGCAGCAAAACAGAGAGAACACACCCTCACAGGCAATAGAAGAACATGAGGTTGACTTAAGCCCTATTCGGACGGGATTAGATTAACATGGCGACATGGGGGTAAAGTCATTCTACCTCAGGACGTCTGTAATATTAATGGCCAATTCGCACGGGATAAGACATCTCAGTAAAACTAGCAGAAGTGGGAGGAGTAACTCGCTTTACGCACCTCCTTGACGTCATGTGCGTATGACGTTACCGTTATAACGTGAGCAAACACACTGAGTGCCAGTCTGAACTCCGTCTCCAATATATATGTGTGTTTTAATAAACAGTTAGGTCCAGTCTAGCGATTCTGATTGGATTATGTTGGTAATAGACACTTTCCTAGAGCTAAAATAAGTGTTGTGCCTCTAATAAGTGCTTTTGATCTTCTTTTTGCTTTAAATGAAATGCGGAAAATACTGGACATTTTCCACAGATTTGTCCCTCCACCTACAACGCAACCGAATGCTTCAAGCACCTCCAAGGTCGCAAAATGCGCTTTTTTAACTTTTAAACAGGCAATGACGGAATTTTACCATAGATTTTTACAGCGGGTCTATTCGAACGGGATTAGTATTACCTGAGGTAATTTTTCCGGACCTTTTTACAGAAGGTAAAAGTCTCGGTAATCTTTACTGACATTGTCCGTAATGATTACTGAGATGGCACATTCGGACGGGACTAAAATCACTGAGAACCTCTGGTAATAATTACTTTACCCCCACGTCCCCATGTTAAACTAATCCAGTCCGAATAGGGCTTTAAGCCCTATTCCGACGGGATTAGATTAACATGGGGACGTGGGGGTAAATTCATTTTACCTCAGGACGTCTGTAATATAAATGGCCAATTCGCACGGGATAAGACATCTCAGTAAAACTAGCAGAAGTGGGAGGAGTAACTCGCTTTACGCACCTCCTTGACGTCATGTGCGTATGACGTTACCGTTATAACGTGAACACAACCTGAGCGCCAGTCTGAACTCCGTCTCCAATGTGTTTTAATAAACAGTTCAGTTCTAACGATTCTGATTGGATTATGTTGGTAATAGACACTTTCTTAGAGCTAAAATGTGTTGTGCCTCTAATAAGTGCTTTTGATCTTCGTTTTGCTTTAAATGATATGTGGAAAATACTAGACATTTCCACAGATTTGTCCCACCACCTACAACGCAACCGAATGCTTCAAGCGCCTCCAAGGTCGCAAAATGTGCTTTTTTTAACTTTTAAACAGGAAATGACGGAATTTTACCATACATTTTTACAGCAGGTCTATTCGAACGGGATTAGTATTACCTGAGGTAATTTTTCCGGACCTTTTTACAGAAGGTAAAAGTCTCTGTAATCTTTACTGACATTAGCCCTATTCGGACTGGATTAGTTTAACATGGGGACATGGAGGTAAAGTCATTTTACCTCAGGACGTCTGTAATATTAATGGCCAATTCGCACGGGATAAGACATCTCAGTAAAACTAGCAGAAGTGGGAGGAGTAACTCGCTTTACGCACCTCCTTGACGTCATGTGCGTATGACGTTACCGTTATAACGTGAGCAAACACAACCTGAGGGCCAGTCTGAACTCCGTCTCCAATATATATGTGTTTTAATAAACAGTTAGGTCCAGTCTAACGATTATGATTGGATTATGTTGGTAATAGACACTTTCCTAGAGCTAAAATGTGTTGTGCCTCTAATAAGTGCTTTTGATCTTCTTTTTGCTTTAAATGATATGCGGAAAATACTGGACATTTTCCACAGATTTGTCCCACCACCTACAACCCAACCGAATGCTTCAAGCGCCTCCAAGGTCGCAAAATGCGCTTTTTTTAACTTTTATACAGGAAATGACGGAATTTTACCATACATTTTTACAGCAGGTCTATTCGAACGGGATTAGTATTACCTGAGGTAATTTTTCCGGACCTTTTTACAGAAGGTAAAAGTCTCGGTAATCTTTACTGACATTGTCCGTAATGATTACCGAGATGGCACATTCGGACGGGACTAAAATCACCGAGAACCTCTGGTAATAATTACTTTACCCCCACATCCCCATGTTAAACTAATCCACTCCGAATAGGGCTATTGTCCGTAATGATTACCGAGATGGCACATTCGGACGGGACTAAAATCACTGAGAACCTCTGGTAATAATTACTTTACCCCCACGTCCCCATGTTAAACTAATCCAGTCCGAATAGGGCTTAAATTTGTTCTACCCTTTTATTGACCATGTGACAAGCCAACTAAACACCAGGTTCATGGAAAACTCTGAACCAGCTATGCTTGCTGCATACCTAATACATTCACGTTTGCATAAATTCACAAAAGTAAAGCAAGAAACAACGGTGTCTTGGTACAGAGAAGATCTCCTTCAGCCAGACTCAATTGACCAGGAGATTCACAAATGGAAGGTTAAGAGCCAATTTCAAACAGTGCTTTTATCAACAGCAAAAGAAACATTAAATCACATAGACAAGCAGTACTACCCCAACATCCACTGTATCCTCTCCATCTACCTAACATTACTAGTGACCACCTGTTCATGTGAGAGGTCGTTCTCTGCATTGAGGCGGCTCAAAATCTGGCTTCGCTCAAGCATGGGAAATGACAGGCTATCAGGTCTTGCAATGATGCATGTGCATAAAAACAGAGCGCTGGATCCTGAAAAAGTTCTTAGGCGCTGGGATGTCTCTGGACACAGAAGGATAATATTGGCATTTCATTAAATTATTATCTGTGAAATTGTAATTTGATTAAAATCTCTTTCGTAAATGAGAGATGTAATCCTTGAAGCATCTCTCATTAAGGCCATTTCTCTTGAGTATGTTATTGTGTTTTGTCAATAATAAACATAAACACCTCTTCTGATTTTCTAATTTGAAGTCTAATTTTTTTGGAACATTTAACCAGATTCTCATTTATAAAAATCTGTTGTCTTCTTAAAATAATTTATACGGCACACTGACATGGTTTTAAAGCTACAGTTAGCTGATTCTTTGATTTACTTATGTCTTAAAATGCATATGTAAAGGAAGGAAATGTTTTTTTTTCAAACCCTCTAAAATTCATATTTGGACCTCTGTATTTAGAAAATCCTGGGTATGGCCCTGATTATAGTTTATAGAATTAATTAAGACCTACTTATTAATTTTATTTGTATATTTAGTTGAATAACTTGGATCATAATTTTAGTGTTCCCAACTGAGCAAGCCAAGCCAAAGGCAACAGTGGCAAGGAACCAAAAGTCCATCAGCCTACATTTTTGCAACACCCGAAATATGTACCTCCAAGTACGTTTACCTGCACTTTTTGGGTGAACCGTCCACCGGAGGTGCTCCGCCAACCTGATCTCACAAAATTAATATTTATAGCCTAATTTTATATTTTGGAGCAACTAACTCCACTTCTACCCTAAACCTACCCACTCTCAACAATATAAAACACGTAACATGCAAATAAATGTACAGTGACATGTATGTATTGCAAAAACTGACCAAAAAACTGTATAAAAGTATTAACACATGTTGCATTCCAAGTCTTCTGAAGTCATACGATATCTTCATGTAAAGAACAGAGTTGATCTTAATGTTTAGTCGTTGAAATGATGATCACGCTCCTTTGCGAACAGAACACACACACACACGCATTCGTTCATTCATATTTCTAATTCAAATGATACACACGGAAAGTGACGCGATCGGTCACGAGACACATGAGAGCCAATGGCATTTTACAATCAAAGCTTGCTGACGTGACGTTTCTTCCGGCGGCAATATTTGAAATGTATTATTAATTTTCGGCGGATGGACTCAACGTTACTGATCGCTTTTGGGGATTTTCGGAACACTTGGGATATTTGTACTTTCTGAATAAATTGTGCCTGCAGTCGTATCTGCCTGTTATATCCTGTTTTTTTGTAATACACAAATGGGTAGGTTTCACGAGTTCACACTTACATATAATTATATAGAGTAATATAAATGCGTATTTGGCGTGCTGTCCGGGGGGAGGGATTTGAGCTCGAACTTGGCCCGAACCCAGAGTACCCCCCCCTTCGTGTAAGTGGTTAGAACTAAAAGAGCAAAATGTGGAGAAGGGGTGGAGGAGGGATGCTGATAAACTGTCAACAGAATGGAGGTAAGACTGCTGTGTATATATATGCACCTCTCGTTGATTAGCTGAGTGCTATCCACCTGTGTCAATTATCTGAAAGCCCTCCTCCCGAATCTTTGTTAATTAACATCGGTTAGGGAAGCGTTTGAGTTACTCGTTCAAAATGTGTCTGAATATGTGTGTGTGTCCACAAGGTAAATGGATATATAAACATACTAAATATGTTTTTTTGAAAATGTAAAAATGCAGAATGTTTCTTGTGATGGGTAGGTTTAGGGGCTGTGTGTGTGTGTGTGTGTGTGTGTGTGTGTGTGTGTGTGTGTGTGTGTGTGTGTGTGTGTGTGTGTGTGTGTGTGTGTGATGGGTAGGTTTAGGGGTAGGGGCAGTGTAGGGGGATAGAATGTAACAGCATTGATAAACACACTAAAAAGCGATTATGTGTCTTGATAGCACGCCAAAATGGCATACGAATTGGCGTGTTATACATACGGCATTTCATGAGATCAGTCTGTGAACGGAGAAAGAATATTACCACTTAGCGCCTCCAGTGGACATTTCACCCAAAAAGTGCAGGTAAACGTACCTGCAGGTACATATTTCGCAGGTACATATTGTGTTGCAAAAATGTAGTCAGAGTCACGTATTTCCAATGAGCCTGGGTTGCAAATAAACCTTGGGAGAAACCAGACTCAGTCGGGGTACCAGTCCCAGATAGCAGACAAACAGTGAATCAGCGTTGAATCAATGTTAATGCATCAACTAAAATATCATTGAATCAATGTTGAGATCTCAATGTTGAGAATGTTGATTTTTCATCAGGTTTGCACCCTGAAATAATGTTATTTCAACGATGAAAAATAGATAAAGATGGGCTTAAAATCAATAGTTTAACAACTAAAATTAAACCACTTATTTAAGTGAATCAATGTTGAATCAATGTTAATGCATCAATCAAAACATCATTGAATCAATATTGAAATATAACATTGATTTTTCATCAGGTTTGGACCGTGAAATAATGTTATTTCAACAATGAAAAATAGATCAATCTTGCTTTATGTACAGCAGGATTCTATGCCAGTTAATTTGTCTCTTTATTTTATTCATTTTAATCAGAGACCATGTGTGGCTGCAGTCGATATGATTTTGCATCAAAAAGTCACTCAAAGTAAACACCATCCTTCAGTTTACATGCAAATGTATTTATTTATGCCCTCACAGTTACAACAGGAAATCTCACATTGACTTAAAACAATTACATCTGAATTTATAACACAAATGAGGAAGAGCCTGGAAAAACATGACAACGTGCATCTGCAAAATGGAAGTAAATACAAATGTAAACTTGCCAATAAATACAGAAATGACACAGTACTACTGAAAGAAAGAAGGTAGAAGAAAGAATAAAATACTCCAAACTCAGGGGGTTCCACCATGAGCAATGCCCCGAAGCCTTTCAGGTTGTAATGGAGCCAGTTCTGCACCGTCCCAGCAAAGATAAACTCGGATGCCTCTTATTATCAGCATTCACGGCATCTAAAACAACAAGAAGTTAGTAAATATTTGGAAATGTGATTAATTATACATTACAAATATAGCCTACTACAAAATGAAGTGAAACTTGAAATTTTATCAAAATCTTGATATCCCAGTTAAAACACGGTAACATTAAATTCAGGACTATTTAATGCATTTTAGTATAGACTTTAAAGGACCCTCAGACACACAATGAATGAAAGAGCAAAGTGATTATATCCGGTGTTTTATCTAATAATAATATTATTGTATTTAATAGTAAATAAAAAAAGTGTGAAAATGAAACAAGTAAATGAATGACCAAATAGTTAAATTAAGAAAATAAAAGAGGAGCTGTATAGGCTACATGGTGGTTTGGAAGAGATTTTTTTTTCCATTTACAACACGAACTGGAGGCACAACTGTTTACTAAATTTCTGTAGTTTGACATAGCTGCCTACAGAACTTAAAAATCTCACTCTTTTCTTTTTTCTTGCTGCATTAAAGATTAAACTGTAAGGATGTAATTGTGATCTGCTCTCGTGATGATATCGTACAGCTGAAGCAGTTATGAACTGATTGTATTTCCCCTCACCGCGCTAACAGGTCAATCAGTTCTAGTTCTGCTTCAGCTGTGAGATACTCTCACAAGTGGTGAACACAATTACTGACAAGCCAGAAATTCATCTAACCTTCCGATCGCCTCTCGTTTATACACTGGACGAATATGGGATGATTCAAAATGATTCATCTATGCGTGCACCGAGTAAGATACGTTTGTGGATCCGCGCCGCACATTCATTTTACTCGTTGCACGCACAGATGAATCATCTTAATACAAAAATCATCTCATAAAATAGATGAACACCTCACAACAAACGACGCACGACCAAAAAAAAAAAAAAAACGAGTTGCACGAGTCAGAATTCGGACGCAATTCACAGTGTATATGCCAATCTTAAGAAAAAAAAATGAATACAAATATGATATGGTTTGGTGAAAAACAAACTGAAACTCATTTTATTAATATTATCCTCCTGGCCCTTGGTTAGGTAATTTACGAGGGCGCTCATGTGACTATTATTACATTGCAGTTCACTAAAACTCTCAGAAGCACACAAGTTGTAAAACATAAAGATGAATAAAAATACTAAATTAAAATTTAGATGAATTGTATAAATATATTTTTGTAGGCCTACTTACCTCTAAAAAACATGGTCGTTGTCCTGTGTCTCTTTTTCGCGATTGAAGTCTGTTCAGCTGCGCTTGCTTTGATCTGATTGGTGGATGTCTTGAAGGTGCATTACCGCCACCTGCTGGATTGGATTGTGGCGCATTCGATAGGTAGGGACACATATTCTAAATTCTTTATTAACTTGTACATTCATGTACTAGCATGTACATTCTACATGATTTAAATAATAATAATAGGCTACATTTTTATTTATTTAAAACTGATAGACTAAATTTATGGTAGAAGTTCTTTGTTTTTATTTGTTTTTTGCATTTTTTATTATAATAACATGAAACACAGAATGACAACATTACATGCAGTAAGCAGGAAAATAATATACCTTTTATAAAGATTCATAGTTTTTACAGCTTTCTTATTGGAAGAGTCAGACATCAAACACACATACAATTTTAACTCTTCCAGAAAAATTTAAAGAAAGGCTTACAATTACAAAATTTACATTTATGTATTCTTTGTTAATCCACACACTCGTTGGTGTACTCATCGTATCCTTTGAGGATAATAAATGTGCTCACATTCACACAAATGTAGCCAATTGATTTGGACTTGCCTTAACATGTTGAATAATGTGACAGATAGATTGACCGTAAGCCTCACCGGTGGAGAATTAAGCTGACCAAACATCAGCATTGTTTGTCTTTTCAACACTGAAAAGCATGGAATTATCAACATTGATCCAATATTATTTAGCAGTGAATTTTCAACATTGGTCCAGTATGGTTTTAGCATTGAATTTTCAACATTGATCCAATATTACTTAGCATTGAAATTTCAACCTCAACCAAAATGATGATTCTGATCGAATTTCAACATTGAATCAATGTCACCATGCTATCTGGGGTTCTCCTCTGGCCTATTATTAAACAGTGTTTATTTACAATGATTATTATTCTGGCAACCTTACAGGTCATAAATCATATCAGATAGGAATATTCTAAATTTCTGGGTATCGCAAGAGATGGGTTCATTTAGGATGGCGCGCCGATTACACAAGAGTATGAATAATTGAAAGATCACAGTTATTGTGCCGGAGATGGGTTTATTGAGTGTGTCTGCTTCCCAAATGGTGCTAGGAAGACTATTACAGAGTTTAGGTGCTAAATAGGAAAATTATTGACTGCCTGCAGACTGCTGTAACAACAACGACTCATGAGTTTAATGTCTCGGGGAATAATTAACTCAAAAGGGATTTAATATTCAATATTCATGAATTTATGAATATAATTTGCCAGTTGTTCATTACGTATTAAAATTTTCCGATAGGGAAAATTGTTTAATTAAACACAAGTAACCCTTTATGGAATTGCTTGAAATTATCCTACTAAGTTTGTCCTGCAAATTAGTTATAGACCTTTCAAATCAATTCTCAATAAAGGGATTACTGCTTTACGAGCGCATAAGAAACATTAACTTTACTGATCAGGATAAGTTCAATATTTCAAATGATCATACAGTTTACTTTACTAACATAGTAGCATAAGCAGTTAGGTAACGTTTAGATCGCAAGTTTCATTGACTTTGTGTATGCGGCAGAATAACAGATTCAACTCATTAAATGTCTTCTGGAGGTTTAATAAACACAGACTAAAAATAACACTACAATTCACACAGAAAGTACATACTAAATATGCATCAAGAGAGTAGAAGTCTAGATATTAACGAAAGAATACATAAAAGAGAATAATGAATAGACTGAAATTAGAGAGAGATAAAAGAGAGAGAGAGAGAGAGACAAAGAGAGAGAGAGAGAGAAAGAGAGACAAAGAGAGTGTGTGTGGGGGGGGGGGGGTAAGCAAGGCATGCTTTCCTTCAGTTCAACAAATACGACCTTCACGGAGTTAATTTATCCCAACGGGAAAATAACACACCCTCTTTACAGCAGTAAGAATAAGAATACTTGCATTCTTTTTGGTTTCGTTTTGGCTTCTCGCTTGTGTGCGCGTGGGTTCCGAGTTCAAATGTCCTGCGTGTCCGGCGGTCCTTTCCGAGGTTGGGAGGGAAGCGGCTGTTTGCTTTAGCGAGGCTTCGTGTTCTTGAAGATCGGATTGTAGAAGAGAAGATTTTCGGAAGGGCTGAGGCCTGCTTGGAGGGCCTGCATTGGTGGCATGGCTTAAGTACCAGCCCCCCCCCCCCCCCCCCCCCCCGTGGGTGTTGGCTCCCACAGGAGAGAGTTGAAGAAGTAAGAGCCAGAGAGTTTTTCCCAGAAGAGAAGAGGGAGAGAGCCTGTCTTCACTGGTCTTTTAAGGTCTGGAAATAGTCCCACCCTCCAGGGTTAGACTTAACCAATGAGAGTGTTGGGATTTCCCGGCGGGAAATTCCTCAGCAGAATTTATAGCTCTTTGTTTGAAAGTTCGACTCAGTGGGTCTCTGAGTCTTCATACTATAATTAATGCAACAAACACACACTGCATTTTCTGAATAAGTGATATACATGGAAGTGTAAGTCGTGAAGTGAGCATTAATTTGATAGGAGACATGACATATATGAGGTTATCTGAACTAGTACTTTGTTAAGACAAAGACAAAAAGATGCAAAATACCATACAGAATAAACATTTTACAAGACAGTTATGTGTTTACATATAATGTCCTGGGGTGCATGTTCATTTATAGATGGTTTGTCTATAATTTGAGGCAAAAGCTCTGTGTCTTAAACTCTTTGTGTATAAGACTTCATGTGGCCACATTCTTTCCGGCCATAAAACATCTTATCAGATGGTTTCCAGGGTAGCTGTTGTGTTGGGGGAAGGTCTGTCCATCAGCACCACTTTCAAAACCTATTTGTTAAATGTAACTGGCGATTGTGTGTTTGATTCGCCTGAGTCGCTACATAATCCCCCCTTTCGCTAGTTGTTGTCCCTCCTATGGACAACAACGAGCGATATCAAAGATTCAGGAAGATCAGACACATCATAGCCATGTTAGGCTCCAGTTGTTTGTGTCTCCTGGAGTGATGGTCGTTCCACGGCAGATAAGGCAGACAGTAGCCAGTTCAGGTCTCTGTGCTTGTGCAGCAGGTGTCGAGGCAGCAGGTGCCCTGACGGTGCGTCACCTGTCATCCAGAAGTCCGTTTGTGTGGTGCAGGTGTGCTGTGGGCTTTCTGCAGCCCTGGGTGGAACCATGTTCCTCGCAATGGCCAGTCAGTCCTTTAGGTCTCCTGCCTAGGAAGATGGACTGTGGATCTTGACACTTTTGTGTCCTATGCTGACTAGGAACTTTTCAGAGGGTGCCTCGCATTGTGGCCAGGCTGGGTGCCTTCTGGTGATCCACTTTGGTTTCTCTGTTTCAAAGTTCAAAGTCATTGGGGTTTTGAGAATCCCTTCAGAGGCGGCCTTGTGTTCGTTAAAGGCCTTCTTTCTCAAATCACATGCATGACATAGTGTGGGGCTTGGCAGTATTGCCTACAAGGTGACTAACTGGTGTTGGAGGAGAAGGTTCTTGAAGCTGGTATAAGGTTAGGCAGAGGGCTTGGGCTCCTCCCCCCTTTTGCGTTTGTGTGCAGGGCTGGAGGAGTTTGCGCTGCTGATGTGAAGTTCAGGAGAGTACGTCTTTCTTTTGAGGATTCATTTGCAGTTGGTGATCAGCAGTCCAGGTTGCTCTCTCAGAACGATGCCCGAGGCTGGACCTGGTGTGATGATGTCTGGTGGTGGCTGGCCTCTGATTGTCTGGAGGCACAGGAGCATGATCACGGTCGCGTTTCTTAGGCATTTCCAGATCTGTTGCATGGCCTCGGTAGTGAAGTGGATGCCTCTGTCTGAGTTGATTCTCAGTGGCAATCTTGACAGGAAAAAGCTGTGATTCATCAGGGGGTATGCCGTGGTCTGGGCGGTGTCGTTGGGTGCTGGTTGACACTCCACCCACTTGGTAAACTGGCACACCACTGTGAGAAAGTACTTTTTGCCTTTTGTGGACCTGGGCAGGGGTTCTACTCGGTCGATTTGTAGGTTTGACCATGGGAACGTGGTCCCTCTGTGTTGCAGTGGGGCTCTGTGGTTCGGGTTTGCTGGTTGGAACTGGCAGCGAACTAGCCATTCTCTAACATACTCTGCCGCATCTTGATGCATCCCAGGCCCATATGCCACCTGTTTCAGTGTGTCATACGTGGCTCTGGTGCCGTGGTGTCCAGCACATGGTGTGTTGTGGGCGTACATTAGCATCACCCCCCTTTGCGACCGTG
The DNA here is from genome assembly GCF_024679245.1 of Pseudorasbora parva. NCBI lineage: Eukaryota > Metazoa > Chordata > Actinopteri > Cypriniformes > Gobionidae > Pseudorasbora > Pseudorasbora parva. The sequence continues at coordinate 26,300,596 of NC_090180.1, forward strand.
GCATTACAAGCTGTGGCGCTGTGTTGCCATCGGGTGCACACCAGAGAATGTTGTCCATAATACGCATCATGTGTCTGGAGTTATGTAGATGCTTGTGGCTAGAGTCATCAATGAGCTCAGAGTCAGTGATAGGGTGGTTGGAGGGGTCTGAGAGGTGGTCAAGAATTGTCTTTATTGCAGTGTCAGAGGTTTGCATATCCGCAATATCGTTGTTGGAAATTTGCGGAGTTAGCGATAGCAGCTGCAAGGCCGGCATTGTAGCCGGTGTCGATCGCTTGCTGTGGGTTAGCACTGCAACAATGGGGCTGGATGTGGGGTTCGGGGGTGCCCACATGTCGCCGTGTGTTGTGTTTTTACTGATTGCATTGCACAGTGGTAGACTTTTGGTTGAGTTGTCTGCCCACAGTGCAGGGATACTGTTTGTTGTGATAATGTCATTCAGCTGTAGGTCATTCATGACCTGGGGGCAGAAGGCATCAGAGTCTTTGGATAGCTGAAATGTGCAAAGTAGCGAACTTGAACTTGGCTTTGGGGCTGAGGCTGTGTTGTCACAGTGTGCTGCAGGGGGTCCCGTGGCCTTTGTGACCTGGCAGTCTGGCTCTGTGGGAGTTCCCGTGACCTCTGTGACTTGACAGTCTTGCTCAGACGATGTGTGTGTCTGAAGGGGCAGAGGGTCACGCACTTGAGCCCAGACTTTCAGCTGTTTGAAGTCCAGTACGGGTTCGAAGCGGTCCAGCAGGTCTTTTCCGATGAGAAACGGATAAGTGTTCATAGGGGAGATATAGACTGGGTGTATCAGCCTCATAGGTCCAATTGTCAGGTGGATGGAAGCTACGTGCTTGAGCTGGATGTCGTTTTGGCTATACGACTGCACATTTAGCTTACAAGTGTGAAGGTTAAGGGTGCGATTTTTCCTCTGTGCTTCAAATCTGAGTCTTTCAAACAGTTGGGCGGATATAAGCGTGAGGTCGGAGCCAGTGTCAACTAGGGCTTCGAGCTTAAATTCCCTTTCCATAGTGATAGTCAGATAGAGTTTTCGAGCCATCCCCTTCTCGATTAGGTTTCCCAGGAGTCTTGGTGTGGGGACCTGTGTGTTGCTTGATAAGCCGTCTGGATATGTGTCAAGTGTCTCATTCTGCGTGCAAACAATCAAAACAACGCTTTCTGGTACGCTGGGCTGTCCCATGATGCTGTCTTGATTAGAGGCTGTTGCTGTCAGCTGTCGTGTGGGTGTGCTGCTGACGTGTGGGGGTGCAACAGTTAGTACACTAGTCCGTGGTTGGGGAACAGTGTTCAGGGTGGATGATTCAGTTGCAGGAAGGGCGGGAAGGTTGATTTCAGGTATCATGTCTAGTCGTGCTGTACCTGGTCCGTCCTTCTTGTCTTCCTTGTGAGGTTTCTGTCGGAGGAGCTCTTTTAGGATCTTTATGAGCTCTGTAACTTCAGAAGCAGCTACACTTTCTTTGCCAGACGTGGGTTCAGGTCTGGGCCTACCATTGTCCCGTCGAGAGTGGCCTCTTCGCTGGCTTTTGGGGCGAGGCGGGTCCCAGGATCCTTCAGAGCGATCGCTCTGGTACCGTGGACGGTCGCCATTATGACCACGCTGCCCTCTGCTGGCTTGGAGTGGTTTGGACTCTCTGTTGACGGGTCGGTAACTGTGGTTCTGTTTGGCGCCCTCTAGGGTTAGCTCTGGGTGGTGCTCAGAGACAGGGCAGATGGTGGGCTGTTTTACAGTCTTTTCAGAAATGGTTTTCTGTTTGACGTAAGCTTTGTGAGCCAAGTCTCTTAACTGTTGCGTGCCCATGCTGCGCGGGCACGCCAGCACCCCCAAGTGGTAACTGATGGTAGGGTGCAGGTTTCGGAGGAAAAGAGTTTTGAAGTTGATGTCCTCCTCCATGCCTGGGTCGTTACGTGCCCCGAAGTAGGCACGTTGCAGTCTGTTATAAAAGTTCTGTGAGGTTTCAAGTCGAGCTTGCTTAAGGTCCATGGCAGTGATGAACCCCTGGTCTGACTCGGGGTCGGAGTACTCACGAATTAGAGCTTGTCGTAGATGCCAGTAGTCCGCTTTGATGGCCTCTGGTTGTCGATCCAGAAAGCTGCGTACGTCACGATTAGACGTGGCCCTGAGCAGGTACAGTCTGTCCCAGTTGTTCGCGTGAGCGACAGTTTGCAAATAAAAGTCTATGTCTTTTAAGTATGCGTGGACGTCGTGTCCTCCTGCCGGGTCTGGGCTGAAGGTAGGAATATTTCTGGCCAGCTTGTCAAGGTTCTTTGAAGCTTCGTGGCTGTTGACCTTGACTTCCTGGAAGGGCGTCCTTTCCTTTGCTGCTGACGGGGATTCGTGGAGACTGGCGGGTGCTCTTTTAAACAGGGGGCTGTCATTCCCCTTCGTAGCTCTTGCTTCGTGGCTAAAATGTGCGGAGTAACTGGTCAGGGGAAACTGTGTATTGTGTGTTTCCCCCTTCCGGTAACGTTGCACTATATATGATTGTCTCAGTTCTCTTTGCACCATGTCAAGTTCATTTTTGAGCTCGTGTCTTTGCTGGATGAGCTCGTCGATCTCGGCTTGTGCCGACTGCAAATGTTTTGCATAGACTTTAGCTTTAATGTCTCTGTCTTTAAGTTCATCAGTGGCTCTTTCCAGGAGGGATTCGCCACGCCGAAGCTTTTCGTCGAGGTGTTTCCTGGCGTCTTTCTCTGACTGTACTCGTCGGTCGGTGTCACGACGGAGCTCCTCCAGGGTCTTTTGAAGTCTTTCTATTTCTTTTCTTTGTTCTTTGTCTGTTTCGTCGTCTTTCTCTGTGTCTAGAAGCTGATCTAGACGAAGTTGGGTGAGGGCTTGGTCTCTCCGGGCCTCCTTTGCTTGAAGCTTTAGCGTTGCTGCCTCCTGTTCCAGGTTGTCGTAGCTCCCTTCGCTTAGACGTGCCTGTGCGATGAGGACGTGGGCGAGGCTTCCGAGGATCTTGGCCACTTCCTTGTTGGAGTAGCTGTGCGTGGGGTCGTGTGTCATCAGCTGGTCTAGCTCGGTGTCCAGTTGCTCCTGGCTCGGCTGCTCCAGACTTCCTTGACTGGTGGCCGTTAGCGCTTCCAGCCATGTCGTTAGGCGGTCCCACGGGACGGCAGGGCTGGGGGCACGGGACATTACTGCGGAAGAGAGAAACACAGCACACACACACACAGAGAGAGAGAGAGCCAATGCAAGCTTGTTCTAAGCTAACAAGCTATCGTACGGATAGCTGGGAATTTTGGCTAACTGATGTAGACAGTTAGATAATTAGACAATTCAGACAATTAGGTGGGCGGTAGCCCTGGGGGGTCACTTGGTGAACTGCTGCTCGGTTGTCCCGGGACTATCTAATTCTCCTTGGGGTCTCTTGGTGAACTGAAAGAAACACAATCGTGATAGTCCAACAGTGAGGATAGGAAAGAGCACAGTGGAACACAAACACAAGATGAATTGGTCTGTAATGAAAGGAATGTCAGCGTGCGCGCCGGGAGTGTTAGGGAAAATTAATAGGCTTAATGCTCAAGATATACTAAAATTCGGCTTGTACTATGGGTTATCCCATTTAGCTCATCCGGGGTGGATTGAGGTCGCTTAAGTGGAAGATTAAATATCAAGAGCAATTTAGAAAAAGGCAAAAGTTTCTGTCAAGTAGTGATAAAACAAAAAGCACTTTTGATACCGTTTGTAATTACCAGACTGAGCTTTATTCCCAATGGGAGGGGAAAAGAAAAACTTTTGCAGAGAGAGAAAAAAAATAAAAATAATAATAAAAAAAAAATTATAATAATAATAATTAAAAAATAAAATTAAAATTAAAAATTAAAATTAAAAATTAAAAATTAAAAGTTAAAAATTAAAAAAAAAAAAAATATAAATATAATAAAATAAAATAAAAAAAATTAGAAGCTCAACTTAATTCAAATTAAATTCAAAGCAAGTTTAAATGAAATTTAAAAAAGTCTGTAAGGAAAATCAAATAAAAGAAAGCCAATCAAAAATCCTATCCTATAACGATTAATCTCTAAGTGGGAGTTATCCAAATAAAAGAATTAATCAGAAAGGGAGTAGGGATTTAGTGTTGCGCTGACTTAACAGGGTATAGCCACACGGTGGCGTCCTTCCTTCCAATTGGACTGTCTGTGACTTAAACCTAATTTCACTTTGAGTTAGAGGAAGTTATGTTTGTTTTTAAACTTCAAATTCGAATAAGGGTGTTTAATCAGCGAGAAAGGAGACTTGGTTGTTGCTAGAAAAATTGTATAAATGAAACTGTGTACAACAGTAAGCAATAAACAATTTATAGGCTCAAACTTATTTTGTTAAGGCAGAATCAAATAACGGAGAGTGAAACTATCCGAATTTATCCACACGATGGCGCTATTGCGCCCGCCCTAGACTACAGTTAGTTAGGCGGAAATGCTCACCAGATGGCTTTGTCTGGTTCTAGAGTCGCCCTCCGGCGTGCTGCAAGCGGCGTTGCAATTCTTGAGTCGCCCTCTGGCGGTTTGCAAGCGGCGTTGCAATTTCTGAGTCGCCCTCGCGTTCTGCACTTTACTGGCTTTTGCAGATCACTTACAAATGACTGGTGCTCTAGATGCACGACTAACAAAACGGGTGAACGCAGGAATTTTCCGTCTGCCTATTCACGCATTTTACATGGACTCCAATAGACATTTATCAATATGGCTGACGGTTTTCAGCATCTCTGATTCAAATGTTTTAGGTCTCAAGTCTTTGGTTAGCTAAGCCAGACTTAAACCAGGAGTTATCGTTTATCTTAACGATATAATAATTATTCTGAGGCCTATTATATTGTACAGGAGAGTCTCGCCCTGTCCCAATCTTCCGCAATGATAGAAACTTTCCGTAGTTCAGATCAAGCGGGATAACGCAACGTACGTGTCTACAGACTTCATCAAAATCTCATTATTTTGATGAAACACATAATATATTGCTCGAGTCAAATGTATGGGTTTCCTACAATACATTTGTTTGGAAATCACGCGGATAAACCCTATTGCGCCTACAGCTGCAGGGGGTTTCGGAGATCACGCGGATTTTCGTACCGTTCATATTTTTATTAATATAATCCGGCTACTTCAACATTTCTCAGCATCTGTTTATGCTTGGGTTCGCTTTGCGCGTACCGTTCATAATTCACCAAACAACAACAAAACAAAAACGAAACAAAACGCGCGTGCAGGTTATTAATACCTCAAAAATACACAATGAATAGAATATGAATATCATTCACACATACACAAACGTTTGAAACTTGCCCGGTAATTTCTCCACCAAATACATGTAACAACAACGACTCATGAGTTTAATGTCTCGGGGAATAATTAACTCAAAAGGGATTTAATATTCAATATTCATGAATTTATGAATATAATTTGCCAGTTGTTCATTACGTATTAAAATTTTCCGATAGGGAAAATTGTTTAATTAAACACAAGTAACCCTTTATGGAATTGCTTGAAATTATCCTACTAAGTTTGTCCTGCAAATTAGTTATAGACCTTTCAAATCAATTCTCAATAAAGGGATTACTGCTTTACGAGCGCATAAGAAACATTAACTTTACTGATCAGGATAAGTTCAATATTTCAAATGATCATACAGTTTACTTTACTAACATAGTAGCATAAGCAGTTAGGTAACGTTTAGATCGCAAGTTTCATTGACTTTGTGTATGCGGCAGAATAACAGATTCAACTCATTAAATGTCTTCTGGAGGTTTAATAAACACAGACTAAAAATAACACTACAATTCACACAGAAAGTACATACTAAATATGCATCAAGAGAGTAGAAGTCTAGATATTAACGAAAGAATACATAAAAGAGAATAATGAATAGACTGAAATTAGAGAGAGATAAAAGAGAGAGAGAGAGAGAGACAAAGAGAGAGAGAGAGACAAAGAGAGTGTGGGGGGGGGGGTAAGCAAGGCATGCTTTCCTTCAGTTCAACAAATACGACCTTCACGGAGTTAATTTATCCCAACGGGAAAATAACACACCCTCTTTACAGCAGTAAGAATAAGAATACTTGCATTCTTTTTGGTTTCGTTTTGGCTTCTCGCTTGTGTGCGCGTGGGTTCCGAGTTCAAATGTCCTGCGTGTCCGGCGGTCCTTTCCGAGGTTGGGAGGGAAGCGGCTGTTTGCTTTAGCGAGGCTTCGTTTTCTTGAAGATCGGATTGTAGAAGAGAAGATTTTCGGAAGGGCTGAGGCCTGCTTGGAGGGCCTGCATTGGTGGCATGGCTTAAGTACCAGCCCCCCCCCCCCCTCCCCCCCCCCCCCGTTGGCTCCCACAGGAGAGAGTTGAAGAAGTAAGAGCCAGAGAGTTTTTCCCAGAAGAGAAGAGGGAGAGAGCCTGTCTTCACTGGTCTTTTAAGGTCTGGAAATAGTCCCACCCTCCAGGGTTAGACTTAACCAATGAGAGTGTTGGGATTTCCCGGCGGGAAATTCCTCAGCAGAATTTATAGCTCTTTGTTTGAAAGTTCGACTCAGTGGGTCTCTGAGTCTTCATACTATAATTAATGCAACAAACACACACTGCATTTTCTGAATAAGTGATATACATGGAAGTGTAAGTCGTGAAGTGAGCATTAATTTGATAGGAGACATGACATATATGAGGTTATCTGAACTAGTACTTTGTTAAGACAAAGACAAAAAGATGCAAAATACCATACAGAATAAACATTTTACAAGACAGTTATGTGTTTACATATAATGTCCTGGGGTGCATGTTCATTTATAGATGGTTTGTCTATAATTTGAGGCAAAAGCTCTGTGTCTTAAACTCTTTGTGTATAAGACTTCATGTGGCCACATTCTTTCCGGCCATAAAACATCTTATCAGATGGTTTCCAGGGTAGCTGTTGTGTTGGGGGAAGGTCTGTCCATCAGCACCACTTTCAAAACCTATTTGTTAAATGTAACTGGCGATTGTGTGTTTGATTCGCCTGAGTCGCTACACTGCAGAGTTTTGAGACCACAATATAAGTGATGGAGTATAATGTGTTAAGAGCTCGTTTAAGTACTGGGGAGCTAAACCATTTAGTGTTTTGTAAGTAATAAGCAAGAACTTGAGCTGCTGCGTTTTGGACTAGTTGGAGTTTGTTTTTTTAAGCGAGCAGGGCAACCACCCAGTAGAGCATTACAATAATCTACCATTGAGCTCATGAATGTATGTACTAACTGTTCAGCATTTTGCATTGAAAGCATGTGCCGTAATTTAGATATATTTTTAAGATGGTAGAATGCAGTTTTACAGATTTTAGAAATGTCACTTTCAAATGAAATATTGGTATCAAAGAGCACACCCAGGTTCCTCACTGACGACAAAGGCTTGACAGAGCAGTCATCAAGTGTTAGACAGCATTCTAGGTTACTACTTTGTAATCAATGTTCATGGGGTGTGAAGGAAGAAGACAGGGTCGGCGAGACTGGGACTGCACTCTTTTATTCAGGTACACACTTTCAAACATGAAGCACGCCCACGGCGCTGTCTGACTCATAAACTCAATTCTTCGTCGATACTCTTTGGTCTCTGCATTACTCAGTCTCTTGGCTGTCGCTCCAGTGTGGCAGCAGCAGTCCCAGTTCGTGTCTCTCTCTCCCTCTCCTTACGCATCAAATTTCGACACCGCGTTTTAAAAAAAAACTTTTTTATTAGGAGTGCAAAACTTACAACAGAGTAAACACAGAACACAAAGCAACATAACAGAGTAAACCCAGAACACACACACACACACAAAAAACTAAACAAAACAAAAAAAGTAATAGTAAAAGCAATAAAACAAAAATAAGCAGAACTGACAAATAATAGTAGAAGTATTTAATAGTAATAGCGTATATATATATATATACACATTTACATTTATGCATTTAGCAGACGCTTTTATCCAAAGCGACTTACAACTCAGGAGAACAGGAAGCGATCCGTCAAGAAGAGGCAACGAAACACAAAAAGTGCCCTAAATACTAAGATTTGTACACTGCTCAGAGTAGCAAAGACCAGAAAAGGAAAGAAGAAAGGAGAAATAGAGGGGGAAAGAATTTTTTTTTTTTTTAATGTAAGATTAAGTGCTCATGGAAGAGATGAGTTTTTACCTGTCTTTTGAACGAAGTGAGTGATTCTGTTGTGCGTATGGAGGACGGAAGATCGTTCCACCAACCCGGAACAATGAAAGAAAAAGTTCGAGAGAGGGATTTCATGCCTCTCTGTGATGGTACCACAAGCCTTCGCTCATTAGCTGAGCGAAGGCTTCTGGTGGGTGTGTAGACACGTAGGAGTGAGTCGAAGTATGCGGGTGCTGCGCTTGTGGAAGATCCATAAGCAAGAGTCAGGGCTTTGAATTTGATCCGGGCAGCGAGTGGTAGCCAATGCAGAGAGATGAATAGAGGTGTGACATGAGCCCTTTTGGGCTCATTGAATACAAGACGTGCTGCAGCGTTCTGGATCATTTGCAGCGGTTTGATTGTACAAGATGGAAGTCCAGCCAGAAGCGCATTGCAATAGTCAAGTCTAGAAATGACCAGGGCTTGGACAAGAAGCTGTGTTGCATGCTCCGTAAGGAACGGTCTGATTTTCCTGATATTGTGCAATGCAAACCTGCATGACCGAGCCGTCTTCGAGATGTGGTCTTTGAAGGACAGCTGGTCATCAAAGATTACTCCAAGATTTCTGACCGACCCCGAAGGAGTAATCAGAGATGAACCTAGCTGGATGGTAAAATTGTGTTGTATGGTGGGGTTAGCAGGGAAAACAAGCAGCTCAGTCTTTGCTAGATTGAGCTGCAGGTGATGTTTTTTCATCCATGCCGAGATGTCCACCAGACAGTTTGAGATTCGTGCAGCTACTGTGGGATCATCTGGTTGAAATGAGAGGTAGAGCTGTGTCTCATCAGCATAGCAATGATAAGAGAGACCATGTGCCTGAATGATGGGTCCCAATGATGTAGTGTAAATGGAGAAGAGGAGAGGTCCAAGCACTGAGCCCTGAGGAACCCCCGTGGCCAGTTGATGTGTTTTGGATACCTCTCCTCTCCAGGCAACCTTAAAAGACCTACCTGTGAGATAGGACTCAAACCAGTGGAGTGGAGTCCCTGTGATGCCCAGAGATGAGAGGGTGGACAGAAGAATCTGATGATTCGCAGTGTCAAAGGCAGCAGACAGATCAAGGAGGATGAGGACTGATGATTTGGATGCAGCTTTAGCCAGCCGCAGGGCTTCAGTAACTGACAGTAATGCCGTCTCAGTTGAGTGGCCCTTTTTGAAGCCTGACTGGTTTACGTCCAGTTGATTAGTCTGTGAGAGGAAAGATGAGACCTGGTTGAAAACAACTCTTTCAAGTGTTTTCGCAATGAATGGTAGGAGAGAAACAGGTCTGTAGTTCTCTACAAGTGATGTGTCTAATGTGGGTTTTTTAAACAGTGGGGTTATCCGAGCCTGCTTGAATGTGGTGGGGAAGATGCCGGTGGAGAGAGATGTGTTGATGATGTGTGTGAGTGCTGGTAAGAGTTTAGGGGAGATGGCTTGTAGGAGATGTGAGGGGATGGGATCTAGAGGGCAGGTAGTGGGATGGCTGGAGAGGAGAAGCTTAGATACTTCGTCCTCAGTGAGTGTAGAGAAGGAGGAGAGAAGATGTTTGGCTGTGGATGTGGCTGATTCAAAAGTGTGTGTGTGTGGAGGTGTGAACTGACTGCTGATGAGTGTGGTTTTGTTTGTGAAAAAATGGGCAAGATCGTCTGCAGAAAGAGAGGTGGTGGGAGGTGGTGGAGGGGGACAGAGGAGAGAGGTGAAAGTTCTGAAATGTGTGCGTGAGTCTGAGGTGCTGTTGATTTTGTTGTGGAAATATGCGGATTTAGCTGTATGGACGTCCTGTGAGAAGGAAATGAGCAGAGATTGGTACTTACTCAGGTCAGATGGGTCGTTTGATTTGCGCCATTTTCTCTCTGCTGCCCTAAGTTTGGTCCGGTGTTCACGAAGAACATCAGATAACCAAGGGTTAGAGGGAGTAGCGCGAGCTGGCCTAGATGACAGAGGGCAGATAGTATCTAGACAAGTGGTTAAAGTGGAACATAAAGTGTCTGTTGCAGTGTTGACATCCATAGAGGAGAATTGTGTGGGTGACGGAAGAGAGGATGACACAACGGAGGAGAGGTGAGAGGGAGAAAGAGAACGCAGGTTTCGTCTGAAAGTTACAGGTAGAGGAGGTGGAAGCACGACGAGGCACGACGAGCCTACTTCTCACTGCCCACAGAGAGTGCTGAAAAGATAAATCCTCGGATGCCTCGGGCTGTCGTCCATTTCAGCAGCCCAATTGTTTCACGAATAGGAGTACAAGCCTCGTCGCCCAGCCCGCGCCCTGGCCGCTGAACTCGCAAGATTGTCCTGACACTGGCTGCTCGACGGAAAACCCACCGCGGGTCATGTGGCGGAGGGCGTGGCGGTTGACCACTTGCTCCGAGCTCTCCCGCCGCCCACCAGGCGGGCGGTGGGAATTACGAACCCAACCACCATCGGCGAGCTCGTCGAGGCCATCGAATTGGCGGAGGTGGCGATGCACCGCGACCCTGGGGAGCGAGCGCCGTTCTTCCCCCGGAGGGTGGTCCGGGAGCGACGCGCGCCGGAAGGTACCCAGCGCGCAGTACACAAGCCTGCGGCTCCCGGCCCAATCGATGAGCCGATGCCCACGGAGGAACCGGTCCCACCAGTACGCGCATGGTTGGCTGGCTGCACCATCCATCAGGACCCGCCCCGCGGAGCCCCGCGAACGGAGGTGAAAATCAATGGGCGGCCGGTTCTGGCCGTTCTCGATTCGGGGAGCTTGGTCAGTCTCGTCCAGGCCGCCATCCTACCACCCCAGAAGAACTCCAAAGCCCAACTTCCTATCACCTGTGTGCATGGCGACACTCATCACGTCCCGGCCCGCCGAGTGACGATCTCCGCTGGCCCGGGCACCTGGCCGGTTGAAGTAGGAATTATGAAGGACCTCCCTGTGGCCGTACTCCTTGGACGGGACTGGCCGGGTTTTGAAGAGCTGCTTCGCACCTCCACCCAGCCAGCCAGCCAGCCAGCCAGGCCAGGAGCCGCCCCCGAGAGCGGCGCGGTCGGAGAAGGAGGACGACCCAGGCCACTCTATTGGTGTCGGACAGCGGGAGAGATGGTGAGTCCCCTCCCAAACTCCTAATGTCTTCTTTGATGTGTTCCAACAGGTCCAGGGAGGGGGCTCCTTCGCGAAGGCCCAGCTGGAAGATGACCGCCTCAAGAACTGTTGGGCAGTCGGGTCTGGACAGTCGATGGCCAGCGCCCCATCCTCTCCCGCATTTCATCTTACGGAACGGCCTGTTGTACTGTGTCGCCCAGCGGAGGGGGGAGGTCAAAGAGATCCTGGTGGTGCCAAGGATAAAGACTGAGATGATTATGGAGCTAGCCCCCGGCCATCTGATGGCCGGTCACCTGGGAGTCGCCAACACCATCCAGCGTATCCGGGACCGTTTCCACTGGCCAGGTTTGGACGGAGAAGTGCTCCTCCCCCAAGTCCGCTCATTCCGCTTCCCATCATCGGGGTACCTTTCGAGCGAATCGGAATGGACCTTGTGGGGCCGTTGCCTAAGTCTGCCCGAGGACATGAACACATCCTGGTGATAGTCGACTACGCCACCCGGTAACCAGAGGCAGTTCCCCTGAGGAAGGCCACGGCCAAAAACATCGCCCAAGAGCTTTTCCTACTCTGCACCCGAGTCGGCATCCCAGCGGAGATACTGATGGACCAAGGGACCCCTTTCATGTCCCGCCTGATGGCAGACCTCGGCCAGCTGCTGCAGGTAAAGCAACTCCGTACCACGGTGTACCACCCACAGACAGACGGCCTCGTCGAACGCTTCAATCAGACCCTTAAACAGATGCTCCGGCGTGTGGCAGCGGAAGACAAGAGAGACTGGGACTTGATGCTCCCATACGTCCTGTTTGGCATTAGGGAAGTGCCTCAAGCATCCACGGGGTTCACCCCATTCGAATTGCTCTTTGGGCGTCAGCCGAGGGGTCTCCTGGACGTGGCCCGTGAAGCCTGGGAACAGCAGCAGTCGGCACCTCTCCGCTCTGCCATTGAACATGTGAGGGAAATGCGTGAGCAGATCGAGAGGGTCATGCCATTGGTCCGGGAACACCTCACCAAGGCGCAGCAGTCCCAACAGCAACGGTATGACCGGGCGGCCCAGCCACGAGAGTTCCAACCAGGGGATCGAGTCCTGGTGCTGGTCCCCACCTCCACATGCAAGTTCCTTGCGACCTGGCAAGGTCCGTTCACCGTCGTGGAACGAGTGGGGCCCGTCAACTTTCGGCTGCGCCAGCCGGGTCGCCGGCGGGAAGAGCAGCTATACCATGTTAACCTGCTGAAGAGGTGGGTTGGACCCAGGAACAGCTCACCGCGTTGGCCTCCGTCGATCCTCTGGTTGTAGACGTCAGGGACCACCTGGCGGCCGCCCAGAAGACTGGTCCATCTGGTCCGTCAGTTCTCTGATGTGTTCTTCACCCATCCCGGGCAGACCAACGTCATTCAGCACGACATCCGAACGCCACCAGGAGTCATCGTGAGGCAGCGGCCCTATTGGGTCCCAGAGGCTCGGAGACAGGCCATCGAGGATGAGATTTGTGAGATGCTCAAGTTAGGGGTAATCAAACCATCTCGCAGCGCCTGGTCCAGCCCAATCGTCATGGTACCGAAGCCGGATGGCACCCTCCGGTTCTGTAACGACTTCCGCCGGCTCAACGAGGTCTCGAAGTTTGATGGCTACCCGATGCCCCGTGTCTGAAATACAATTGTGAAGAGGTGAAGAATGTTCTAGGGAAATGTAGTCTATGAGCAAGTTTTTCCAATGCGTTATGTGAATAATGTTTCGGGATTTCCAGTTCAAGAAGATAGTTTTCTTGGCAATGGCTAAGGCTACAAGGAGCATCTGTTTGTTTGTTATTTCCTGATTGAGAGTTGATACATCACCTAGTAGACAGAGGAGGGGGGATAATGGGATGTGGCAGCCCATGAGATGGGATAGGGATTCAGTGACTTCTTTCCAAAAGTGTTTAATGGGTGGGCAGTGCCATCTAGCCACCTATGGATATATGTGTCCGGACAGTTTTGAGAGCAGTGTGAGCAAATTTCTGATATGAATCCCATTTTAGCCAGCCTTTCCCCAGTGTAGTGTGTTCTATGAAGAGTTTTATATTGTATGAGCTGAAGGTTGGCATTTTTAGTCATGGAATAAATATTTTTACAAATTTGAGTCCAGAAGTCGCTATCAGGAGCAATCGAAAGGTCTTTTTCCTATTTGATAGTTGGTAAAGTTATGGATTTATTTGAATTAGTTATAATTTTGTATATTTTGGAAAGTATTTTTTTCGGAGAGGGTATATTAACTAAATCTGCTAATGCAGTAGGAAGGTGGAGATGGATAGTTCTATTGTTGATTTTGGCAAAAACAGCTGATTTTAGTTGCAGATAATTAAAGAATTGATTGCTCCCGATACCGTACTCCTGGATTAAGTGAGCAAATGAGACAAATTTGTTAGACTGAAAAATGTGATTTATATGTGTAATCCCCCTTTGTGCCCATTTATGGAAATTAAGTGGTTTTTTGTTGCTTGTGAAATCAGGGTTGTTCCAGAGTGGGGTGAGTTTAGATGGGGCCTGATTGGAGTTTGTGATTTGATGATATTTCGACCAGGCTGTCAGAGCAGAGGCTATTGTCAATGCTTTGAAACATGGGTGGTGTTTAATGGACTGACTAAGAAATGGGATGTCTGATATGTGCAAGTTTTCGCAGAGTGATTGTTCTATGTCTAGCCATATAATGTCTGACTGAGTAGGGTGAGTCCATTTATATGTATTGAAGTTGGTTTGCTAGTGAGTAATGGTAAAAATGCTGTGCTTCTAATCCTCCTAAGGATTTGGGTTTTTGTAAAGTGCTTAATTTTATCCGTGGTGGTTTATTTTTCCAGTAGAATCGGGTAATGATGGAGTCTAAAGATTTGAACCAATTGAGAGAAGGTTGGGTTGGAATCATTGAGAATAAATAGTTTATTTTTGGAAGTACTGTCATTTTGATTATAGCTATTCTGCTCAGGATGGAAAGTGGTAAGTTGTTCCAGCGGTGAAGGTCGTCTTCTAATGTTTAAAGTTGAGGAGCGAAGTTGAGTCCAGTCAGGTCGGACAGCCTGGAGGAAACCTTAATGCCTAAATAAGTAATGTGGCCAGTGCATAGAGGAATAGGTGATACCTGGGCTACCACATCCCATTTAGTTTGCTGTAGTGGAAGAATTGAAGATTTATTCCAATTTATTGCATAATCTGATATTGTAGAGTATGAATCAATGGTTTTAGTTATTTCTTGCAGAGATGATTGAGGATTTTGCAAGAAGAGCAAAATGTCATCACCATATAAACTAATCATATGTTGGGTTTGGGGTGTGTGGATTCCTCTGATGAGCGGGTTCTGACGGATGGCTGCAGCTAAGTGTTCAATGAAGATGGTGAATAAAGAAGGAGAGAGTGGGCATCCTTGCCTAGTCCCCCTGTGCAATGTGAAGCGTTGTGATGTTAGTCCATTGGTTGTGACTGTGGCAGAAGGTGCTGTGTATAAAATTTTAATCCAATTAATAAATGACTCACCAAAGCCAAATTTTTGTAATGTGGTGAATAAAAAGTTCCAATTGGCTTTTTCTGCATCTAAAGTGACTATAATAGTATTTTCCTGTTGTAGTGATGAATAATGGATTAAATCATATAACCTGCGTGTGTTGTTAGATGGCTGCCTACCTTTAATAAAACCAGTCTGATCCGGGTGGATTATGAATGGGATAACTTTTTCAACCCTATGTGCAAGAGCTTTACTGATTATTTGAAGGTCTGCGTTGATGAGAGATATAGGACGGTAATTTGACGGAAGGGTTGGATCTTTATTAGGTTTAGGGATAAATGAAATAGTGGCTGTGTTCATGTGCACTGGTAATCTTGAATTTTCTTTTATTTCCGTTATAGCTCGGATGAATAATGGAGATAAAATAGACCAGAAATGTTTATAGAACTCAGCAGGGAAGCCATCAGGTCCTGGTGCTTTATTGTTAGGCATTCGACTCAGGGCAATATGAAGTTCTTTTTCTATGATTGGTTGATCCAGTGTGCTCATTTGTTCGGTGTTGAGTTTTGGGAGTTGAATATTATTGAAAAATTAATTAATACCATCTTGTCTTGTGTTATTATCAGATAAGTAAAGTTTGGCATAGAAGTTTTTAAATATTGTATTTATTTCAGCTGGAGAGTTGGTAGGCTTCCCTGCTTAATTGAGTCCTTAATTGTTGCAATTGTTACTTTTTCTCTGTTTCTTTTAATCTGATTGGCCAATTTGCTGGATTTGTTACTATGATGGTATGTTTCTTGACGGAGTCTATGAATTAGAAATTGAGTTTTTTTTATTTATGATTTCGTTAAGCAGGATTTTTTGTTTTCTTAATTCATTATATATTACTTCTGTGGGGTTATTTGCATGTATTATTTCGAGTTCTTTTATTTTATTTTCTAGTTGGAGTTCTTCTTGCTTTTCTATTTTCTTTTTATGGACAGAGAATGAAATGATTGTACCTCGTAATACTGCTTTGCCTGTTTCCCAGAGTAATGAAGCTGATAACTTTGGTGAGTCATTTATTTCTAGGAAGGATGTCCACTCTCTTTTAAGATAAAGCTGGGCATACTCTGTGCGATTTCTATGGGTTTTCAGCAAGGTTACCTACTCACACTGTACGAGTAGATCACATGCGATGTAAAGCCAAAGCTCACGATTGATGTGCTCTCACTGTGCGGTCCGACCGTCGAGCGCGTCTTGACTGCTCACACTGTACGGGTGAAAAATGCGCAATAAAACCCCCGTGGCGACGATAGACCATGGTGTATTATAGAGAGGTAAATGCATATTATATTATTATTATAGAAAAAAGTTGCCTAGCAACGAGGGGGAGAGGACGCTGGCGTTGTCTGTTCGCCGCTTTTCCACCCGATTTTAGTTTATATACGTTAATTATAAACTTTATTTTAATTTTATTTTTTGTCAGTAACTAGTACATTCAGTCAGTGCTAATTTTGGGACATATTACTTGGCTCTTATCATCTCGAATAACTCTTCTCGGCTGTTGACAGTTGGCTGTTGACAGTTGGCAGTTTGAATGGACTCCCTCATGACAGGAGAGGACTTTTATACATCTAAAACCTTTTTTGTACGGATTTTTACGGTTTTTCTCCTAATTTCAAAGACTTTTACTCACCCCTGCTATCTCTTCTAACATCGGCTGTTTGCTGAAATTGCTGGGAGTTGCCGCATACACTCTGCTATGGTATGGACCATCATCTCGCTGTGCCTGACAGTGTTTCAGCTCTGTGTTTCTATAATGCATAGCGCTAGTCAAAACCTTCCAGCGGCCGTCATGAAGCTTAAATATTCCATCCCACAGCTGCTAAATTTCAACGACCGCACATTTCCGGCGTGCATCGCGGTCATTAAGGAACTTGGACTTCTGCGCAGACGGCGTTACATCCATAGAGGCTCTCGTCGCGGGCTAGTTTATCATCAGCCTGAAAACTCTGCATCAGCCATACCATCCATCTGGACCTCCGTCGCACATCTGCCGCGTCATCACAACAGTTTTGCTCTCCGTTTTGGCAACACAGGAAACACGGGAATCACCGCGAGATCTCACCAATCTAAACTGGATTGCACGGGAAACACCGCGAGATCTTTTAGCACAGCGCATGACAGAAAACGTGGAGTGGATTTTAGTGTTTTACGGCCAATAACGAGATTCACCACCCCATCAACGCTCAAAATAGAACTTTTTAATGCACAATCCCTCACAAATAAGTCATCTTTCATCCAAGACCACATCATTGATAAGAGATTAGACCTTATGTGCTTAATGGAAACATGGCATCAGCCTGCAGTTTACGCAGCACTTAATGATGCCTGTCCTCCTGGTTACAGCTATCTGGAGAAAGCCCGCTACACTGGTCGTGGTGGTGGCTTAGCTGTAATTCATAGACAATCATTGGAGCTGTCTTTTCTCCCTCTGCCCACAGTGTCATCATTTGAATACCTTGCTTTTAAATGTAAACCCCCTTTTTCGTTGACAATACTGCTCATTTATCGGCCCCCAAAAACAAATTCAGTTTTTATCTCTGAGATGCATGACTTTCTCACAACACTCTGCTCTACTTCTGCCAACATTTTAATACTAGGAGATTTTAATATTCATGTAGATACCCCCTCCTGCCACCTGGCAGCTGAGTTTCTGCAATTATTGGACTGCCTCAATCTCCAACAGCATGTGGATGGACCCACTCATTCTAGGGGGCACACTCTGGACTTGGTCATTTCCAACTCTCCTCATATTAGAAACCTCTTGGTGTATGATCTGGGTGTGTCTGACCACCAGGCCATCTCATTGGAGCTGCCACGCCCCTCTTCCCTTACCAAAGATTCCCCTCAAATTTGCTTCAGGAACCTGAAAAAGATTAACCAAGACTCTTTAACTACAGACCTTCAGCAATTCTCCTCTGTTGATCTCTCCTCAGTCTCTGAGTCGGTTGACTTCTACAACAAGTCTCTGAGCAGCCTTCTAGATCTTCACGCACCTGTCATAACTAGAATGGTCACCTTCTCGCGCTCAGCACCCTGGTACAGCAGCGAACTGCGGAAGATGAAGACGGTTGGGCGCGTACTTGAGAGGCGTCTCAAGCTCTCAGGACTCACTGTTCATAGGCAAGCCTATAGAGATCATCAGAAGGCCTACGCAAGGTGTTTAAGAGATGCTCAGTCACAGTTCTACTCTAGCATCATCAACAATAACCCTGGAAACTCCAAGAAGCTTTTCTCCACTATTAATCACATCCTCAAACCGCAAACTCACTCTTTTTCAGAAGCCACAGAAGAGAGGTGCAATAAGTTCATGACCTTTTTTAGGAACAAAGTAGACAACATCCACTTGCTCCTATCTAGCACCTCCGCTCTGCCTGTCCCGTCTGTTGATCCACAGCCAGGGACCTTCCAACATCTCTGCTGCTTCTCCATCATCACACAGCTCGAGGTTGAGGACATCATCAGAAAAATGAAACCATCCACCTGTGCACTGGATCCTTTTCCTACAGCCTTGGTAAAATCTAACCTCAGTGTCTTAAGTCCATTCATTACCAAGATTATTAATAATTCCGTCCAGGCTGGCCATGTTCCTTCATCTCTTAAAACTGCTATCATCAGACCACTTCTGAAAAAACCTACTTTAGACCCAGATGTTAATGACAACTACAGGCCCATCTCCAACCTCCCATACCTCTCTAAGGTGCTGGAAAAAGTTGTTGCTGCACAGCTTCAGGTCCATTTGGAGCATAACCATCTTTATGAGAAATTTCAGTCTGGTTTCCGCTCAGGACACAGCACAGAAACAGCCTTGGTCAGGGTCACAAACGATCTTTTGATGGCGGCAGATGCTGGTTCCCCATCCCTTCTCATCCTCCTGGACTTAACTGCAGCTTTCGATACAGTTGACCATAACATCCTCCTTCACCGTTTACATTCCACCATTGGTCTCTCTGACTCGGTCCACAACTGGTTTTCTTCTTATCTCACTGGGAGAACTGAATATGTTGCGTTAGGAGAAGCTACATCCCTGTCACACAATGTCACCTGCGGTGTCCCTCAAGGCTCTGTGCTCGGACCCACCCTGTTCATACTCTACATGCTCCCCCTTGGCCGTCTCATCAACCGGCATGGGATTTCTTTTCACTGTTATGCTGATGACACTCAACTTTACTTTAGGACAAGTTCATCTCCCTCTGCTGACCTCACACCTTCCACTTTGATCACTTGCCTGGATGAGATAAAGGCGTGGATGAAGCAAAACTTTCTGCAGCTAAACAGCTCCAAAACTGAAGCTATCCTAGTCGGCACTCCACTTCAGGTCCAGAAGTCCGTTATCACCAGCATTGCTTTCTCTGATCAGGTCATTCCTCTTTCCACTTCAGTCACGAATCTGGGGGTCAGAATGGAATCACAGCTTACTTTTGAAGCGCACATCAAACACCTGTGTAAGACCTCCTTCTTCCACCTCAGAAACATTGCCAAACTTCGTCCCATTCTATCACTGGCTGATGCGGAGAAGCTTGTCCATGCCTTTATCTCCTCCAGGCTGGACTACTGCAATGCGCTCCTTATTGGCATCCCTAGCAAAAATCTCCAGAGGCTGCAGTGTATTCAGAACAGCGCTGCTAGGATCCTCATGAGGGTGCGCAAATACGACCATATCACCCCCATTCTAAAATCACTCCACTGGCTTCCTGTGTCGTTCAGGATCGAGTACAAGATCTCTCTCCTTACCCACCAGTGCATCCATGGTGATGCTCCCTCCTATCTCAAGGAACTCCTCACCACACAAACAGCCACTCGTAACCTCCGCTCTGTTTCGCTGTATCGCCTCAAAACTCCCACAGCCAATCTCCGTACTATGGGGGATCGGGCCTTCTGCTCTGCAGCCCCCAGTCTGTGGAATGCTCTCCCTGACCACCTGCGGACTCCACAGACTATAGATACTTTTAAGCGTGGTCTTAAAACCCACCTTTTTAGCAGAGCTTTTAATTGACTTATAATTGACTTGCTACTTGTTTAATTTATTTTATTTTATTTTTCGGTTTTATTTATTTATTGTTGTTGATTGTTTTGTTTTTGTTTTTAATTTCTGTAGCACTTTGAGATTTTGTTTAATATAAAGTGCATTATAAATAAAATTTATTATTATTATTATATTGATATCAAGAGGATTTTGAATTTATGTAGGCTATAAAATTATTATTATTATTAGAGTAGGTCTACTTTTATTATTAAATTGATATTACATTAATTTGACCCCCTCCCCCCAACAATAATGCATAATCGACACACTGCATAATAAAATAATAGATAGATTACTCCTCACTATTTAAAAACATTTAGCCCGATTAAACAAGGAATTATAGCCTAGGTCTAATTATATAATTAATGTCAGAACACTGCAACAATAATGTCCATCTCAATGAAAAGTAAGAGCAGATTTATCTAGAACAACTTGTTTCACACAAAATGGGTCGACTTCTCTTCTATTTTTTTTCCCACAATATGGACCAAAATAGAAATATTAAGAAAATAAAAAAGAAAGAAAATAAGGCAATAAGCTACGTTATCAGTATGTTGAATTACATTTATCTCTCGTTGTCTGAGAATATACGCCGAAAGCTTGTCAGATTTTACTTTCACTTTCTGTAGTGAATAGGCCTAATTGACTGGGTTTGAGACTGCGTTTAAACTGCTTATTGCGTGATATCCACTGACTCGCGTTCATGAAGAAAAAGAACACATTGCAACATGACATTGTGTCAAGATGGAGAAGGTTAAATATTAATTAATATTAAAAAAAAAGAAAAAGTGAAAGTGAAAGTAAAACAAGTAAATTAATGATCAACTACCTAAATGAATAATATGCACTGGATATATACAACACAAACTGGAGGCACAACAGTTTACTTAATTTCTGCTATTTGATAGCTGCCCACATAATCTCCCTCTTTTCGTTTTCTTCCTCAATGCTTTTAAAAATTAAATGGTTGAACTTCTGCTTTCGCGCAGGCGCAGTGAGGGAAAAAAGGGCAAACAGTTCATGGCTTTGCTTCAACTGTGCGATAACCTCACGAGGGGGGAGCAGAATTTCTGACACGCCAGAAATTGATCCGACCATCCGATTCCCGATCGTGAGAGGCTTGTCGCCCCTCGTTTCCCCCTGTACACTGCACGAACAACTCGCGACAAACGACGCACGATAAACCTGAAAATTGGCCCGACCCAAAAAAGAGTCGCACGAGTCAGAATTCGGCTCGAAATCGGACGAAAATCACACAGTGTATGCCCGGCTTAACTGTCGAACTCTGGGTCTTTAAGGAGCGATATGTTAAAGCGCCATCTACCAATGTGTTTATGTAAATTATCTGGATTCCATATGAATGTTACTGGTGCATGGTCACTGATGTTGATTTTGTGATCAGAGATATTTGGTATAATTGAATTACTAGTTCGGAAAAAGTCTATGCGGGAGTAGCTATGATGGACTGGTGAGTAAAATGTATATTTTCTGTCAGTTGGATGCTGTAACCTCCAACCATCGCCAAGGCCAAAATCTCTCATGGACTGTATTATTGTGTCAGTGGATTGCCAGTGTCTTTTATTACTTGTGGATCTGTCAAGTGATGGGTCAATTACGGTGTTAAAATCGCCTCCTACAATTACTGGGCCGTTGGAAAAAATTGAAATGGAAGAAAAAAAAGGGTGGAAAAAGGCAGGGTTATCTGAATTAGGGCCGTAAATGTTGGCAATTGTTACCGGGTTGGTAAATGGTAAATGGTAAATGGACTGCATTTATATAGCGCTTTTATCCAAAGCGCTTTACATTTTTGCCTCACATTCACCCATTCATACACCGACGGCGATGTCAGCCATGTAAGGCGCCATCCACCTCGTCGGGAGCAGCTGGGGTTAGGTGTCTTGCTCATGGACACTTCGACACTTGGTCAGGTGGAACCGGGGATTGAACCACCAACCTTCTGGTTTGTAGACAACCTACATGAACCACTGAGCCACTGCCGCCCAATACCGGGTTATTGTTAATTGTTATGTTTATGATAATTAAGCGTTCTTCTGGGTCTGAAATAGTTGTATTATTAACAAATTGAATTTTTTTGCTTATCAGGATACATACTCCTCTTTGTTTTGAATTATAGGAGGCTGAAAATGAGTGAGTGAATTGTACTGACCTTAGGGTGTTTTTTTTTAATCTGAAGGTGTGTTTCTTGAAGTATACATATATCTGCCTGTAGATTATCCAAATAGTTGAGAACTTTATTTATTTTTTTGTCTGAGAGTTAACGCCACAGATGTTCCAGGTTATGTATTTGAGTTGCATATTGAGCTTATATTTCTATTCTGGCGTATATATGTAAATTAATTGTGCAGTGAAAAAAAAAATAATAATAAAAAAAAAACAGTAAGACATAATAGCAGACAAACATAAGCATTTACAGCAAAGCACATGAAACAAAAAAACAGAGTTTGAAAGACAAAACATAGGTGACTGAGGTGCATACTTGTATAGCTAGTGCAGCAAAACAGGTGCATTATATTATAGATTCAAGAAATTTGTAATGGCTAGAAAACGATGGGGGCGGTCCGTGGGATGGGGGCGTGGTCGCACCCGCCCACCCGAGGAATGGTCCAATGGAAAGGCACGGAAATCGAAAATAGTAGGTAATCGGGCAAATAGTGGGTTGGCGGGACCCTGACCTCACCCTCGCTGACCGCTCCGTCAAACCGATAGTCGATCGGACGAATAACGGGCCGGCGGTCAACGGCGGCCCATCCCTTAACAGGGGATCGTACGTTTACCAGTCTAGAGGGAGTGACCTACCCCTTTTACCTGTGTGAAGATGAGGAGTGGACGTTTAGTTGGTCCACGGATGGAGGGGAGGTGTCATCGTTTAGCCCTTGGTCACCCCCTATCTGCGTCCATATGGGCACTATCCGGGGGAATCAAAGGAGCGGTCAGTGGGAGCTGGGTAAGTATGAAAGGTCATATGGCGTGGTAATTAACAGAGAAAAGTGATCCGAATGTGCCCTACGGTCCCTACGCAGCCCGCCCGCTGCGCAGGTATAAAGCGGAAGCGATCGGCACGCACTGTTGTTTTTCACTGAGGAGCCGAACCCGTGGCTCGAACTGCAGTGATGGTACAGCAACTGTGGTGACGGGATGTATGTCTCCGTTCCCTCCTTCTGGGAACGAGGGTTACATACGTAACCGAGACATTCCCTTTCAGTCGGTCATGCTCAACGTACGTTGTACCGATGAATTGGGATCCCTATGGAAAACGCCACAGTTACTACCACTTCCAGCATCCTGTGGGAGTCCCTCGGACCCCATCTCAACCGGTGGGGAATTTCCTGCAGGGAGAGTCACACTGCCATCCCACAAGATCCAATCAGTGGACTATTGGATAACGCTGGGAAAGCGTGCCCCTGAAGGCCGCTGCGGGAGCCACACTCTCCCGAAGGGGATACCGTGAGGAATTACACATATGGACTGGCTGTGGGCAGTACAACATATGGAAGTCCCAGGGGTGGCCCCGGCCCTGTTGGGCGGGGGGCAGGCACTGCACTGAGACGACAGAGCGGGCTCTGCCGAGGGAAAGACACTGACTCGCCGTAGGGAGCCGTACCGTGGAGAATACACACATGGGGCCGCCATGGGGGTCACTAGCCTAACATCCAGCCTAGCCTAACACATGGAACCCAGCCTAACACAAGTTCCACAATGCATAAAAGTGATAGACCTGGCGTCAGACGCTCCGCCACGTGACTGGCGCGGGTTGCGGAGGACTTTGAAAGGGTTCGCCATACTGGGGAACACGACTGGAGCATATAAGCGCACGTATCCGTTCCATGAGGAAGGGAGAGGCGCAGCAAGCCGACACTAGAACGGGCATTCCGATGCTACCGACTATGAGAAGTGAGTACACGGGAAGATACCGGTTCTACACGTAGGCTATAAAATCTAGCGAACGTGTTGGGTGTCGCCCAGCTTGCAGCTCTACAAATGGGGTCTCAGGATTACGTGAGAGTAGTCCGGCCCGAATTCCAGGCACGATTCGTCGACCGAAAATGCTTGCAGGTCCGCTACCCTCTTGATAGAGGCCAATGCCATCAGGAGTACTGTCTTTAGAGACAGAATTTTTAACTCCACTGACTGCAAAGGCTCAAAGGGAGTTCTCTAAAGTGCACTGAGCACCAGAGACAGGTCCCAAGAAGGTATAGAGGGGGAGCGAGGCGGATTTAATCTTCTTATGCCCCTCAGGAACCTGACGATCAGGTCGTGCTTCCCCAAAGACTTAACATGATTGGCAGCGATTTCAGCCACATACACCTTGAGGGTGGAGGGAGGCAGCCGTCTCTCCAACCCGTCTTGTAGAAAGGAAAGCACGGCCCCGACCAAACATCTTTGTGGGCCTTCTCGATGAGAAGAGCACCAGTCAACGAACAGGTTCCATTTCAACGCATAGAAGTGCCTCGTAGAGGGAGCTCTAGCGGAAGGGATGGTGTCTACCACAGTCTGTGGCAGGCCACTTAGAACCTGCGCGTCCAGGGACCAGACATGGAGTTTCCAGAGGTCTGGACACGGGTGCCAGAGGGTGCCCCGTCTCTGAGACAGGAGGTCCTTACTCAGAGGAATGGGCCAAGGAGGTGCTGTCGCAAGGAGCACTAGTTCCGGGAACCACGTCCTGTTGAGCCAGTATGGCACCACCAACAGGACCTGCTCCTCGTCCTCTCTGACCTTGCACACTGTCTGTGCAAGAAGGCTCACTAGGGAAACCGCATATTTGTGTAGGCCCCGGGGCCAGCTGTGGCAATGGGCCGTGTCAAGGGCGGCAAACAGGTCTACCTGTGTGGCCCTGAAGCGATCCCAAATCATTCCCTGGACCGCCTGGGGATGGAGTCTCCACATTCCCGGAAGTGCTGGCTGCCGTGAGAGCTCGTCGGCCGCACGCTTGAGCCGGCCCGTAATGAGAGTGGCACGAAGTGACATCAGATACTTCCGACTCCATAACAGGAGGTGGCGGGCGAGTTGTGACCTGCGACGGGAGCATAGACCCCCTTGTTCGTTGATGTACGCTACAACCGCCGTGCTGTCCATACGGACCAGACCGTGCTTGCCCTGGAGCGGCGTCTTGAAGCGGCTCAGGGCAAGACGAACTGCTAACAACTCTAGGCAGTTGATGTACCATTGCAGTTGAGGCCCCGCCAACAGACCTGAAACTGCAAGCCTGTTGTACATGGCACCCCAGCCAGTGGATGAGGCATCCGTGGAGACAACCGCATGCCTGGATACCTGTTCTAGGGGTGCCCCCACCCGTAGAAAAACAGGGTCCGACCACTGGCTGAAGGTTTTGCGGCACCTCTGTGTAACTAAGACACGGAGGGACCCACTGTGCCACGCCCACCTCGGGACTCGGTCGTGTAGCCAGCGTTGAAGCGGTCTCATATGGAGCAACCCGAGCGGCGCGACCGAAGCCACAGATGCCATATGCCCCAGGAGCCTCTGAAATTGTTTCAGTGGAACCGCTGTCCTGCGTTTGAACAATTTCAAGCAGTTCAACACCGACTGGACGCGCTCCTCGCTGAGGTCCGCTGTCAGGGTGACCGAATCCGGCTCCATACCGAGAAAAGGGATCCTCTGCGTCGGGCAGAGTTTGCTCTTCTCCCAGTTGAACTGAAGCCCCAACTGGCTGAGGTGCTTGAGCACCAGGAGCCCGAAGGGTAGGACCTTGTACTGATGTGCTCGTCCGTCAACCACAAAGCGTAGAGACGGTTTGTGTCGAGGGAGAATCGAGACATGACAGTACGCGTCCCTCAGGTTGATCGCTGCAGACCAATCTTGGGGACGGATGCACCAGAAGATGCGTTTCTGCATTAGCATTCTGAACGGTAGCTTGTGCAGGGACCGGTTGAAGAACCGCAGATCCAAGATCGGCCATAACCCGCCGTTTTTCTTGGGTACGATGAAGTATGGGCTGTAAAAGCCGGTCTTCATATCGGCTGGAGGGACCGGCTTGATCGCGTCCTTCACCAGTAGGACTGCGATCTCTGTCTGAAGCACCGGGGCGCGCTCCTTCAACAAAGAGGTGAAGTGAACGGCCCTGATCTCGGGGGGACGCGGGCGAACTGAATCGCATAGCCGAGTCTGACGGTGCGGATGAGCCAGAGGGACGGGCTGGAGAGCACTAACCAGGCCCCCAGTGACTGTTCCCCACGGGACTAACGGCACCACAAACATACCCGCAGCGGGGCAGCGCAGCTGCATGCAAGGACCCAGCCCGGACGGCGCGGAGGCGGCCCATGGTGGGGTCTGCGTGCGACTGGCACTTACCTGCTTCCCCCTGCTGGCGATTGGAGAGGCGCCTGAGGGTGACGAGGCATGGGAGCCTTGAACACCGCCAAGCGCACTCTCTTGGCACCCAGAGATTTTGGAAACTGCTCTTTTTGTGAAGTTTTGGGTACCACTGGCCATGGTAAAATCAGGTTATGAACACTACATTGCTCATTCCATTAAACAGTTTGACATTAAACAGACAGAAGTAATGGCTACTTCCCCCTTAAGACCTAATATCGACTGTATAAAGTTATCTTAAGGCATATTTAGACTATGTCTGCTTGGATAATCATCATGATGGACATGATGACATACTTCTTGTGTGAGTTTGTCTGTTCAAGCGCAAGACTTGAAAGAGAACTCAATATTTGCGCGCTATATTTGAGACAAATGTTCTCACAGAGCGCACGAGTCCTCATTCGCCTCGCATGCATTGAACACAGTTTATAAAGAGACTGTTTTGCCCATGTTTTTTTTTCTTTTATTATCGCTTTTGTAATGTATCACTGAGGAGCCAGCACGTGTATCCATCGACAGAAACATACATAAAGCATTATTTTCAAGTTACAACCCATATTAAATATGCGTTATCAGATGTGAGATACACCGCGGTGCAAATGCGTGCGTGCTGGGACCTTTTACACGGCACCCCTGCCCTCGTCTGGAACTGCCCGGTTGGGAAACGCTGCACTAAAGTAACTTAGTGCAACAACAGGCTGGCTGGCTGACAGCTGAGACAATAAACTTTAGCTATCTCGCTAAAACATGCAGCTAGCCGCAAAAGGCCTCTCTCACAAAGCCTACACTTTAGCTGTAGTCTGCCTGGAAGACGGTAAACAAATAAATAAACTAAATACATTAGGGTGTGTTCTTACCTTTGTGTACAGGCTCTACGGTTTGCATGCAGGCTGATGCAGGTTGGGCACACTAAAATTGATCCAAGTTATTCAACTAAATATACAAATTAAATTAATTAATTAGGTCATATTTAATTCTATAAACTATCCAAATCAAACTAGCCGAATCAAATTTTGTTGCAATATTGTCCTGTTTAACACTGTGAAGCTGCTTTGAAACAATCATCATTGTAAAAGCGCTATATAAATAAAGTTGACTGATTGATCTCCTTGATGTTGTTGCCTGCCTACATTCGGGTGCCCGCAGCAGTCCTTGCAAACAACAAGTCGTTCAACTTTCAAAAGAACAAAAACGTTATTAAATTGTTAGGGAATAATAATATAATAATGTTACCACTAAACATTTTTCCAATGTTTTTAGAAGAATGTTATCCTAACTTTTAGAAGAACATTTTTGGAACAAAAATTAAACTACTCGCTAAAAACTTCATAAAAGCGTTAGGGAATAATGTTATAAGAATGTGACCACTAAACATTTTTAGAATGTTTTTAGAAGAATCTTATCCAAACTTTTAAAAGAACATTCTGGGAACAAAAATAAAACTACCCGCTGAAAATTGTATAAAAACATTAGGGAATAATGTTATAAGAATGTTACCACCAATTTTTTTTAGAATTTTTTTAGAAGAATGTTATCCTAACTTTTAAAAGAACATTCTGGGAACAAAAATAAAACTACCCGCTGAAAACATTTATAGAACAATGCATGGTAATGTTCTCAGAACATTCTAATAACAAAAAATGTCATTTCTGATATATCTCCATAATCTGTCTATGTTTTTAATGCCTTTTCCCCGAATGAATGCTACAATGACTGGCTGTTTTAAAATATAACTAGGCTAATATCATAACAAAATAACCCAGGCAGTCTCATCTACGAGATGTAGGCCTCCAGCTGGGCTCATAGCTTGCCAAATATTATTACCAGGCGCTGTAACAATATTTAACAATGTATATATATTTTTCATGTGATTGGTTCAACCGCCACCCACCCGAATTTAATTAAATATAATATTCCGTCACGTCATCGGCCCGATTCACGGCTGTTACCGCCAACCACGCATCTCTATGAGGCCGTGGCATGCAATGCTGCAGTTATCCGGCCAGCCTGCTTGAGTCCCTGAACACATGCAGGCGCAAAGAATTTGGCTAGGAGGGGCAGATGGGCGTAGGGTTAAAATGAAGAGCTCTGATTGGCCGAAAGCTTTACACACTGTGGCTCAGCAGCAGAATCAATGTCATGGATTGCACTGAAACCGGCAAATTCGAGATGCAACAAAATGCGGTCATGTCCAGATGCAGGTCCACCATCCGATCCGGAAATGGCCCAGATCTGGCCGACTGCAGTAAACTGGATAAACAGAGAGACTAACATTACTGTAGATGCCACTCTTTTTATGATGTAACGAGTACATCAGGTGTTATGGGAAGTGTTCCCGGTTCCGGGTGACCTAGTTAATGCAGCCTAACAATCAGTCAATTGATCTGAATAATAAAAAATGTAAATGTTCTATGTGTATGGCTTAGTAAGGATATGCGTTTTTAGTCTAGATTTAAACTGACAGAGTGTGTCTGCTTCCCGGACAATGCTAGGAAGACTGTTCCAGAGATTAGGTGCTTAATAGGAAAAGGATCGACTGCCTGCAGTTGATTTAGATATTCTAGGTATTATCAACTGGCCAGAGTTTTGAGACCGCAATAGATGTGATGGAGTATAATGTGTTAAGAGCTCAATTAAGTACTGGGGAGCTAAACCATTTAGTGCTTTGTAAGTAATAAGCAGGATTTTAAAATGTATGTGAATTTTAATAGGGAGCCAGTGCAGTGTTGACAGAACTGGGCTAATATGATCGTACTTCCTGGTTCTAGTAAGAACTCAGGCTGCTGTGTTTTGGACTAGTTGGAGTTTGTTTATTAAGCGAGTTTGTTTATTTTTACAGATGCTAGAAACGTGGCTTTCAAATGAAAGATTGGTATCAAAGAGCACACCCAGGTTCCTCACTGACGACAAGGGCTTGACAGAGCATTCATGGAATGCTTGGTCAAGGAATACAGTCATGGAAAGTAGGGACATAATTTGGTTCTGGGGAATTTTGAGTTATTCACAGTTTCTGAAAGTGTATTCTCCAAGCTTTCCAATGATGTGTAACACATGGACATCTGATAATATTTGGAGAAGCTGTGGCCATCTGAATGTATGGCTTTAGAAAAGTGTAAACGAGAGAAAACAGCCTCTAAAAGTTTTGCAGTTCTCACCTGTTCTCACCTGCTGGGAATGACAATAGGGCTCATTTACATCTCATTTAGATAAACCATACCCCCTGTAAAGATGCATGGTTGCTAGTAACGACAGATGCAACGGGAAAAATCGGACCGCATTCACACCAGTCAATTCAAGCAATTGAAGCATGAAGCAATTAATAGCTGATGTTAACATTACCATCTAAAAGGCCATTATAGTAATGGCGGTTTTTGGCAAGTGATACGATGCTAACGATTACAATTAAAACTGAGCTAGCTAATAACAATAGGTAGATATGGGAAGGTCTAAACATGGACTAAACATGAGATAACGTGTAGGCTACGTGTTCTTAGAATGAAACTCACCAGATTTGAAACAGAAAAGTATTCTTGCAGATCTCGATGCCTCCAATGAAATAAGTCGCTCGGGCACACATTCTCTTTGTCGGGGTCTTCTTAGTGGATGTAACCATCTCCGAAGTTTGTGCTGTGCATCTGTTTGCTTCTAAGGCTGGAGACACACTGCAAGCGTGGTGTGAGTGTGGCATTTCTGCTGCGTGTCAGCCACGGGGCGGCTGCCTGGCATTTTCTCTGTCATTGCACACCAGAAGCGTGTCTGACGCGGCGCTGCTGCTTGTGGGAAGCCCTATACTTCATGTTTAATATAAATATATTGCCTATTGATACAGCAAAGACAACTTCGGCAGTAGCCTATTGGTCATTATACATATGGTACTGACGGCACAATAGGCTACAGAATATTTTGTTCTGTATTGACAGGTTTAATATTTCAAAATCGATAATTATGTTGTTTTTTATTATTACAAGTAGGCATATATCTGCATTTATGTTAACTTAAAGACTTTCAAACATGAAAATGTCATTTATTAATATGTATTCGTGTCAAAATGGCATATAAACATCTTTTCCTATGCTGTTTTGCCTAGAAACGCTTCCAACACGCTTGCGTGTCGCGTGAAAAATAGGCTTCTCTTCTATTTGAAGCATGAAGCCGTTTTCCGCGCGGCTGACGCAGGGAGTATGCAAGCGCTAACCGGTTAACATGGGAGCCAAAATAAAAACGGACACGCCACGCATCCGAGACGCTCACGACACGCTTGCAGTGTGTCCCCGGCCTAAATGTCCAATAATTTGCATGTCCTGCCACTCTTTTTACGCAGCTAAAGAATCCAGCCGTATGTTGTACATAATGTCTGGAGAAAGCTTATGTCTACAGGACTGTCTCCCATGCAGAGAGTTCTCTTTTCTCCTCGTGTAGCAAAGTTACGGATTTTCCCCATTTCGCTGTCTTTATGCCCATCAAGTGAGCGCTTGTTCATAAGCATCCGGCTTGTCGAAGAAGTGCTTCAAAACATTTTTGGAGTAGCAGCCATGGTTCAGCTCGTCTGCGATCATCTTTGCGGTGTCCATCTTCGTTGAATTTTGATATCAGCTAGAGCCGGCCAGAGCGCTGCATAATAAGTAGCCACGCTTCCCTCTGAGGGCGGGTACAATAACAAGAAACGAAAGCCTGCTGCGGCCAGAGCACTGCAAAAAGCCTGCTGCAGCCAGAGCGCTGCATAATAGTAGCCACGCTTCCCTCGGAGGGCGGGGACAATGACACGCCCCTACTGCGAGCTAGAATCTCCGAAAACAAGCTGATTTCAACCTCAAAATGTACGCTTTTAAATACACCAATACTGTTTTCTCAAAAACGGAGAGGCTTCTGCAAAACAGATTCTGCAAAAAACGAAAATCACAAAATAAAATTTTTTTTTGCTTCTTTTGCATTTTGCACGAAAGTTGTGCTGCCGACTGGTTTCCGTGACGGGTCACATTTATCAAGTGTTAGACAGTATTCTAGGTTACTACTTGTGGAGCTTTTCTGTCCAATAATTAAAAATTCAGTTTTATCTGAATTAAGTTGCAGGAAATTACTATTCATTCATGTACTTATATCTGCTATGCATTCCGTTAATCTTGTGAATTGGTAAGTTTCGTCAGGGCGTGAAGAAATATAGAGCTGAGTATCGTCAGCATAACAATGAAAACTAATGCCATGCTTCCTAATGATATCTCCCAGTGGCAGCTTATACAAGGTGAAAAGCATTGGTCCTAACACTGAGCCTTGCGGCACTCCATACTGAACTTGTAATCGGTGTGACATCTTTTCATTTACTGCTACAAACTGATAACGGTCAGATAAGTACTATTTAAACCATGCCAATGCAGTTCCACTTATGCCAACATAATTTTTGAGTCTATTCAAAAGAATATTGTGATCAATAGTATCAAATGCAGCAATAAGATCGAGTAACACTAATAGAGAGATACAGCCACAATCAGATGTTAAGAGTAAATCCTTTGTAACTCTGATGAGAGCAGTCTCAGAATTATGATACGGTCTAAATCCTGACTGGAAATCCTCACATATACCATTTTTTTCTAAAAAGGAACATAATTGTGAAGACACAGCCTTTTCTGGTATTTTTGATAGAAATGGTAGATTTGAGATAGATTAGATTTTGGCCTGTAATTGACAAATTCTTTAGGATCAAGTTGCGGTTTAATTATAGCCAACTTAAAAGTTTTCGGTACATATCCTAATGTCAAGGATGAATTAATAATATTAATCAGAGGATTTATGACCTCTGGAAGCATCTCTTTTAATAGCCTAGTCGGTATAGGGTCAAGCAGACATGTTGTTGATTTTGATGATTTAACAAGTTTAGCATATTCTTCTCCTCCTATAGCAGTGATTGAGTGTAATTTTTCCTCAGTGACACTACAATGTTCTGTCTGAAGTGATACTGTAGTAGACGGCTGCATGGTTATAATTTTATTCCTAATATTATCAATCTTACTAGTAAAGAACTTCATACAGTCATTACTGCTGTGTTGTTTACAAACGTCAGAAGTTAAAGCCTTATTTTATGTTATTTTAGCCACTGTATCGAATAAATACCTAGGGTTGTGTTTGTTTTCTTCTAAAATAGTTTAGAAATAAGCAGATCTATGGTCCACTACGATCTTGTGGATTTGTTTCCACAAATTGCGAAAAACCTGCAGTTTTGTTTTCTTCCAGCTGTGCTCCATTTTTTCCAAACTCTATCAATTTGAACCGGAGTCGGACTGGGACAAGATGACCGCTCCAATGAAATTGGACATTTAAGACTAAACAGGACGTTTCTGAATGGTTGGTTAATGTAATGTCCCTTTGATCTATCTTTATGTACTGGCAGGGTCATGTTAGCTTGAATGCTATGTGTTTACTGATAGTTCATTGACATATTGATGTTACACCTAATGTCAATAAAAACTTTTTGGTAACGCTTTAGATTACGGCCCGGAAAGTACTGCATAATTAAAGTGAATTTACAGCATAACTTTCTGTAATTATAGTGTAACTATAAAGTAAGTATATGGGAACAATATGTAATATTGGGGGAATAAAGGGGTAACTATCAGGAAAATTTACAAATTATTTATGCTGTAAGTATTCTTTAATTAAGGGGTAATTATACTGTAAGTATTTTTTAATTAAGGGGTAATTATACTGTAAGTATTTTTTAATTAAGGTGTAATTATCCGTGTAATTACGGGGTACGTATGAATGTGCGGGCTGTAAATTAAAGTGGCTCTTGTTCTCCTCTTGTTTCGTGTAGTTATGGGGTAAGTATGGATGTGCGGGCTGTAAATTAAAGTGGCTCTTGTTCTCCTCTTGTTTCGTGTAGTTATGGGGTAAGTATGGATGTGCGGGCTGTAAATTAAAGTGGCTCTTGTTCTCCTCTTGTTTCGTGTAGTTATGGGGTAAGTACAATAAAAACGCAAATACAATCTGATATCACTCAGAAACCTTTATTTAAAAAATGAAAAATGAATTTAGAGCACATTCATTTCTCTTGCTTGGCTTCATCCTCCTCTTGTTCCTCTTCTTTTTCTTCCTTGCCACAGATGAATCTTAAGAAGGATCCCACGTGTCTAGCTAGTATTCTGTAACTGTTACACTGAAAATACAGTGCGTGCAGAAATATCTTCACCGTTTACTCGTCTTTTACCCTCATGCAATCCGAGATGTAACAGCCAACGACTTTATTTCCTCAGATGAACATAGATAAATAAATAATCTCTGCTAATTAAAAGTCATTTGGGTTTCTAAGAGTTAAGGCATCAAACAGCACATACAACAATAACTACAGTAATCCATACGATCCCAATGGATAAGTGTTTGTAAGAAAAATAACAATATATCGCATCCGACCAGCAGTTATCTGCGTGTGCATGCGAGGGTTGATTTCACGCTTGACGTAACTTGAAGGGTCAAGCGTGACGTGCGCGCGCCGAAAAACTCTGGTCATGTGGATGTCTGATGCTGTCGTTTTTTTATGCTCACAACAGTATACAAACAATAACATAATATATAACATAATAATATAATAGCAATTAGAAACAAACAAGAATAAAATACAAGATATGTTCGTTCTCGCGTGTGTTTCAGATGAAACGTGCACGAGAACGTCATGAAAGCTTGAAGCGTCTCATGCACGCGCTGGTAACAGGCAAGCTTTTATGACGTTCTCATGCACGTTTCATCTGAAACGCACGTGAGAACGGACATTTCTTGTATTTTATTCTTGTTTGTTTCTAATTGCTATCATCATATATTATGTTATTGTTTGTATACTGTTTAACTTGTGAGCATTAAAAAAAAAAAACGACATCATCAGACATCCACATGAACAGTTTTATGGCGCGCGCACGTCACGCTTGACCCTTCAAGTTACGTCAAGCGTAAAATCAACCCTCGCATGCACATGCAGATAACTGCTGGTCGGATGCGATTTATTGTTATTTTTCTTACAAACACTCATCGTTTAACTTCAGAAGACATTGATTCATCCATTGGGATCGTATGGATTACTCTAGTTATTGCTGTATTTGCTGTTTGATGCCTTAACTCTTAGAAACCCAAATGAGTTTTAATTAGCAGAGATTATTTATTTATCTGTGTTCATCTGAGGAAATAAAGTCGTATACATCTCGGATTACATGAGGGTAAAAGACGAGTAAACGGTGAGGATATTTCTGCACGCACTGTATTTTCAGTGTAACAGTTACAGAATACTAGCTAGACATGTGGGATCCTTCTTAAGATTCATCTGTGGCAAGGAAGAAAAAGAAGAGGAACAAGAGGAGGATGAAGCCAAGCAAGAGAAATGAATGTGCTCTAAATCTGTTTTTATTTTTCATTTTTTAAATAAAGGTTTCTGAGGGATTTCAGATTTAGTATGTGTTTTTATTGTACTTACCCTGTAATTACATGAAACAAGAGGAGAACAAGAGCCACTTTAATTTACAGCCCGCACATCCATACTTACCCCATAACTACAAGAAACAAGAGGAGAACAAGAGCCACTTTAATTTATAGCCCGCACATCCATACTTACCCCATAACTACGCGAAACAAGAGAAGAACAAGAGCAACTTTAATTTACAGCCCGCACATCCATACTTACCCCATAACTACGCGAAACAAGAGGAGAACAAGAGTCACTTTAATTTACAGCCCGCACATCCATACTTACCCCGTAACTACACGGATAATTACCCCTTAATTAAAAAATACTTACAGTATAATTACCCCTTAATTAAAAAAATACTTACAGTATAATTACCCCTTAATTAAAAAATACTTACAGTATAATTACCCATTAATTAAGAAATACTTACAGTATAATTACCCATTAATTAAAAAATACTTACAGTATAATTACCCATTAATTAAAAAATACTTACAGTATAATTACCCCTTAATTAAAGAATACAGTATAATTACCCCTTAATTAAAAAAATACTTACAGTATAATTACCCCTTAATTAAAAAATACTTACAGTATAATTACCCATTAATTAAAAATACTTACAGTATAATTACCCCTTAATTAAAAAATACTTACAGTATAATTACCCCTTAATTAAAAAATACTTACAGTATAAATAATTTATAAATTTTCCTGATAGTTACCCCTTTATTCCCCCAATATTACATATTGGTCCCATATACTTTATAGTTACACTATAATTAC
Source organism: Pseudorasbora parva (assembly GCF_024679245.1). NCBI lineage: Eukaryota > Metazoa > Chordata > Actinopteri > Cypriniformes > Gobionidae > Pseudorasbora > Pseudorasbora parva. The sequence continues at coordinate 26,335,896 of NC_090180.1, forward strand.
AGAAAGTTATGCTGTAAATTCACTTTAATTATACAGTACTTTCCGGGCCGTAATCTAAAGCGTTACCAACTTTTTTTCTGTTTATGTCCGTGTAATTGGGTTCGCAGCTCTTATGTGTGGTGGGGAAGGAAGAAGGCTCATAAAACTCATAAACTCATTAACCTCTTAATCCTCGCCCCCTTTTTTTGAGAATAGAAAAAAGAAACGACATACCCAAATAAAAATGTCTGCAGCTCTTAAACCCTATGGCCTATATCCATAAATTTGGTCTTATTTTAAACTAGACACTTGAAATTATATTACCCAAAAGTCATAATAACTCAAAGTAGTATAGGGACAGATTAAAACAAGGGGAAATATGCATGTAAGTGACTCACATTTTTATTTTTTTATTATTCCCTTATGGAAAAAATATGAGATTTTAATTTTAAGGCCCTGAAAATAACATAAATATAAAACTGAATGCCTGATCATGGTTGGATTAAAATTTTAGGACGATTCTCTCAAAAATGTAGCTTCTGTAAGCTTTTATGTCAAAAAATGACTAGGCGTCCTTTCAAAAAAGGCCTTGTAATAGTACCTAATATTTAGTAATAGTAGCCTTGTAAAAGTACCTAATATATTACTAATATTACTAATAGTAATAGTAATAGTTTGTAAAAGACAAAACTTGTAATAGAAAAGAGTAGTTCCCTTTCGAAAGGGAACTCGAGCTGCGTCAGCTGACGCTACAGGGGAACGTCTCCAGCGTGACCGGTGTCTGAACTACTATCAAATCATGCCAATCCTATTGACCGGCGACAGCCTATGATGTCATCAAGGTGCGACCAGGAAGTATATAAGGGCGCCTTGCAAACATGACACTAGCTTTTTCATCTTCAGGGACTGTTTTGTCTGAATGCTTCAAGTCAAAGGTAATCCGAATTCATTTGATTTCTGCCTGGGATTAAGAGCGTGCACAGGCAAGCTCTTATGGAGTTGTTTGTTTGTTTGTGTGCAACGGGAGCGTTTGTTAAACACAGTATGAGATCGCTCCGCTCTCGTCTGACTCTCTTCCTAAAGGAAAGAGGATGGTTGCATCTGAGACTAAGTGCCATAGTCCCACTCACGCCGAGGCTGAGCGCGGACGCACGTCATGTTTCCTCGGATGGGGCTTGCCAATCGTCACAAGAGGGCAGTTCCCTCTGGCGATCTGGCGGCTGACGAGATCTATTAGAAATGCTCTTAGGGATGGCTGGGAAGAAGATAAACTAGTTAGCAGCCATCCTGAACGTGTATCCGGAGCCGATGAATGTTATGACCACTCTGGATGAGTGGATTCCAGTACCACCTACTGGATGGTAGGTGTTCTCGCCACGGGTTGTCATTAAGAGTAATCTCTGGTCCAGGTAGGCAGGAACACTGAGAGCTCCAACCCTGCCATCTGAGCTTTTTTTAACGATATGTTTTTTAGATGGCAGTTTATACACGGCAGCGGGTCAGCCTGGTGCTACTTTATACACAATGTCGGTGTTACAAGTATACTGGGAAGGTCTGCTGAGGGATCTCAATCAGGGCATAAAATAAAATAAAATAAATAAAAACCCTGATGCAGGGCGGCGGAAACGCGCCACTCCAGCGATAGCAGGGCCCGAGGGCCAGCATCGAGAAAGCGTGTGCGGTGGTGTCTGAGGACCCGCACGCCGCTGAGATCCCTGTCCCAGGCAGGCGGGAGGCGTCGCGGTCATAGACCAGTGACGGGGCCTGAGGGCCAACATCGCCTCTCGTGCTCCCTGTGGTTGAGGGCGGGGCGCAAAGAGGTGGACTCCCAGAGAAGAGGAAAGGTTTACCACAACGTGGTTGGCGTGGATGATATGGTCTTCCCCTGGTGGTGAGTTAAGAATTACAACTGACTTTTCTCCTCTTCTTCAGCATATTCCCAGGCACTTCTTGCAATCGGCCTGTGGTGGGGCCGTGAAGTGATGATACTCTAGGTCCCGCCTGGCGGGTATGTGAGAAGCGCCCCCCTCAGGTTTGGTGCGCCGAAGCATGCATGTTACATTAAAAAGTGATGAGGCACCGGAGGAGAGCGGGTGAGTACCCTTTATAGGGCAAACATTCTTTCTTTCCTGTATGTTTGGACTCTATGCTTCCCTGAGGGGTTTTGTGGGATGATGGATGTGGGAAACAAGTTTCTACAGAGAAGATTGGGCCTGTAGTTCCCCGTCGGGGTGGCTAGAACGATGTTTGTGATAAACACTGTGTGTTTATGTTAGGCTGTATGTTTTGCTAGTCCAGCACTATGGTCTGTGGTAGGCAGTTTCTCATCTGGATATGTGAATATGAGCAGTTTCCCGCGGGCATGTAGCGTTGATATAGACTTATGTGCATTCTCCTAGTCGAACTGTTAGGCCCATAGCCACCCCTAGGTAGCATTAGCACCTCTGCTAGTGAAATATCTAGATGAGTGTATGAGGTCAGGCTAGCGCATGAACTGCAGTAAGGTCTGTCCCAGCCCTTTTTAGGGCCTTGGTTTTTGGGTTTTATCAGATCGATGCTGGCTGGCCCTCACGAGGGCACTGCATGAAGTTGGCCTAAGCTGCTGGTGGGATGGCGGCGGCGTCTTGCGGTGGCAAGCTGCTCCGGCAAGTTGCCCCGGGCTCCTGTCAGTAGATCTGCAGGAGCTTATATCCCTACCCGGCCTCCCTCAGTTCAGGGTCGTCCGGCCACTGCCCTACCCCCTTTCTCTGCGTTTGGGGGCTGTTATTAATGCAGAATGGTGTGTAGCAGAGTGGATTGCGACTTTGCCAGTGGTCGTGGGAGGGGGCTCTTCGCTTGTGCGCAGTTAGACTTGCTTTGCTAACCCCGCCCCCCAGAGCTTTTTCTGGCCGCCACTTCTGGGCGGCCCCTGGCCTTATCCTGGGAAGGACGGCCAGTTGGTAGTATGTGTTGAATGCTTCACTTCTTTCTCTGTGTCTTCTGCTGGTGTTCCTGGGCTTCAGTCACTGGATGACAGGTAGTAGGCCTCACGGGGCCTGGTGAGGCCTGCTACCTGCCATCTGGTGACTGGAGCCCAGGGACACCCCCTCAGAGGAGGCCAGATGAGGTCTGGCCTCGTACGCTAGCCTCATCTGGCCTCCCCTGAGAGGGTGTCCCTGGGCTCCAGTCACCAGATGGCAGGTAGCAGGTCTCACCAGGCCTCTCTGAGGGCTTGCTGGGTTACAGAAGGCCTCATCTGACTTCCCCTGAGGGGGTGGTCCAGGGCCTCGGCCACTGGGTGACAGGAACTAGGCCTCTCTAGGCCTCCTGGAGGGTGAGCCCTGACTCCCAGTTCCTATGACAGTGAGCATGGTTGCTAGCCAAGGCCACTAGCATGTTCTGCTATCAGGTGGCAGGCCTCACCAGGCCTTCCTGAAGTCGTTCCCCGGCCCTGCAGGGTTTCCCGGTGGGATTTGCCATTGGATAAGCACCGTCTGTCACCAGGCCTCTAACAGGGAGCTGCCATTCGGCAACAGGCCTCTCCAGGCCGCCCAAAACACTCGACTGTACGTGAGGCATCAAACAGGCCTCCTTGGAGGTGAGCTCCGGGAACACAGTAACTTCCGACAGTTTGCATGTCTGGCTAGCAGGTAGCAGGCCTCTCCAGGTCTTCCTGAGGGTGAGCCCCCGAGCTCGGATGCTCGGTTAGCCGGTGTAAAGTGCTGTCAGGTGGTAGGCTCCCCTGGGCCTCCCTGGGAAGGGATTCCCGGATCCGGTCTCGGTGACAAGCTAGCCATTAGCAGGCCTTGCTCCTAGGTAGTAGGCCTCGCCAGGCCTTCCTGAGGGCAAACTCCACTGTTTGGACACTTGCGCAGCTAGCATGGGTGGCTTCTGGTGTTGATGGCCTCATGGGCCTCCCTGAGGGGACCAGTAAAGCCACCTCCCTGTGGCCTTTAACAGCTAGCCTCAACGGTGCCTGGGGGGGAACGAGTCCTTTGGACGGGAACACATAACTGGCTTTATGCTTACAGCTAAAGGTTGCCTGCTGTTGGGTCCCTGCATTAGCCGGTAATACCCGAGGGCAGGCTCATGCCCTAGCACGACGAGACACCGTTTCTGCTGCGTGGTCCCTTCAGGACAGGGACCTGCCAGCCTACAGCATGGTTTACCTACCAGGCAGGCTTAAGAGCTCCCCTCACTGAGGGTCGTCTGCGAGCTTACGGCCGCTTGAGCCTGATCAAACGGTCAGGCCCCCCTCGGGGCCTCCTGGTTAGATCAGCCCCGTAGGCCTGTCCGGCCTCCTGAGCACCCCTGTAATATATGTGTTCAGTAGATCCTAGGATCGAGCAGAAGAGACTCCCCTCACTGGCAAGGGTTATAAAGCACTATGCTGAGTACTGCTCTCCAGGATTCCTGTCTCCGAGTTCCGGTTTGAGGAAGACACTGCCAGTTTGCCGTCCCTCAGACTGGATGCTCATGAGTAAGCGAAAGTCCGGAGGCTCTGTTTCTAAACAGACCAAACCGTGGTGTCCCACATAAGTGATGCTAGGTCAGGCCTCCCTGGTGGCATTCGGTGAAGGTTTTCCCGAATAGTGACTGGCTGGGGCGACCACAGGCCCCCTAGTCACATACCCTTAAAGGGACCCCTTCCGTTAAAGTAGTTGGTCCCAGGCCTTTGAGCAGCCGAGGGTAAGAGACCTCAGAAAAAAAAAAACTTAATAAGGTCCTCTCTTAGGCATATAGCTTGGGCTATGACCGTAGGGAATGCTGTCACTGACAGCCTAGTGTGACGAGAGGGGGAGTGGTTCAGACTTTTCTTTCGAACTCTTGTCCAGGCAGTTGTCACTGCTAGTAAGGGGCATGCACTCCCCTCAACATGGCGGTGTGGGTATATTGTTCCCCGTAGCGTCAGCTGACGCAGCTCGAGATCCCTTTCGAAAGGGAACGTCCCCGGTTATGACTGTAACTTTAGTTCCCTGAGAACAGGGAATGAGACGCTGCGTCAGGTTGCCATGCTTTAAGGCCTGCCTGCCAAACAGTCTCTTCAGACGAAGAAGCTAGTGTCATGTTTGCAAGGCGCCCTTATATACTTCCTGGTCGCACCTTGATGACATCATCGGCTGTCGCCGGTCAATAGGATTGCCGTGATTTGATAGTAGTTCAGACACCAGTCACCCTGGAGGCGTTCCCCCGTAGCGTCAGCTGACGCAGCGTCTCGTTCCCTGTTCTCAGGGAACTGAGAGGGGGACAGTCGTAACTTGGGACGTTTTTTATTCAAATAAATCTGCAATAAACTGCTAATTATAATGCATTTTGCAGTCCCTGAAAACTAAAGCAACTACTTACAGCATTTACAAGTGTAAAAAAACTCATTTAGTTGATAAAAACAGTCTGTTATTTAGTCGGTGCGTTGTGTGTTAAGTGTGTGTGCTTACACTGGCAGGCTGCGCTGGATACTATTGGATACTATGAAGATGCTAAGAACGAGCTGTATTCATCAATGCTTCTTGCGCAATATCTTACTAGTGATGTTACGTTCATGAACTAAACGTTTTTGAACGAATCTTTTAGGTGAACAAATCGTTCTCGTTCACATAATCTATTGACCCATGTTTCTCGTTCACTGAAATTCCTCCCTCCACCGCAGCGTGGCGCTATTAGCAGTGAGCACATGCGCAGCTCTGTCGACTGTTTCATTCTGTCAAAGAATGACAAAACCTCAAGCCAATAGCTTTCGAGTATGAGATGTGACGGAGCATGTGATTTGTTGATTTCAGTGAACGAATAAGCCCTTTACTGACCGAGAGATTTTGAGTCTGACTCTGAACAAGAAATCTTGTTCGTGAACGAATTGGTACATGCCGTTTGTTCGTGAACGAAATGAACCAGTTGTTGAAGGATACTGATAGCGAACAGCTCGGTTTGTGTAGGTGGCATATTTGGCGGCAAAGAAAGAAATGTACACTTTACCACTGTAATGAAAACAGTGTGATAGTGCAGGTTGATGGTTAAATGATTACTACAGAGTAAAGTAAAGTGTGTTTGTATTTTATGGTTTGTTTGAACCGTTTTCTTCATTACGATTGAGTAATGTCATGCACTTCTCTAAAAACTGTAAAACAAAAAAAATGTGACAGTAGCCTATGGTTAGAAAGATCTTGTGTGTCACGTCAGTAAATAGCATTCTGAGCTACTGAACGAACTTCACTCACTGACTGAATAGCTGTTTTGAGTCTGAACGAGAGAGCAAGAGAGAGATCTCATTTGTGAACAAACTGGTAGGCTACCTCGTTCATTTAGCATGCGTGTCAGTCTCGTTCAGCAATCAGCAGAAAGCGAATGCAAAGCACAGTTATAGACAAACCTCATGATTATAACCCCATGTTTACCATAATCCCAGATATATAATGTCTAAATGTCTGACCAAACAATTAAATGTTAATCATGCAATAAAACATGCTTTGGTCATCTAAACCGCTTATTTAGACTTACTTTATTTAATGAGTAGATTATGCACATTTTAATAAAGCCACATCAGTTTATTTTGTAAGTAAATACGTTAGTTGACTTAAGATATTACATATAAAACTCTTTTTCGTCACCTGCGGTCATATTTACCGGTATCTAATATATTTTTTTAAATGTTACTGAACGAATCAATGAACGAATCTGAACGAATCATTTTGGTGAACAAACTGAAAATGAATGACTCTCTTAAAAGAATCAAAATTTCCACCACTATATCTTACAAACACTGCGCAAAATAATGTATTTTGATTTGTTACTACATCCATCAATCAAATCTAGAATCTCTTTTCGGGACTCCCACCAGGGAGATTATCGAAAACAGTGCGTTCTCTACACTTTTCACCAAAATAGTGGGGAGTGGAACTGCCTCGGGATAACGCATTGCATAGTCCGCTAGTGCCGTTCTAATGGCCTGATGAGGTCCATCCCAATTCGCCCAAAGGGGACCTGCATCAGCAGAAGGAAGCACAATGGTGCTTTCGGGGTGGCCGGTGGATTCACCAAATGACATTCATGTCACGACGTACACCAGCTACGTACAGTCTCGTGAATTGCGGCGCATCGGGGACCCTGATCAGTGTCCCCACCTCCATTACTGGACACCAGTCAATGAAATGTCCCGGGTCCCCACAGCGCCAGCAAGACGCCCCAGACTTCGCCGCCGCCCTAGTGGCTGGTAGTAGGTCAGATACTTGAGAAAGAGCCTGGGTGAGGAGGTGGTCACTCCCCCTCCCCTGGGCGCCAGTCTGGGAGCTGCTGGAGTCTCGGCCGGGACCCCCGTCCTCCACCGTGGTGCTGGTCTGGGCAGCAGCCACCTCGGGACCTGGGAAGGGGGACAGGAAGAGGAGGCGTAGGGGCAGGAGAAGAGAGAGAGGTGCCGCTGGCAAGGGCTCACCGACCCCGCAGCACGCCACCATCTGGTCCTCCGCCAATTGGATGGCCTGGTTTAGCGATGTCGGGCAGTGGCACTGGACCCATTGCGCGGTCTTCTGGGGAAGCCGCGTGACGAACTGCTGGGTAACTAAACTGGGTAAAACTGGGTATTTAATGTATTTTGTTCTTAAAATCTTAACTTAAGTATCTTTTTAACTTAATCTTATAGTATTGAGTAAGTATTGAGTATCTCAAGTATTGAAAAATTTAAAGTTTATTTGAAGAAAAGGGATACAATTCCTTAACAAATGCTTTTCGACTTGTGATATTAGGTACATTTAAATTAGTGAGAGATTATTCCTAAAAGTCAAATATCTACAATTCCACAAGGGGATATTATGGGGACTGAAGTTATGCTAATAGATCAATTTCCAATTAAGTAAAACCTGTTGTTATATAGCGCTTTTACAATTACGATTTTTTCAAAGCAGCTTCACAGAGTTAAACAGGACAATATTGCAACACAATTTGATTTGGCTAGTTTGATTTGGCTAGTTTATAGAATTAAATATGACCTAATTAATACATTTTATTTGTATATTTAGTTGAATAACTTGGATCATAATTTTTGTGTCCCCAACTGAGCAAGCCAAGCCAAAGGCGGCAGTGAAAAGGAACCAAAACCCCATCAGGGCATGATGGAGAAAAATTAACCTTGGGAGAAACCAGACTCAGTCGGGGTGCCAATTCTCCTCTGGCCTATTATTAAACAGTGTATAATTATTTTTCTTTCAACCTTGTATGTCATAAATAATATTAGATAGGAATATTCAAAATTTTGGGTATCACGCAAGAGATGGGTTCATTTACGATGGCGTGTCGATTACACAAAAAGGATTTCCCATAATAGATCATAGTTAACGCGCCAGAGACGGGTTTATTGAGGATGACGTGCCGGTGAGGCAAATTCAGAGGAGAAACCAAATGACACGGCTCATGAAACGGTTCATGTGGATGAAACAATGATAATTTAACAGGGAGTCTTTTAAGGTCATAATCACATCTAAGGAGAAAATTGATTCCTCCTAATTTTACAATTTGGAAAAAAAGAATTTAACCAGTTTGTTTTAATAGTGCCATTAATGCATTCAATATCCCTGTGTTGGATTGTGCCAGTGCCTTGTCTGGGATTTAAGATTGTATATTATATATATATATATATATATATATATATATATATATATATATATATATATATATATATATATATATATATATATATATACACAATCTTGTTCAAAATAATAGCAGTACAATGTGACTAACCAGAATAATCAAGGTTTTTCGTATATTTTTTTATTGCTACGTGGCAAACAAGTTACCAGTAGGTTCAGTAGATTCTCAGAAAACAAATGAGACCCAGCATTCATGATATGCACGCTCTTAAGGCTGTGCAATTGGGCAATTAGTTGAAAGGGGTGTGTTCAAAAAAATAGCAGTGTGGCATTCAATCACTGAGGTCATCAATTTTGTGAAGAAACAGGTGTGAATCAGGTGGCCCCTATTTAAGGATGAAGCCAACACTTGTTGAACATGCATTTGAAAGCTGAGGAAAATGGGTCGTTCAAGACATTGTTCAGAAGAACAGCGTACTTTGATTAAAAAGTTGATTAGAGAGGGGAAAACCTATAAAGAGGTGCAAAAAAGGATAGGCTGTTCAGCTAAAATGATATCCAATGCCTTAAAATGGAGAGCAAAACCAGAGAGACGTGGAAGAAAACGGAAGACAACCATCAAAATGGATAGAAGAATAACCAGAATGGCAAAGGCTCAGCCAATGATCACCTCCAGGATGATCAAAGACAGTCTGGAGTTACCTGTAAGTACTGTGACAGTTAGAAGACGTCTGTGTGAAGCTAATCTATTTTTCAAGAATCCCCCGCAAAGTCCCTCTGTTAAAAAAAAGGCATGTGCAGAAGAGGTTACAATTTGCCAAAGAACACATCAACTGGCCTAAAGAGAAATGGAGGAACATTTTGTGGACTGATGAGAGTAAAATTGTTCTTTTTGGGTCCAAGGGCTACAGGCAGTTTGTGAGATGACCCCCAAACTCTGAATTCAAGCCACAGTACACGGTGAAGACAGTGAAGCATGGAGGTGCAAGCATCATGATATGGGCATGTTTCTCCTACTATGGTGTTGGGCCTATTTATCGCATACCAGGGATCATGGATCAGTTTGCATATGTTAAAATACTTGAAGAGGTCATGTTGCCCTATGCTGAAGAGGACATGCCCTTGAAATGGTTGTTTCAACAAGACAATGACCCAAAACACACTAGTAAACGGTCAAAGTCTTGGTTCCAAACCAACAAAATTAATGTTATGGAGTGGCCAGCCCAATCTCCAGACCTTAATCCAATTGAGAACTTGTGGGGTGATATCAAAAATGCTGTTTCTGAAGCAAAACCCAGAAATGTGAATGAATTGTGGAATGTTGTTAAAGAATCATTTAGTGGAATAACAGCTGAGAGGTGCCACAGGTTGGTTGACTCCATGCCACACAGATGTCAAGCAGTTTTAAAAAACTGTGGTCATACAACTAAATATTAGTTTAGTGATTCACAGGATTGCTAAATCCCAGAAAAAAAATGTTTGTACAAAATAGTTTTGAGTTTGTACAGTCAAAGGTAGACACTGCTATTTTTTTGAACACACCCCTTTCAACTAATTGCCCAATTGCACAGCCTTAAAGGGATCCCCTGGTGTTGAGACTTGTATGGCTTAATATGACATAAATGATGTCTCTTACTGAATTATGTAGTAGAAAACCCATGAAAGATCTACGTTATTTTAAAAAATCGATTTTATATTTGGACCATGGGCGGCGCCATTTTGTTTGTGTTCTAGGTTGATGACGTAGAGTGGTTGAACTCCTCAATCAGCTGGCGTTACCCGTAGCTATTTTTACCACAACGCAACTCGAAAATTGTTTCAGAGTTAAACAAAACCAATGAATTGCTTTGTAATTGTACTTAAAACACACTCAAACATACATGTGCAAACAAACTCACCTACACAAGTCACAAACAGATCGGCGGCCGGGCACACACACCTGACAGACTGCGCGGTCTCAATCGAGATGTTGGGCTGCTCAGTCTCCACGACAGGGGCTGAATCCGAAATCGACCCCCTATACCCTGAAATAGGGCATTATTTGAAGGGACGGCCATTTGTAGTGTTGTCCGACACCATAGGGACATGTTCGAGTGCAGTCATTCAGTCTCACGTTCTCCGCAATAACGAGTGTACAGCCGATTTACACACAACAGCTGTCCGACTTCACGCACTCGATCGTCTTCATTCACTCCTTCAAGTTGTATTAGTGAACAAAAGTAGCGAAAGTAATTTGTGTCTTAAAAGTGAAAGTTTAAAGATTGAGGTTTCACTGAGCGTGCTCAAACTTTAATGCACAAACCAATCCCATGCATCATCACCAAAACATCCTGCCTCTCTTCCTCACGTTAACTTTATCCCATCATCCTACCTAGATATTTCCCTCTGCTGGATACATAGGCATTACAGTTAATCTACTGCATATCAACAGTCTATCTATGATATCAACAAACACAGGGAATAGTATGCGCGCACGCAGTGCGTGTGTGTTCGCGCCGATCTGTTCGCGCCTATGTGTGTGTGTGTGTGTGTGTGTGTGTGTGTGTGTTCGCGCCGATCTGTTGGGGTGTGTGTGAGTTTGTGTGAGCGAGAGAGTTTGTGTCCACATGTTTGGGTGCGTGAAGTCGGACAGCTGTTGTAAATCGGCTGTACACTGCGGTGCTACGTGAGACTGAATGACTGCACTTGAACATGTCCACTATGATGTCGGACAACACTACAAATGGCCGTCCCTTCAAATAATGCCCTATTTCAGGGTATAGGGGGTCGATTTCGGATTCAGCCCCTGTCATGGAGACTGAGCAGCCCAACATCTCGATTGAGACAACGCAGTCTGTCAGTGTGTTTTCCCGGCCGCCGATCTGTTTGTGTAGGTGAGTTTGTTTGCACATGTATGTTTGAGTGTGTTTTAAGTACAATTACAAAGCAATTCATTGGTTTTGTTTAACTCTGAAACAATTTTCGAGTTGCGTTGTGGTAAAAATAGCTACGGGTAACGCCAGCTGATTGAGGAGTTCAACCACTCTACGTCATCAACCTAGAACGCAAACAAAATGGCGCCGCCCATGGTCCAAATATAAAATCGATTTTTTAAATAACGTAGATCTTTCATGGGTTTTCTACTACATAATTCAGTAAGAGACATCATTTATGTCATATTAAGCCATACAAGTCTCAACACCAGGGGATCCCTTTAAGAGCGTGCATATCATGAATGCTGGGTCTTGTTTGTTTTCTGACAATCTACTGAACCTACTGGTAACTTGTTTGCCACGTAGCAATAAAAAATATACTAAAAACCTTGATTATTCTGGTTAGTCACATTGTACTGCTATTATTTTGAACAAGACTGTATATATATATATATATATATATATATATATATATATATATATATATATATATATATATATATATATTAACATTTTTTTGGTAACACTTTATAATAACGTTCAGTTGTAAGTCATTTATAAGTGGTTAGTTAATGATGAACTAATCATTTACAAAACATTCATAAATGATTATCAAGTGATATGCTAACATTTAATGAATGTTTTGTAAATTCCGTTATAAGTCATTTACAAGTGATTAGTAAATGATTAACTAATGATTTATGAAACATGACTATGCGTTCATTAATGATTAATGAGTGATTTGTTAATTATTTTACATATATTTAGTAGATTCAGTTATAAGTAATTTACAATTGATTAGTTAATGATGAACTAATAATTTTACAAAACATGACAATGCATTTCATAAATGTTACTGAATTGTATGTTTTGTAGATTCAGTTATACATTATTTACAAGTTATTAGATAATGATACACTAATAATTTACAAATCATGATTATACATTCATAAATGAAGTTAGGCCTATCTTTAAAAAAATAGCATTTCATAAAATAATCAAACAGATCCTTAGTAAATGGTTAAGTTACTAGTTAATATATTATTAATCACGGAAATGTCAAATTACTACCGTCTCAATAAATTGATAATCATTAACAAATGATGATCAAACCATTAGTGAATGATGAGTAGCCTATATAATGTATTCATGCATATCCCAATGCATCAGATCAAGACGCATTTAATTCTTTGCATTTGTAGACATGATTTTATTAATATAAATAGGCTACTTTTTATTGCAAAAACTGACCAAAAACAGTATAAAAGTATTAGCTCATGTTGCATTCCAAGTTTTCTGAAGTCATACGATATCTTTATGTGAAGAACAGAGTTGATCTTAATGTTTTTATCATTGAAATGATGATCCCTTTATGAACACATATTTCTTATATTTATAATTCAAATAATACTTCTGACTCTTTAGCATGATGCAAATGGTCACATGACACATAAGAGCCAATGGCATTTTACAATCAGATCTGACGTAATGACGCAATTGGTCACGAAACACACGACAGCCAATGCTATCAAAGCTGACGTGACGTTTCTTCCTGGCAGCAAATTTTGAAATGTGTTAATCATTAATCATCGGCCGGTGGATGGACTCGACGCTGCTGATCGCTTCTGGGGATTTACTTCACACAAACCAATCTTTTGGCCTCAGGACACTTGGAATATTTGTACTTTTTAAATAAATTGTGAATGCAGTCGTATCTGCCTGTTTTTTTATATATATAAAACACAAACGGGTAGGTTTAGGGAAGGGATTGGTTATGTGACAAATAGGAGTTAAATGCTTGCAGTAATTAGATGAATTACCTATTTACACATTTCTATTGCAACAGGTGAGGAATAGCAGAATTTAATTTTCACATTTAACATTACATTTGTTGTAGCAATCAATGGACACATTTGTGACGGGTGAGAAATATCTACAAATGATCTGTAAAACATTTACAAGTGATTAATAGTCTACACTAGGGGTGTCCCCGACTAAGGATTTACACATTCGAATCAGAATTTTCGAATCTCTCTATGGTCGACCAAAAGTCGAATCATCTGTTCTGGAAAAAATAAATAAACGGTATAAACGGGTTGGGAAAGGCAGGACACTAGTCAGTAGGAGGCTAAGACTATTTTTATTTTACTTTACACACGGCACACAGCCACCACTTTTAATAAAGTGATCGAAAACTAGGCTACACTACATTCGTAAATTAACCGTTCTCTCATAACATTTAAAAGCCGCGATCGAAACACAGAACATCACACAAATATATAAAAGAACATTTTGATAAATAAACCTAAAAAATACCTGCCTAGAGAGGAAAAGAACACTTTGACTGCGTTTACTGCACGTTCTTAAGCCGATTGTTCCTAAAGGACATCGCACACCAGACTGAAGCTCAGCTCCGTGTCTCAGGTAACGTTATCTCACTTCAGGCAGACACGACATTATATACGCGCAAGCTCAATTTTGAATCGACTTCTGACAGAAGAGCTGCACGATGAGTGTATCTTGTAGCACAGGGTGAAATCAGTATGCACATTCACGACTTGAGGGAAATATATTGAATCGCCGCGGACAGGCGTCGAATGCCGCCGTCGGTGTATATGTGGATTTTAAAGGCTCGGCGCGGCCTTTAAGTGCCCTTAAAGGGGCGATCGCTCAGCACCGCGACACGTCTTTATAACACTAATATTGAGCACACCCATATTGCCAAAATGGTATGATCCTCGTTTCATAACACCCGTGAAGATTCGACCATGAGATCAGTGGTCGAATCCGGTCCTGCATATCGATGCATCGAATCTTCGACTATTAGGGGTCACCCCTAGTCTACACTTTAGATTAGGGGACGCTAAAAGCGTTTTAAATGCTTTGTATACGTGTACAGATCATTTGTAACGCGTGATAAAGATTTGTAACTGATTTATTCATGCATTTGCAACATCATCTCTAGCAGGTGATAAACACTTTGTAGTGTGTACTTTAATGTAAATGCTGACTGGTGAGGGTATAGACAGCTGTCTTCATGACATGCTTCACTGGAGGGTAAAAGCAGTTCACATTATCACTAGACTCCTCACAGAACACCAGTCTGCACAATTGAGTGAAAGGATTTAACTTAACACTGCAATTCCCTGACTTAAAGTCATTCTAAAATGTTTATTAATTTGACAACTAGTAATTTATCATTCTTTAAAATATAAATGCATACATTTATAAATGCATTTTGTGGGTTTTAACAGACCAGCTTAAAATTTTTACGATGCATCAATAAATTATATATTCATTATGGTTTGATCATCATTTGTTCATGATTAACAATTGTTTATTGATATAATGGTAAACTGACATTTCAGTGATTAATAATAGCTATATTAACTAGTAACTTAAAAACCATTTACTAAGGATCTGTTTGATTATTTTATGATATGCTATTTTTTAAAGATAACACCACAGATTTGCAAATTGTTAGCATATTATACTTATTCATTTATGAATGTATAATCATGATTTGTAAATGATTAATTTATAATTATCTAATAACTTGTAAATAATTTATAACTGAAAAATATACAAAAAAGTAACAATTCAGTAACATTTAGGAAATGCATTGTCATGTTTTGTAAATCAATAGTTCATCATTAACTAATCAATTGTAAATTACTTATAACTGAATCTACTAAATATATGTAAAATAATTAACAAATCACTCATTAATCATTAATGAACGCTAGGGCTGGGATAAACGATTATTTTTTAAACGATTAATCTAGCGATTATTTTTTCGATGCATCGATTAATCTAACGATTAATTTTTCCTGTCCGATTCGGTTACGATTCGATTCGATTACCGATTATCTCCCCATTAATTGCCTAATAGCAATTTATACATGTTGATTTAATTATCTGAATGAAAAAACGAATTCCTTAACATTTCAATATATGTTTATTGCTCTTAAAATTCCAAAGTAAGACTATACAAGAACAATGCATTCAATAAAACCTTGAAAACATAAAGTAGGCTACACACACAGACACACACACACACACACACACACACACACACACACACACACACACACACACACACACACACACACACACACACAAATAAATAAGTATAAACCTACAACAAAGAAACATATTATACGATTTTTCTATGTATGCAACTCAGCCTACAGGCTATGCCCATCGATTAAATATCAACAAGTTGGTTAATCAAATCCGGGGACACACTGCAAGCGTGAGCGTCTCGGCTGCGTGGCGTGTCCGTTTTTGTTTCGGCTCACATGTTAACAGGTTGGAGTTTGCACACTGCCTGTGACGCGCGGAAAACGCGTGCATGCTGGAAATAGAAGAGCGCCTATTTTTCACGTGTGTTGGGAGCGTCTCCAGTCAAAATAGAATAGGAAAAGATGTTTATATATCATTTTGACACGAATACATATTATTAAATTACATTTTCATGTTTGAAAGTCTGTAGGTTTACATAAATGCAGATACAGGCCTAATTGTAATAATAAAAAACGTCAATTATCGATTTTGAAATGTTGCAACTGTCAATACAGAACGACATATTCTGTAGTCTATTTTGCCGTCAATACCAGATATGTGGCTACTCCCGACCAGTGTTGCCACAGTTACTTTGAAAAAGTAATCTGATTACTGATTACTGATTACTCCTTTAAAAAGTAACTTAGTTACTTTACAGATTACTTGATTTAAAAAGTAACTAAGTTAGATTACAAGTTACTTTATTAGTTACATTCAGCAGTTGCCGACAACACCGCTGCCGCCTCAAAATAGAAATGACAACCGTTTTTGGCAACACACTTTATTGTATTTATGCCGGAGACTGACGGTCCCGACTTTTTTACGCCCCCTTTTTTAGGCGTCTCCTTCGTTTTATATTTATTTTAATAATTAAAATGAACAATGAGATGTGCTGGTGGAAACAACATGAGACCATGATAGCTTGCGCCACTGTCAAGATATGGCTCGCGCAGGGTTAAAGAGTCCGTTTCTTCAGAGCAGCTGCTAGAGTTATGGCCTTTTTACAACTGGTTCCTTCATTCGTTTTCTCTGACCAGGTATCTATCTGATTGCGAAATGACCAGGAGTAGGCCTAAATGCCTTCCGAGAGTCTTTCCAGACGTATTTAATTCCGATCACTCAAACAAACCAATTCAGAAGGTGCATGAAAGCATTTCAAACTAAACAGGACAAATGTAAATATCTGGTTGTTTAAACCACATGTGTAAATTTTACTCCTGGCAAATAATTAAAAAATAAATGTGTGAGAGCGTGTTATGTTGTAGTCAGATAGATATGACGGTGCTACTGCAACATCGCTGCAGATGAGTAAAGCAAGCCAACGCATATGGCCGTAAATGAAACTTTAAAATAAGTCACACAAAACACAATCATCTTCAATATAAAATAATGAGACTAATGATCTTACCAGTGCTTAGGTCGCTCTCTCTCTCATATTGCGATCATTGAATTTAAAATGAGCTGCTGAATAAAATGCTGGAATCTTTTGCTTTGATGTGAACTCCGTTAAATGAGCATACCGCGGGAATTGAAGATCGGATTTATATTAATTTTGCTGAAGTGTAAGGTAGGCTATAAGACAACCTGCCTGTACTTTTTTTTTTTGTTTGTTTAGATTGTGTAGCCCGTTTCGGGTTTTTTGAGCACCGTTGCGAGCATGTTGTGAGCAGTAGGCTAATTATAAAGTGTTACCATATTTAGTCTGAAAGAATGACTTACCCATTCTAAAAGTATTGGTCCTCCAATAATAGTGACACTTTCAAGGGTATTGGTCTGCAGTTTGTAGAGTTGTTCTTCTGTTTTTCAGTCATATGGTAGATGTGCTGGCAACGAGCAAAATATAGTTTGAGGATGAAGAAATACTTTAAACAGTCTTAAAGTATACATGTTTCATTAGTTTTAAACACAGACGCTAGTGCATCTATCCATTATAAAAGTGCATCTATCCATCATAAAAGTGCATCTACCATTATAAAAGTGCATCTATCCATTATAAAAGTGCATCTATCATCATAAAAGTGCATCTATCATCATAAAAGTGCATCTATCCATCATAAAAGTGCATCTACCATTATAAAAGTGCATCTATCCATTATAAAAGTGCATCTATCATCATAAAAGTGCATCTATCATCATAAAAGTGCAGCCATCCATTATAAAAGTGCATCTATCATCATGAAAGCATCTACCATCATAAAAGTGCATCTATCATCATAAAAGTGCATCTATCCATCATAAAAGTGCATATATCATCATAAAAGTACATCTAACCATCATAAAAGTGCATCTATCATCATAAAAGTGCATCTATCCATCATAAAAGTGCATCTATCATCATAAAAGTGCAGCCATCCATTAAAAAAGTGCATCTATCATCATAAATGTCCATCACCATAGACATTGACATTGATCTTTTTCTTTCTCACACTGTTGATCTCTAGTGTATAAGATCCAGCATCCATGGACGGATGCACTTTTATGATGGATGAATGCACTTTTTGCCATAGTTGTCCTTTATTGTAAATAAATATTATTGATCAATACCTGTGCTTAAAGATATTTACCAATAATCTGCCAAGAAAAGCACTACAGTTTTCTATACCTTAAACATACCTTTTTGCTGCAGAACAGAAAGCATGGTCATCTGTCAGCCTTGGTTTCAGTCCAGGGGACCAAAAATCAATGTTGATGCAGCTGATGAACATGATGCTTCTTAAGACAGACATCAGACAGGTCAAAAGCAAATTAGGTCAACATTTGTAGAAGTTCATAAAACAATCCTGCCTAAAACTTTGTCACTTGATTTCACATAAAAATAGCTTTCCTTTGTTAGTAATATGAGTCTTTAAATCTGGAATTCTACCCAATAAAAATCATACACAAAGATTAAGTAGTGCAATAAGTAGTGCACCGATTACAGTTCGGTGAATGAACTATAATGGGGAAGAGAAAGCATGTAAGAAACCCCCGTTTTATGCTGCTTCACCAGTGAGGCCACTGCCTTTTAAGCACCAGGAGCTACTGAATGTGTTTTTCCAAGACATAAATACATAATTATACAGCAATTATACAGATTATAATATGTGTAGAACACTTACTTTAGGTGTTTTCTCTGTTAAAAGCACACTCCGTGTCTCAACTGCGTCACAAGCCTAGTCTGTAAGAAAGGTTTAGGCGCGTTATAAAAGCGTTAGATATCGTTAAACGACGTCATTAAAAAAACATGTTGCAAATTAGGCTAAACACTTACTTTCGTCGTTTCCCTTATAACGTGCAAGCGGCGTGCACCCGCCTCCTCGGCGTCAGGTCCATGTCACCACTCACGAGTCAAAGAAAATGCCGCATGTGAGAAAGGTTGTTTCGTTTAACCGTGCAGAGCATTTAAATATTGCGTTAAATAAACATTTTATAAAATACATATTGTAAATGAGCTAATACGTTACTTACGGCGTTTCCCTGTTAAAAAGCACCCGCCTGGTCTTCCGCTGCCGAAATGTCCCGGATGTGATTATACTCTTTGTCAGTGTTATTGATATTTAACTCTGAATATGTTCACCAGCCAGAGAGTGCGGTTTACACTAGCAGTGTTAATTCAACACCAGAAAATTAACTCTTTCCTCTAAGAGTCCTTAACACCAAGATTTTGACATTGGAGATTTTGCTGTGTGCTTAGTGGTGGCGAAATGAAGCTTTATGAAGCTTTGAAGCTTTCCAGCCAGATGTGTTGAAAAGGGGTTCATTTCTTGAGGCGATTTGCGAGAGAACTTGATGTCATGCATCTTACCCCTACACTATAGCCATGGTAAAAGACTCATTGATTTTTGTAATTTTGTCTGCCCCAATCAGTCGTTTAGTAAACGGCAGTATATTTGTATTTAATGAAAATATGTCATCTAAAAAAAAAATTAGCCACCCATCCACTTTCTATTTGCTTCCGACGCCCATTATATATATATATATATATATATATATATATATATATATTGCTTGTGTAGTTTGACACATCATAAAGTCGAAGTCACGTCACTAAAACAATACAAGCCTCGATACGGACCTCCGATGAGAGGTGCCTGACGTTCTCAACACACGCTACGAAGGCTCGGTATCAGACGTAACATCACTAGTTATGCTTGAGACCCTATTATGAGGAACCTTTTTGGTTCTACAGCTCAGTGTAAGTTATTTACATATTTTGTTATTGTATGTTTTGTTTTCTGTGTTTAATTACATATTTTGATTTTTGCTTTGCATATTTGTTCAGAGGGTTTTCTTTTGGCCTCATTCATCGACTAAGGACACTTCTTCTGGACTAATCTTTTACCACACCTTTGATTATCTGGATTGACATTTGGTTATGGTTTGGGACACCAACTTTTCGAACTTTTGTGAATTTCCATTGAACTTTGGAGAACATGGTAAGAGACTCATTTCTTGCCTGAATTATGAGAAATGGACTTTATTTCTTATTGAAATCAACAGGTTGTATTTAGGCTGAAAGGCTCTAACATGTTGTGAATTTTATTTTCTTTGAATGCGATATATTGTTGCTGTTTAGGGTATCTATTCTTTAAGCTTTCAAATATACTTTTCTCTGCACTTGTGAATGCCAGGATATCGCATATCGCTTTCTTTATATATGTGACCAAAATAAGAGTGTTACATAAATGATGCCCGAACAGGGACCTGACATAAAAGAGTATGAGTAAGGTATGTTGGCTAATTGAATTTCCAAATTATTTATAATCATTGTTTATTTCATTTATCTGAGTTTAAAGTGATGGATGCATCTCAGGCTCAGGCCGATGTGGGTATGGACCGAGACTTCACTGTTGAACCTTTCACAACTCGCCGAGAACCAATTCAAGAGCTAATACACTTTCTTAGTAGTTTGTACTTGGAAGTCTGAAGAGTAGGCAGCCGTCCAGGACAAAGATGGTGGTTTGGATGATTTACCACCACCTCCACTGATATAAGATGGTGATGAAAGTCTCATCAGTCTCACCATTGCAACCAAGGTAAATCAGTTGAGTATGAGAATTGATAAGGTGGAGAAAGACAATGTGGAGTATGTTAGAAGAGTGGAGCAAAACATTCAAAATCATCTTCAGCGTCTTGAACATTGCCTTAAAACACTAGAGGAACAAGTTTGGGAGATACCCGAACAGATGACAACTCAAGCTCAGATGATTGATCAGAATCAGCGAAATCTTGAGGAAAAGCTTACGGATATAATTGAAAGGCGGTGCAACCGTTTGAAGCAAGTTTTGGAAGGAAAGATGCAAGATATGGGTAAGGCCATGATGGATTGCTTGAAAAGAAGAGATAATCAGCTCAAGTCCATGATTAGTGCTGCACCGAATGCTGTGTCTACCCCTATTACTTTGCAAGCTTTCACAACATCATTCCCAGTTGGTCAGGCAACATCTACATCTCACACAATTCCCTATAAGGCAGTGAAATTAGAGTTCCCTGTATTTGGACGCACAGAAGTTGAAGTTCCACTAACATACCTGGAAAGGTGTGCAGAGTACTTAGCAGTGCGACCAATGAGTGATGGTGAGATAATGGCAATACTACTTATTGAGACACACTGCTAAAGACTGGTGGATGGCGGAGAAAATCCACGTCAACACGTGGAATCAATTCAAGGCTGTATTCCTTCGTTCCTTTCTACCTGATGACCATGAGGTGGAGGCTGAGAGGAAAATGAGAGAAAGAAAGCAAGGGATTGGTGAAAGTGTTCAGACATTTGCTATTCAGTTTAAGGCTATGTGTCTGAGGCTGAGGCCATCGATGACTTAAAGATAAATACTTCAAGCCACATTAAGGAACTGTAATCCTGGAGTTGCAAGTATACTGAGAAGCCAACCCACGACCTTTGATGAGCTGGTACATGTTGGAACTTTAGTGGAACGAGATATGGCCGAGAAAAGAGTCTACTGGAAGGAACGCAATGCTGAGCAAGCCAGCAGGAAAGGAGTGTCAGATAGATCAGGTAAAGTGCCTTGATTTCCGAATGACAGTTGAGTCTGGAGGAAGACTGGGGAGAAGGAAATGCCAAAATGCCTGAAGTCCAGTGTCAAGTACCCACAGTCAGTGATGGTCTGGGGTGCCATGTCAGCTGCTGGTATTGGTCCACTGTGTTTTATCAAGGGCAGGGTCAAGGCAGCTAGCTATCAGGAGATTTTGGAGCACTTCATGCTTCCATCTGCTGAAAAGCTTTATGGAGATGAAGATTTCGTTTTTCAGCATGACCTGGCACCTGCTCATAGTGCCAAAACCACTGGGAAATGGTTTACTGACCATGGTATTATAGAGAATCTGTGGGATATTGTAAAGAGAAAGTTGAGAGACGCAACACCCAACACTTTGGATGAGCTTAAGGCCGCTATTGAAGCATCCTGGGCCTCCATAACACCTCAGCAGTGCCACAGGCTGATTGCCTCCATTAGGATTGCCACCTTCAATACAGAAAAATAAGGGACGCCTGCCGCAGCGGTGGCCACATCCCTTGGGGCCACGATGACCACAGTCCCGATGGTGTGCCAGTGCAGTGGTCGTATATCATAACTTAAAACATGTTTTCATAATTTGTATATATATTAAGAATTATACCAATGGACATTATAATAGGATATCTGCTATTGAAATCAGTGTGAACAGATGCACTCAGTATAATACACAGCTATGAAATTGAAAAACAAACTCAGCTGCTGTAACCTAGAGGGGAGTAGGATAAGAAATTGCTAATTAACTCGAGTAATTTTATAGTGTTGTGAACAAAGATTTTGACTAAAATATTTGTCATTGTTTGCAGTAACACCATCCAAACAGTGAAACCACACCTAAATAACTGTAAATGATATAATATCTACAATCATTTCTTATTTTAATAAAACACTTAACAACATTTTTATTTTTGGTAAGTTAAGTAAATATATTTATGTATTATTCCATTTTTATATAGTCTATTGTTAATTCTATAGTATTGGGTGATGCAATTATTTAAATTTGTTAAGCATAACAAATAGTTGTTAATTTTATTCCTAAAAGGTCCTATTTTGATTAAATATGTATTAAATATATATATATCTTATCTCTTATTAAAGTAATGCTTGTGTCTGACTGTACAACTTAACCTTAATAAACAAATCATACCATAACATCATTAATGTAGCCTACATTATTAACATTATTTCTTAATAGGCAGCATATGAAATCTTACGTTATCAATCAAAAAATTATTTTCATATAGGGTATTTGGACCTGCCTCCGCCATCGTTTCAAATGGATTCTGCCCATATAGAAAAGAACCGGCGAGGCGGGGTCCCCTTCTCTTCTGACTCTGATTGGCCGTGATTCACGGCCCGTGAACCTGAAACAAACCAATCAAACAAACCAATGATGGCAGCAACCTAATTAGGGGCAGAATAGGACGCGTCTTCACACAATGCGGGTGGACCTATGTAAAATACGGGACAAATCGCGTCCCGTATTGCTTTGATACGGGACGCGTCATTTTTCCTGAAAATACGGGATGATTCCGTATTTCACGGGATGGGTGGCAACCCTAGCCTCCATGCCATGCCGCATTGAAGCAGTCATTTCTGCAAAAGGATTCCCGACCAAGTACTGAGTGCATAACTGAACATAACTATTTGAAGGTTGACTTTTTTTTGTATTAAAAACACTTTTTTTTTATTGGTCGGATGAAATATGCAAACATTTTTAGATATGGTCTTTGGTATTAAACATCAGTATTAAAACAATAAAAGACCTGAAATATTTCAGTTGGTGTGCAATGAATCTAAAATATATGAAAGTTTAATTTTTATCATTACATTATGGAAAAAAATTAACTTTTATCACATATGCTAATTTTTTTAGAAGGACCTGTATGTCTGGATTTTTTTGTTGTTCACAAATGTCATTGTATTTATTTGTGAATCTAATTCATTTTTTTGAAACTCCTGCATATATTTGTGGATCTAATTCTATTGATTTGTGAAATTATTTATTTTTGTGAATCGCTTTACATTTATTTGTCGATAACACTATATTTGTTTGGAATAAAGCTACATTTATACCCCCATATATATGATCCTTAAAGTATTCTGTTGGAACATATAAGAATCACACGTTTTTAGCTAAACTTTTCATATGGGCGTTTAACCGGCAAGGCTTTAAAACGCAGCTAAACACCCCCTAACTTTAGTGTATATGATTGAATATTTGCTCATATCAGCGCGTAGACTCACAGGTACACTCAAACAGAGCCGAAATAAACTGAGAGAAATATTTCAAACGGAGAGAAATGGAAATAATTAAATGCAAAAACGAACAAAACGAAATTCACCAGCGCATATTGAACCGTGAATGCCGTACCGAACGGTTTAATATTAAATTGAGTATTGTGGCATCCGTAATATATATATGTATATATATATATATATATATATATATATATATATATATATATATATATATATATATATAACTCAGCCTTATATGCAAGGACAATGCTAAACTCCGACATTCTTGACAGTTAACATTATGCAGCTTTAAGGCTACACTGTGTAACTTTTTTTGTTTATTCTTAGCTAAAAACACTTAGTTCTTCCAAAAATATATGTGCTCATTAATGTATATTTACTTCTTTCAAGGTATAAAGTAGTCTTATAAGTTTATAATATGGTATTGAAAATATATACGGGTGAGGGATTCGAATGCTAGTCCCCATGTTGCCCCTCCATCTTGAAAGTACAGTAGCCAAAGAGTGACATAACCATAAATTCAAGCTTCGCCTTTCACGTTTTAACACTCGATGGCAACGTGTCGAATGTGAAGAGCAGGATTGCCATGTTAATCTTGGACTAAATTGGCCACCGTAGGAGTTAAAACGAAATCAGAATTTAGAGGAACAGAAACTATTATTCCCTGGATGGTCATATACCTTTTCATCGCTAGATGGGGGAAAATGTCGCACAGTGTAGCTTTAATGAGGATAATAACTGTGCAATGTTATTATGAACTTTATTAGTCTGATATCCATTTTCTTGACATTATACAGCTAATAGATGCACACATATTCTCTGACTCCGATACAGGAATAATAAAACAGAACTTACAACACTAGGGATAATATGTTAAAGGGATACTCCACCGCTTTTTTCATATTAAACTATGTTATTCCCTTAACCCTAATATGTCCTTAGTTTCCTGTTTACAGTCAGTGCATTTGTCTATATGACCCCAAAATGTAAAGAGTGATTGTAAAAAAAATATACATTTTTAATATTACATATAATATATTATTTTTTTTGTTCACTTCTCATCTATACAGTAATGCTGTGTTTTTGGATATTCAAAGTACTTTTGTACCTATTTACCATACAAATCCTCATCTATACCATTAGCTTGCGTGTGAAATATCAATTTTTTATGAAAAAAAAAATACTTAAATCATGATCTAAATTAAAATTAATTTGTTTCTGGATATTGATATAGGTGTTAGCTGTACAATTCTGCCATCTGTTGGTCAAAGACAAACTTGAAGGAATTACAATTTAAGAAAGAAATTGTTTTGTCCATAGGGGGCAATAGAGATCCATTCATTTTACTGGATGTGGCCAACTGCTCATATCATAACTTTTGTTATACATTTTGTGAATTTATACATGTATAAACATTATACAAGACATAAAAAATAAATATTCTTTCAAATAGTAGAATTTTGGTAGTTTTTGATAAGTTTTGAAATGTCTGTTTTAACAAAATACCACATAAATCGCCACATAAGAAACACCTAAAGTACAAGACTTAGAATCGGATTGTAGTTGAATATTATTTATTTTAATAAACCAAATGTGGAAAAAAATTATTAACTTTAGAATTTAGAAGATATTAATTTAATAATATATATATTAAAAAAGCAGCAATATGCATAAATGACCAGGAGTGAAGAATGAACATTGAATAACAATATAATTTTTTGATAATCAAATTCTGAACACTGACCATAAAAGCAATAACTAGCTACAAAAATTATTACATAATTCACATGGTAAAAAAGCAGTTCAGAATGTTGTGAATGAACATGTATCATGAACAAAAATCAGTCCATGCACTGGCCCTCTTTTGTATGGGAATATATGTTATGGGAACAATTACTTTGCTTTCAAAACAAAGTTGCAGCTCTTAGATCTCAGAGTAAACTTTCTCAAAGTTGAACGGGTCAGTTTCCTTTCATCTCTCCCTTGCTCTCTCTGCGTGTATGTGTGTGTGTGTGTGTGTGTGTGTGTGTGTATGCATTAGGTCTCACTGATTCACTCAGGTACTCACATTTGTTGCTGATTTCATTTGACAAATTCCATAGATGCTCTCTCTCTCTCTCTCTCTCTCTCTCTCTCTCTCTCTCTCTCTCTCTCTCTCTCTCTCTCTCTCTCTCTCTCTCTCTCTCTCTCTCTGTGTGTGTGTGTGTGTGTGTGTGCGCGTGCCCATGTGCGCGTGCGCAATGCGCCAGTGCGCATGTGGGTGGTGCCCCAGTACGCATGTGCGTGTATGCGTGCACATGTGCGCGCGCGTGCGTGCGTGCGTGCGTGCGTGTGCGTGTGTGTGTGTGTGCGTGTGTGTGCGTGTGTGTGTGTGTGTATTAGGTCTCACCCCTTTTATCTTTGTTCTGCATTTGTGGCTGATTTTATTTGGCTATGGCAGTCATTCCTGTTAGTATGTATGTATGTGTGTGTGTGTGTGTGTGTGTGTGTGTGTGTGTGTGTGTGTGTGTGTGTGTGTGTGTGTGTGTGTTTGAGTGAGCATGTCTTTTCTACATTGCATTTTTGCTCTAGTACCAGGCCTTCATTTCTGTGTAGAAATTTTCAGATTTTTTTCTGGAATTATTGGTTTTATTTGTCAATTTCTAAAAAAAATGCTTTCAATTGGAGTCACTCCTGTGTGTTTGTTTATGTGTGTTTGTGTGCGTGAGCATGTGTGTGTGCAAGTGATCATGTTCGTTCCACTTTACATTTGTGCTCTAGTACCAGGGCTTCATTGTGGTATGGAAATTTTCAGATTTATTCTGGATTTATATATTTTTTTTGACAAATGAAAAATAAAAAACACATTTTTTTCGATTTTCCCATTCATTTCAATGTGGGGTCATATTGACCCCAAAGGTCATGAGTGTGACAGTTTTTTTTAACATGCCTTTAGAACAACCGAATCAAGCCCAGTTTTTTTGTGCATGTACAGATAGATAACTTAGGAAAAGTCACAAAGTTTTATTCCACTGAGATAAAGGGAACCATTTTTTTTAACTAAAGACAAGTGCTTAGGGGTCATATAGACCCCAGAGCACAAACTAGGGTTAACTAAACGTGTTGATACATACCTCTCTCGTCTCAGTGCGTGCACTTAATCACTCTGACATGGGTGACATTCGGATAGTATTTAGCTTAGCCCACTAAGCCCAGTTCAGGCACTATGGTACCAAACTGAGATCAAGTTAGAAGCGACCAAACACCTCCACGTTTTCCCTATTTAAATATGAATAGTTGAACGACCTAGTATGGTCACACAAAATAAAACGTGGCACTTTTCTTAGCTGGTTAAAATGGAACTATAATGTATGGCGAAATAGCACTTTTCAGAATACTTCGACTCAGAGCAGTAAAAATTCATGCCTGAAAAATCCTCCCTCACATCTCCTTTTTTTAGGCGTGACTTTTTACTGCGCCGAGTCACCGCACGTCAGAGCGATTAAGTGCATGCACTGAGACGAGAGATGTATGTATCTACTAATCTTAGTTAAGGGAATAACACAGTTTAATATGAAAATGCTGTGGAGTATCCCTTTAACAAGCAAGCTGCTGATAGTTTTCGACTACAGTCCTTAAAGTTAATGGTAAGTAAACAAATCTTCAGCCAGCTGTAGCATTATGCCAGTTCCCGACACAACTATGCTATTAGTTTTTTCTTTCACTAAGTGAAGCAACACTCAGTGCCGGCGTTTGCTATCCACAACTTTCCTGCAAGTTTTGTTGGGCGTCGCCATGACATTCGATACTTCTGGTTGACAGTATCTCAGTTCTGGTTTAGCACACAACAGTTATGCTGCGTCCACACCAGACACAAGTGACGCGAATAAGTCGTGCTATTCACGCAAAGCTGGACGCGTGAACATTTTGAATCCATTCGCTTCATTCGCGTGTGACATTCACTACACAACAGACGCGAATTTGCATCATGGGAGGGGCTTCTGCCAGGCAGCGGCAGTCGTCAGAAGGACCAGCCGAGTTAAAGCTGCTCTCACAGGTTATAGAGTACTGAGCACCGCGGATCGCCTGGGTCTCACACCTCTGAAACCTGCTTGGACCTGCTTCCATAAACCATGCAACATAAACTGACCTGTTTGACATGTTTGCTAGCACACTACGCACTCCATTCAGTGCCCAACAAGCTTCAAATAAACTCAAGAATTTTGATGTAGAAGTAATATTTGTATTTTAATATTTGTACTTGTTGAAATGTTGTTCACGTCAGACATTGTCTGTTGACATTTTTTTTATCAACATGAAAATACATGAATGAACTTCATTTAATTTAAGTGCATTGTAATACAAATTAACATTTTATTGCTGTAAATTGAATTATTGAGTCTCTATATTAGTTTAACCTATTTAAAATACAGGACATTTTTTGCAAGGGGTATGTTTATTGTTTTCAATAACTCATAGATTTAATGTGTAGCAAGACCACTCTAAAAACCTAACATCACCTTCCAAATGGAGACCTGCACTCCACTGAGACCCAGCACAACCGAATGCGGCACGGGATAATATTTGATGATGCGGGCGGCAAGATATTATTGTGTGCGGGAAAATAAAATTACTTTGCAGAGCTCCCGCAAAGTGGAAATATCTAACAAAATAAAATAAATAGAAACAAATAAACCTTTATTTATAATAAAATAAAACCGATTTACAGGCGCTTGGATGGAAGGTAACCCTCGCGTGGTTCATAGGAACAGCCAAGCCTACCACACAGTGGAAAAATGTCTGCACTGCATAACCGCATAAGGTGAATCGCTTAGTGCTACAGATATTCATTCAATCAATCAATCAATCAATCAATCAATCAATTTTATTTATATAGCGCTTTTACAATCACAATTGTGTCAAAGCAGCTTCACAGTGTCAAACAGGAAAATATTGCAACAAATTTTGATTTGGCTGTACAGTCGTTCTGGAGAAAATAGTGATGTTATCAGCTTATTTTATTTTATCATATAGCAACAATGTTGGCCTATCAGTATTATATTTTATAGAATGAAATATGACCTAATTAATAAATTTAATTTGTATATTTGTTTGAATAACTTGGATCATAATTTTAGTGTCCCCAACTGAGCAAGAAAAGCAAAAGGCGACAGTGGCAAGGAACCAAAACTCCATCAGGGCATAATGGAGAAAAATAAACCTTGGGAGAAACCAGGCTCAGTCAGGCTGCCAGTTCTCCTCTGGCCTATTAACACACCGTGTATGATTATTATTCTGGCAATCTTACAGGTCCAAAACCATATTAGATCGGAATATTCAAAATTTCAGGGTATCACACAATAGACAGGTTTATTTAGGACGATTTAGTTATTGCGCGGAGACAGGTTTTTTGAGCATGACGTGCCAGTGAGGCAAACACTCCAGGATGCGTTGGAGGTCCACCATCTGATCCGGACACGGCCCGGATCTGGTATAAACCTCGGGATAAACAGAGAGACTAACATTAGCATAGATGCCACTCTTTTTATGATGTAACGAGTACATCAGGTTTTATTGGAAGTGTTCCCGGTTCTGGTTGACCTAGTTAATGCAGCCTAACAATCAGCCAATTGATTTGAATAATGAAAGTTAAAAATGTTCTATGTGTATGCCATTGTAAAGAAAATCATTTTTAGTCTAGATTTAAACTGACAGAGTGTGTCTACCAAACAATGCTAGTAAGACGATTCCAAAATTTAGGTGCTAAGTAGGAAAAGGATCAACCACCTGCAGTTGATTTAGATATTTTAGGTATTATCAACTGGCCAGAGTTTTGAGACCGCAATAGACGTGATAAAGTATAATGTGTTAAGAGCTCGCTTAAGTACTGGGGAGCTAAACCATTTAGTGCTTTGTAAATAATAAGCAAGATTTTAAAATGTATGTGTAACAAGTTCGATATAGTGAGGAAGGAAGAGGACACGGGGGTCGGCAGGACTGTTGATGCTCTTTATTCTCAATAACTCAAATCACAACGTGCACGCTTCAGCGTGTGTTTGTCTCTGTATATGCTCAGTTTCGCTTCCGGGTCACGCACTTCCGGGTTCCGGATATCTCAGGGTCTCGCATCAACAGTCCGACTCTCTCTCTCCTCGGTCTCCGGTTCCGCTGGTGTTTTATCCCGTCTCCGCGCTCATTACTAGAACAAGAGACAGGTGTTATTAATCTGCGTCCAACCCACTCACTTACCGCTCGTCCCGCGGCCCTCTCTCCCGCTGCAGACCTCGCTGAACCACGCCCCCCTTGCCACATACCCCCACCGCCCGACTCAGGCCGGGGAGCCGTCCGGCCTGCAGCCCCCCCCCCCCCCCCATTTCTGGAGAGGAAATCGGCCACAGCCATCTGAGCACCCGGCCTGTGGACCACCTTGAACTTAAACGGCTGAAGAGCCAGATACCAACGGGTGATCCGCGCGTTGGTATCCTTCATGCGGTGGAGCCATTGGAGAGGAGCGTGGTCCGAACAGAGAGTGAACTCCCGCCCCAGGAGGTAATAGCGGAGGGTGAGAACGGCCCATCTGATGGCCAAACACTCCTTTTCTATGGTGCTGTACTTAGCTTCTCTCTTGGAGAGCTTACGGCTAATGTACAGCACCGGCCGCTCTCCCCCCTCCACCTCCTGGGCCAGGACTGCGCCCAGCCCCCTGTCCGACGCGTCAGTCTGCAACAAGAAAGGGAGAGAAAAGTCAGGGGAGTGTAACAGCGGCCCGCCACATAGGGCAGCCTTTACTTGGGTAAAAGCCTGTTGACACGGCTCCGTCCACTGGACCGTATCTGGTAGCCCCTTTCTAGTAAGATCAGTCAAAGGGCTGGTGAGGTCCGAATAATTTGGTATAAACCGTCTATAATATCCCGCCAGCCCCAAGAACTGTCTTACCTCCTTTTTGGTCTTGGGCCTCGGACAGGTTGCAATTGCGGCAGTCTTATCAATTTGGGGACGCACCTGCCCATGACCCAAGTGGAAGCCCAGATACCTTACTTCCACCCGCCCAATCGCACACTTCTTCGGATTGGCCGTGAGCCCCGCTCTCCTCAGCGACCTCAGGACCGCCCTCACATGCTGCATATGCCGCTGCCAGTCGTGACTATAAATCACTATGTCATCTAGGTACGCAGCAGCATATGCAGCATGGGGACGCAAAATCCTATCCATGAGTCGCTGGAAGGTCGCGGGCGCCCCGAACAAGCCGAACGGAAGCGTGACAAATTGGTGTAATCCGAACGGCGTGGTGAAAGCTGTTTTTTCTTTGGACAATGGAGACAAGGGGATCTGCCAATAGCCCTTTGTTAAGTCCAGTGTCGAATAAAATCGAGCCGAGCCTAACCGATCAAGCAATTCGTCAACCCGTGGCATTGGATACGCGTCGAACTTCGACACAGCGTTCACCTTGCGGTAGTCCACACAGAACCTGACCGAGCCGTCCGTTTTGGGGACCAAGACTATCGGGCTCGCCCAGTCACTGTTGGACTCCTCGATTACTCCCATGTCGAGCATTGCGCCTAATTCGTCCTGAACTACTTTTTTCTTGTGTTCAGGCAAGCGATACGGCCGGCTGCGAACTACCACGCCCGGCTCGGTCTCGATATGGTGCTGAATCAAGTCGGTACGTCCCGGTAGGGGCGAGAACACGTCAGCGAACTCCGCTTGCAACTTCGATAAATCAGCGAGTTGTAACGGTGAGAGGTGGTCTCCCCCAGGGGCCAGCGCGACTGATTGCGCCTTAATGCTCGCCTCTGGCCCGAGATCATCCTCTCCCCCGATCACCGTTGCCAACAACACCGATTCCACCTCATTCCATTTTTTCAGCAGATTGAGGTGGTATATTTGACGTGCCCCGTTCCTATCGGATCGTATCACTTCATAATCGAGCTCTCCTATCTGTCGTGCGACCTCAAACGGCCCCTGCCACTTCGACATTAATTTTGAGCTCGAGGTTGGGAGTAGAACGAGCACTTTCTCTCCCGGTGTGAATTTGCGCAGTTTAGTACCCCTGTTATATGACCGGCTCTGGCGGTCCTGGGCTTGCAACAAATTCTCCCTAGATAGCCGCCCCAATGTGTGGAGTTTTGTTCGCAAGTCCATGACGTACTGAATTTCGTTTTTGGCCAACGACGGCCCCTCCTCCCAAGTTTCTCGTAGGACGTCCAGCACCCCCCGTGGCTGACGCCCGTAGAGAAGCTCGAAGGGGGAAAACCCCGTGGAGGCTTGCGGGACCTCGCGCACAGCAAATAAGAGGGGTTCTAACCACCGATCCCAATTTTTGGCGTCTTCTTGTACGAATTTACGGATCATGGATTTAAGAGTGCGATTAAATCGTTCGACCAAACCGTCTGTTTGTGGGTGATAGACGCTGGTTCGAATGGATTTAATGCCCAATAATCCATACAATTCGCTTAACGTGCGTGACATAAACGCCGTGCCTTGATCAGTGAGGATTTCTTTCGGAATCCCCACCCGGGAGATTAAACGAAACAGTGCGTCCGCAACACTCTTCGCCGAGATGTTGCGGAGAGCCACTGCTTCCGGGTATCGTGTTGCGTAGTCCACGATAACTAGCGCAAAACGATGCCCGCGTGCGGATCGTTCTAATGGCCCGATGAGGTCCATCGCAATTCTCTCGAAGGGGACCTGCATTAATGGAAGAGGGCGCAATGGCGCTTTTGGGGCGGCCAGTGGGTTCACCAACTGACATTCAGGACAAGACGCGCACCACCTGCGCACATTGTCATAAATGCCTGGCCAAAAGAATCGGGTCATTAAACGATTCAGCGTGGCCGCCTGTCCCAGGTGGCCCGCCATCGGGTTAGAATGAGCCGCCTGGAAAAGCATTTCCCGGCGGCTCTTTGGTACTAACAATTGGGTTGTATCCATTTTTGTCTGAGCGTCTTGGGTCACTCGATACAACCTATCTTTAATTATGGCAAAATAAGGATACGTGACGGGCAATGCGGGTTGGAGGGACTGACCGTCGATCGTGCGGACCTGTTGAAACGCATGTTTTAGCGTCTCGTCTTGAGACTGCTCCAGAGGGAAGTCATCGCGGTCCGAGAGAATCAGTCTCTCAACCCCGCTCGGTTCCTCTGAAGCCGTTCCCAAGGGCCCCGTATCAGCCTCGCCAACCTGCACTCGCACCGCCCCGTTCCTAGCCTTGTTTTCCCAAGCGGCATCCGCGCACAACGACCCCAATAACGCCGAAAAGGCGGGCCAATTCGTCCCCAGAATTAGCGGATGCCGGAGGTGGGGACTAACCGCCACCTCAACACTATGCTTTTCTCCCCTAAACTGTATCGTGACTGGGACAACCGGATATTCCACCACATCCCCGTGCACACACCGCACCTTAACCACGCGGCTTGTATCCAACGCCCCAGGCTGAATCAGGCTTTGATGGATCGAGGTTTGGTTACATCCTGAATCCACCAAGGCCTGATATGTACCCCCCTTGATACTTACAGGAATTTGGTACTCTCCTGCTTGATCGGGGGTGGTCCGCTGGACGTCCGGGATCCGGATCATTGTTCCGATGTCCATCATCGGACATCGGTCCACAAAATGATCCGGATCACCGCACCGCCAGCAGGCCAGCCCAGGCCTACCCGCCGCCCCGGCGGCGGGGAGTGGGTTGGAGGCTGAGCGCGGATAGGGGGCGGAACCGGATCCATAGTCACTACCAGTCCCCAGCGGCCCCGCCCCCCTGGGCGGGACCCGCGAACTCCCAGACGGTCCAAGGCCCATCCCACCCCGGCCTCTGGGGGGAACGCGAGGAGGGCCTGGAGGGCGGGACCTGGGGAGAGGGACAGGTCGAGAGAGAGAGAGAGAAGGGGGAGAGAGAGAGGGAGAAGTTAGTGGGGGTGCGCCGACCCCCGGGCACGCCACCAGGTGGTCCTCCGCCAAATTGATGGCCGTCTCCAGCGACGTGGGCCGGTGGCACTGGACCCACTCGGCGGTCTTCCTGGGGAGCCGAGTGATAAACTGCTCCAGCACCACCAGATCGACGACATGGTCCACGTCGCTGCCGCCGGCCAGCAGCCATCTGCGGCACTCGTCCCGGAGCTGTTGGGCCAATGCGAAGGGTCGACCGGACTCGCCCCACTCCAGGGAGCGGAAACGCTGGCGGTGTTGTTCTGGGGTCCGGCCGACCCGCTGAAGGATGGCCCGCTTCAGATCGTCGTAGTCCAGGAGGTTCGCAACCGGTAGATGTTGCGCGGCCGCCTGGGCTTCGCCTGATAGAAGAGGGATGAGGCGCACCGGCCACTGTGCCCGGGGCCACCCGCAGGCCTCCGCGGCTTTTTGGAAGAGATCCACGAAGGCCTCGGGGTCGTCTTCCGGCCCCATCTTCTGTAGGGGCACGTGCACCGGTGCGCTGGCCCGCCCAGCGGCCTCGGCGCGAACCTCCCGGTCCATCCAGCTCCGGAACTGCTCGCGGTCCTCTTGCTGGCCTTGGACTATGGCCGCGAAGCGGCGCTCCTGTTCAGTCCGAAGGTCCAGCAACGCCGTATGATGTTCCTGGTGGAGGGCCGCGAGCGAGGTGATGATCTCCGCAAATGGCGAGGCGGAGGGCGTTGTCATGGCGGCGGCTCTGTCCTGCTTCCTTCCCGGGTTTCGGCACCAGTGTAACAAGTTCGATATAGTGAGGAAGGAAGAGGACACGGGGGTCGGCAGGACTGTTGATGCTCTTTATTCTCAATAACTCAAATCACAACGTGCACGCTTCAGCGTGTGTTTGTCTCTGTATATGCTCAGTTTCGCTTCCGGGTCACGCACTTCCGGGTTCCGGATATCTCAGGGTCTCGCATCAACAGTCCGACTCTCTCTCTCCTCGGTCTCCGGTTCCGCTGGTGTTTTATCCCGTCTCCGCGCTCATTACTAGAACAAGAGACAGGTGTTATTAATCTGCGTCCAACCCACTCACTTACCGCTCGTCCCGCGGCCCTCTCTCCCGCTGCAGACCTCGCTGAACCACGCCCCCCTTGCCACAGTATGCGATGTTTAATAGGGAGCCAGTGCAGTGTTGACAGAACTGGACTAATATGATCATACTTCCTGGTTCTAGTAAGAACTCGAGCTGCCATGTTTTGGACCAGTTGGAGTTTGTTTATTAAGCAAGCAGAGCAACCACCCAGTAGAGCATTATAATAATCTAGCCTTAAGATCATGAACGCATGTACTGTTCAGCATTTTGCATTGAAAGCATGTGCCGTAATTTAGATATATTTTTAAGATGGTAGAATGAACTTCCCGTTCAAGGAACTCGAGCTGTGTCACCGCTATGGGAACGCCTCTACGTGATTGCGTCATGAAGCACGTATGTAATCAGTCCAATGGAGAGACGGAACGTCATAGGTGGGTGACGTCATCGACCCGGAAACTATAAAAACAGCTTCTGTTGCCTTCAACAAGCGCTCTGTTTCATTGTGCAAACTGTCTCTGTGTTGTGTCTGAGTTCAGACTTTGTTGTTTTTTCACAAAATACACACATTACTGACAGTGAGAGATTATGGCGAACGAACAGTCGTTCAGAAGGTGTGTTCCTCCCTGCTCGCTCTTCCTTACGAGCGGGGATACACACCCGATGTGCGTGAGAGATTATGGCGAACGAACGAGAATGAGAGATTATGGCGAATGAACAGTCGTTCAGAAGGTGTGTTCCTCCCTGCTCGCACTTCCTTACGAGCAGGGATACACACCTGATGTGTGTTGTTTGTTTGGGTGAACAGCACGCGCAGTGGGCACTCGAGGCACAGCGGCAGCTCAGATCGCGGGGTTAGCATATGGATCTGACGGAGGGGTGTGAGACGGGCCAGCCCTTTCTCAGCCTTCACCTGTCAGCTCCATTGCTGCTTCTCTGGGTTTGGGAGTCCGCACTGCGGTTTCTCCCGCCCGGGGAGCGGCTGTCTTCCTCCGAGGAGGTGGACGTCTGCAGCGTCGAGGCAGGGGTTGAGGACTCACCACTTCAATCCCCTGCCAATGAGGAGCATCATGAGCGAGTCTGTGTAAAGCAGGCTTTACGAGCGCATTCTCCCCGCGCGCTCTGCTCAGCCTCAG
This sequence comes from Pseudorasbora parva, assembly GCF_024679245.1. Classification (NCBI taxonomy): domain Eukaryota; kingdom Metazoa; phylum Chordata; class Actinopteri; order Cypriniformes; family Gobionidae; genus Pseudorasbora; species Pseudorasbora parva. The sequence goes on from NC_090180.1 coordinate 26,371,764, forward strand.
GCTTCGGTCTAAAGTAACACAAGCATCGGTGTACATGTGATACTGTTTGGGCAGTCAGTTCCTGAGGGTGCGGAATGGTCGGCGATCTCAGGCGCAGCCTTCTAAGGGAAAAACTGATCTGAGGACAGTTATTATTTCAAGGAAGGTTGCGTCGAAGAAGTCTGTACGCTACGGCGTTCAGGGCTGTGAGAGTCATCCCCTCCGGGGGCAGACGGTGTTTACAGCGAGGTGGTGGAGCTCCTTTGGGAGAGATTTTCCACGGCTCAAGTGACCTGCTTGCCACTCACGAGAATATGCATTGTCGTCTGTGGTTCTCCCTAGTGTCTCCAGTTCCTCTCGGACTGGATGCTATGGTACAGGAGTGGCCGAGGCTGCCTCTGTACATCTTTCCCCCGATTGCTCTGCTTCCGGGAGTTCTAGAGAGAGTGTGTCAGGACGGGGCCCATCTTCTGTTTGTAGCCCCGTTCTGGCCAGGCCGAGTATGGATCTCGGACCTTGTGTCTCTCCTCGACGGCTCTCCCCTGGAGATTCCGATCAGGAGGGACATTCTCTCTCGCCAGGAGTTGTGGAAACCATGGGCTTGGCCTCTGAGGGGGCCCAGCTCATAAATTCTGGTCTCTCAACCGAGGTTGTTGTGACCATTCTACACTCTAGAGCTCCCTCCACGAGGAAACTGCACACACTGAAGTAGAGGCTCTTCACCTTATGGTGCAGAGATCGCCTGTGGGATGTATGTGATGCATGTGATGCACAAGATGTATGTGATGCAGCAGGGTGGTCTTCACCTCATACCTTTGTCAGGTTCTACGAACTAGACATAAATTCTACTCCTGGGGCTCAGGTGCTCGCTCCTTAGACAATTCAACAGGCGGGCACCTGGCTCGTATGGGGACGTGGGTATTCTCGTTCCCATAGCGGTGACGCAGCTCGAGTTCCTTGCACGGGAACGATTATGTCTGTAACCTTAGTTCCCGGAATAGGAACGAGACGCTGCGTCACCCGGCCATACTCCCTGCATGCCCTCTAGTGGCTTGTTTCAGGCCTTCTCAAAAGCTGGGGGCATGTGTTTGCCGGCAGGCTTTATAGTTTCCAGGTCAATGACATCACCCGCCTATGACGTTCCGTCTCTCCATTGGACTGATTACATACGTGCTTCACGACGCGATCACACAAAGGCGTTCCCATAGCGGAATTATAGTATTTGAGCTCTTTCAAACTCATGTTCCTCAGTCTGTCGCACAGACATTTACACCCACCTCCACCCCTTCACCTCCTAGTATCTTCATTATCGAGTATTGGATTCTGTGTAGAACTCTTATTGTTACCGCTTATATTTTTCTGTAATATATGCTAAGAAACTTTTAGTTATTATGAAGGCTGGGGGGACTCTGTTTCAAGGATGTATCTTTGAGCCTAAGCCTTTTGCCAAATCAAAGATTGTCAATTAATTTTATTCTCAAAGTGGTCCGGACTGAACTACGTTTGGAGCTTTTCTGTCCAATAATTAAAAAATCAGTTTTATCTGAATTAAGTTGCAGGAAATTACTATTCATCCAATTTTTTATATCAGCTATGCATTCCCTTAATCTTTTGAATTGGTAAGTTTTGTCCGGCTTTGAAGAAATATAGAGCTGAGTATCATCAGCATAACAATGAAAACTAATGCCATGCTTCCTAATGATATTTCCCAGTGGTAGCATATACAGGGTGAAAAGCAATGGTCCTAACACTGAGCCTTGCGGTACTCCATACTGAACTTGTGATCGGTGTGACATCTCTTTTTTTTATTGCTACAAACGGATAACGGTCAGATAAGTACGATTTAAACCATGCCAATGAAATTCCACCAATGCCAATATCATTTTCGAGTCTATTCAAAAGAATATTGTGATCAATAGTATCGAATGCAGCACTAAGATCTAGTAATACTATTAGAGAGATACAACCACTATCAGATGATAGGAGTAAATAATTTGTAACTCTAATGAGAGCAGTCTCAGTACTATGATACGGTCTAAGTCCTGACTGGAAATCCTCACATATACCATTTCTTTCTAAAAAAGGAACATAATTGTGAAGACACAGCCTTTTCTAGTATTTTTGATAGAAACTGTAGATTCGAGATTGGCCTGTAATTTACTAATTCTTTAGGATCAAGTTGTGTTTTTTTAATAAGTGGTTTAATTATAGCCAGCTTAAAAGTTTTCAGTACATATCCTAATGTCAAGGATGAATTAATAATATTGAGCAGAGGATCTATGACCTCTGGAAGCATATTTTTTAATAGCCTAGTCGGTATAGGGTCAAGCATACATGTTGTTGATTTTGATGATTTAACAAGTTTAGCCAATTCTTCTCCTCCTATAGCAGTGAATAAGTGTAATTTCTCCTCAGTGACACTACAATGCTTTGTCTGAAGTGATACTGTAGTAGACGGCTGCATGGTTATACACATATAATGCTGGGTTGTTTTTTTAACCCAAAATGCTGGGTTAAGACTGTTGGGTAATTTTTGTTGGTTTATTTGGTCACATTTTAAACACCATTGGGTAGTTTCAAATTTCCAGTCGTTGGGTTAAACCTGCAGGGTCGCAATGCTTGGTTGATTCTACCCAGCGCTTGGTTGTTTCACATGCTTCCCGCCTTAATTCGTTTAAATTCGCTCCCAAACTGTCACTTTAAAAGGACAATGCAAAGACAAAGCCACTGGTTGCAGATGTTTTAAGATAAGTTCATATATTTTCATTAATAATCATTTTAGTTAGCATAATTATACATTTTTTTTCTTCTCCGCGGCAACAATTCTTAGGCATACATGACGTTAAGACGACAAAAGTTTTACCTCAGAATCCGATGCAATGTACTGACTCGTGTTAGTTTAGGTAGGCATGTGAGACGATAGATTAATTACAGTGTTAATTTTGACAGCAAATTCAGATTTAGTCTTAGTCTTAGTCTTTTGAGTAACACACCATTTTGTTTTAGTCCCATTTTAGTCATCTGAAATCTTTTAGTCTTAGTCTAGTTTTAGTCGACTAAATATCATAAGAGTTTTAGTCTTAGTCTCACGGGTCGGTTTGTAAAGAAAATAAGAACAAATAACTTAAATACAAGCAGTAGCACAAATAAATTATATTGAGCAAAGATACTGATAAAATGAACAATGCATTTCCTGTTTTTCAGGTAGGTCTAACGTTAGTTTTAGGTAGAGAAATAGAATAAATAATCAAATGTAAAATAATTACATATTTAACTGTTTAAATGAAAGATTAATCCTTATTAAACTTACACAAGCTATTCAATCAAGAGCAGTGAGTCCTCATATTTTCTTTGACATTAAAGGTTGCTGCCCCTTTAAGACAGGGGTATGCGTCGTCTTTCTCGACTGTATAAAGTTCACTTAAGGCATATTCAGACTATGTCTGCTTGGATACTTAACAAGATGGACATGTTGATATACTTTTTGTATGAGTTTGTCCGATCAAGCGCAAGACTTGAAAGATAACTGAATATTTGCGCGCTGTGGGACGCGTGCGCGCTCTCGGATGACAGATCTTCACACAGCGCGTGCGCGCTCTCATTCGCGTCTTCTGGCGAATATACCCGGGTGAGGACGGCGAAATGACTGGACAAACGGCAGCACTCATGCATTGAACACAGTTTACAAAGAGAAACCGTTTTGCCAGTTCTTTTATTATCGCTGTTATAATGTAGCCTATCACTGAGGAGCCAGCACGTGTATCCATCGACAGAAACATACATAAAGCATTATTTTCAAGTTGGTTACAACCCATATCAAAGATGCGTCATCATCAGATGTGAGATGAACCGCGGTGCAAGTGCGTTTTACACGGCACCCCCGCTCACGTCAGACGGCACCCCTGTTGGGAAACGCTGGTCTAATCAATACAGGTCAGACGTGGTTTTCTTTAGCTTCTATTTTATTCCAAGTTTAGAGCTAGCGGAAGCACAGTGGTTTATCTGATAAAATAAACTGGCGTGCGTGCTTTGGCATATTCTGGATGAGTCGTCTGTAAATGTCGCTTCATGTTGGTGGTGTTTTTCCCAGCGATTTTTGCTCCACACGGTTTACAGGCGTATGATTGTCCTTGTTGTCATATGTGAAATGTGACCAGATGTCAATTCTTCGTTTTCGTCCGGCCTCTGACATTTCTGTTCTGTCTTTTCTGTGTAACTGCTGCTACGTTTGTTTAGCTGTTGCGCATGCATTTGCCGCGGATTTTTTTAAATGGCTCTGCTGCTTCTGCATAGATCAACCTACCCTCAAAGATTCGCTCTGATTGGATTTCTTCTCCATTCGTCCCTCCCATATATTTTCGTCTCATTTTTATTCGTTGACTAAAGTGTCAGTTATATTTCGTCACGTTCTTCATCATCATATCTGACTTTTTATTTAGTTTTTATTTAGTTTTCGTCCGTGAAAAAGGTTAGTTGACGAATATTTTTCGTCATAGTCTTCGTCAACGAAATTAACACTGATTAATACAGTTTGTGATTACACAGAACCATGATCCCCTTACGAAAATTAAACATGGTTGTATGTAGCAATGTCACAAGTACCGGTACTTCGGTACCAAGTACATACTGAAATGTTCAAAATGTGACGATAGTATCTGTATAGCATCGACTCACAAGTAGACTATATTCGGTCCCGCAGCTGCATTCAGTTGCGTTACGCAGGGCTCCAGACTGTAGCCGAATATATACCAGTGTCTGAGTACATTAAATACTATTTAAATATTAACGTTACTCTTCCATGTTTTGCGTCTCTGTGTGAATGATGGTGTGTGTGTGACGGGACTGTGTCTGTAGAGTGTAACGCGTGTCATAAGATGAACACAGAGACTCAAAAGTCACGGCAACCCGTTGAAATAAAAGTTTGATTTAAACGTGAATAAATTGACAGAATATATTAGGTTTGTAGTTGTCATTGTTGCCAATTTTAACACATTTGTGTATTGTACCATTTGTCAAGCAATAAAAATGATTGTTTTAACAGTCTAAACATGCATTCTTCATTTGTTCTTTCATGATGGTCTAGTTTTACAGTAGGCTAATGCACAGGAGATTTTTTTAAGAACAACCCAGCAAGAATAACCCAGAATAGCAAATCCATTAATGGTAAAAATTGACTACATTATGGGTTTTCTCTACAGCCCAGCCTGCTGCGTTAAAATGCCACTGGGTTAATTTAACCCAACATGTGTTCTGTCCAATATTTACCCAGCGCTGGGTTGCCAATTGGGTTGTTTTTAACCCAGCCACTTTTAAAGTGTAATTTTATTTAGTAAATAAGTTCCTTAAGTCATTACTGCTGTGCTGTTTACAAATGTCAGAAGCTGAAGCTTTATTTTTTGATAATTTAGCCTCTGTATCAAATAAATACCTAGGGTTGTGTTTGTTTTCTTCTAAAAGAGTTGAGAAATAAGCAGATCTGGAAGTTTTTATGGCCTTTCTGTTTGCAATCATGCTCTCTTTCCACAAATTGCGAAAAACCTCCAGTTCCCTTTCTGGGAATTCGAGCTGCGTCGAAACGCTGTGAGAACGCCTCTGCGTGAATGCGTCGTGAAGCGCGTGTAGAACCAATCCATCGGGAGATCGATCGATCGTCTGCATGATGACGTCATCGACCGGAAACTATAAAGCATCCGCGAACACAAACAGGAACTAGCTTCGGGCTAGGCTCGGGTCCCGTTGCTGCCGAGGCAGAGCGGAGGCTTCAGTCGTGGGGTTCACAATTGGACCTTGCAGAGGGGTTTGAGATGGGCTCTGCCTTATTTCAGCCCTCACCTGCACCGTCCAGCGCCTCGTCTCGGGGCTTGGAAGCCCGCCCTGCGGTATCTTCCCCCCTGAGCGAGGCGCCGGTGCTCCAACTATCCAGCTCTGAGGAGGTGGACGTTGAGAGCATCGCGACTGAAGACTCGCCACTTCAGTCCCCTGCTAGTGAGGAGCTAGTTGGTGCTCATGAGAGCAGTGGCCAGATTAAAAATCGACTGGCCCACCGAGAGAGCTGAAGCCGGCAGAAAAAGGCAGAGCAAGCTCGATGAAAGATTTCCGCCCTCTCGTGCAGTGGAGCCTCAACGTCGGGGCCTGCCGTTCTTTCACGATCTGCACACTGAGGTGGCTAGATCGTGGAAGAGACCGGCATCATACCGTGTTTTCAGCCCGCAAACGTCGACTTACAGTAACATCATTGGGCTGAAGCACTATGGTTATGGGGCTATGCCAAAGGTTGAAGAGACGCTCGCGAGCCATCTCTCACCTTCCTCGGCATCGTCCCTAAAGGCTGGTGGGCAAAGCGTACTCGGCGGCAGGTCAGGCCGCTGTGTGCCTGCATACTATGGCCATCATGCAGGCATATCAGGCCGACCTGCTCAGGGACTTGGATGGTCGTGATGAGGTGGGGGGTGATGTAATAAAACGAACTCAGGCAGTCTGCTGATCTCGCTCTCCGGGCCACCAAGGCGGCCTGCCAGCCCTGGTGGCCACAGAGAGGCACCTTTGGTTAAACCCCACCGAAATCAAGGAGAGGGAGAAGAGCTTTTTGCTCGATGCGCTGCTGTCCCCTGCGGGCCTCTTTGATGATGCGGTCCAATCCGTCACCGAGAGGTTCCAGGAGTCTAAGAAACAGGCAGCGGTGCTTAAACAGTTTCTCCCTCTCCGGATCCAGGTCCCTGGGGCTGCTGCAGAAAAGCAGCAGCCTAATCCGAGTACAAGCTCCTCCTACAGGGCACAACAAAAGCAGAGCGTCGGTACCCCGAACTCCCCCTCAGCGTGGGGAAGAGGGGCGGCGCTCTCAGACGAGGCCTTCGAGGGGCAGGGCTGATCTGAGGACAGTCCTGATCGCCAAGAAGGCCTTGTCAAAGCGTTCAGCGTTCAAAACACTCAGGGTGGTTCCCCCCACAGGAAAACGGTGTTTACCTCGGTACAAACGGTACCCGTTGTCCTGCGGCGTCCTCTGGGGGCCTCGCTGGCAACCCCGCCACAACGGCGGGGCGCAGACGGTCCCCGCGGGCCACCCGAGGGCCACCCGGCTCAGAGAACCACTTTTTTAGGCGTGAACTGGGACTCTGTAATTATGCGGGCGCAATTATCACCGATACGCATAGAATCGATCCTGGCAGCAGTCAAAGAACCGAAGACCGTGCCGTCACTGTGAAACAGACATCCACTGCTGCTTCAATATACCTGTATATATTTATATCCTAATTAAACGCTTGCCACAAGGTCATGTGTTTGGATTTTTGGGACATCACATACCCCTAACATGTCAGGAGTGCAGTAACAGCGTTTGCTCACTTAGCCCGGCGTCCAGAGATGAAATATGGATTTGTCTTACATTTAATTTATTATGTATTATTCCTTTTATATTTCCTTTTACTGAAACACTAAAGACTCAAGATGAATATTGCCTTTACAATTGTGTGTCCCTCTCCCTGAAAGAAAGCACATGTTATCAGTATGTTTTGGTAAGAACTGGTTAGAACTGGAGCTTAATCAGCTCCAACCTTGGACAGACTGTGTATCTGTGTGTGCGCAATATTCTATATTACAGATCAGTGTTAAGAATGGTGTTCAATGGGCACCCTAAGAGATGGGTGGACTTGTTGTTTTGGGCAAGCTGGCACCTGCTCCAGATCTGAAAGGTCACTGCGAGCCTAATTCTTGGGTGAAAGTGTTAACAAGTGACACGTCGTGACATCAGAACGATCCACATTGTAGCAATGACGTGGACAATTGTATGTACGTTAGGGCGAGGCAACGAGACGGCGAGACAGGGAGCGCGGCCTATGAACTCCTTGTGAGACTTGAAGCTGGCTTTTGCAACTGCAAACTATTCATAAGTAATTTTTTCTTTTAATTAATTGCAATCCTGACTCTGTCTTCATTTCTTCACTACTGGTCCTGGGTCATAAGCTGTTAACCCCTAACACAGCCATAAGTGCCTCTCCATGACCACCAGGGCTACCATAGAATGGCTAACAGATCTGGCCATCTCCTTGCTGGCACGGAGAGCAAGATCAGCTGATGATAGGAATGCTCTGATAACATCAGCTCCGATCTCCTCACTTTCCCCCAGATCTTTTAGCAGGTCAGCTAAACATAGTGTGCAAGCATGCTGCATCCTGACCTGCTGCTGAGTACACTTTGCCCACCAACGCTGATGTATCTCTTAATGGCTTGGTGGGCAATGTTGGGGATTTAATAGATGACAGCGAATCGGGAGAGAGATGGTTCGCAAGCGTCTCCTCCACCCTGCATCGACCCATATCCGTGTCTTTTCAGCCCAACTATATTACTATAGGTGGATGTTTGTGGGCTGAAAATCCTGGATGAAACCGGACAATTCCACGACCTCAACACCTCAGTGTGGAGGTCGGGAAAGAACGGCAAGCCCCGACATGGAGGTTGAGCAGAGTGCGCGGGATGTAAACGCTTGTATAATTTGCTTCTCACAGATGGGTGTTCCTGACTTTCTTGTGGCCAGTCCAAACTGAGTGCAAAAAAAAAAGAAATGGTCCTAACACTGAGCCTTGCGGTACTCCATACTGTGAAAGGAACCGTAATACATAGTAAATTATTAAAAATGTAATATTTAACACTTTATCAACTATTCGTCCAGTGATACGTTAAAATTAGAGTACATTATCAATCTTGATTCGGGATAATAGTCGATATTAGTCTGAATACGGCTGATAGTCAGTTGTTGTGGTTAGAGGGACAAATACTTGGTTTTGCGGGGTGAAAGCTGAATAGCGTTAGCTGGTTGCTACGCGATGGGCTTCTCTTGTGTTGCGCGGCTGCAAGGACTCCAAGAAGTTTTCTTCGGCGAGGTTCAAACGGAGTTCTGGGTAGTCTGGAGGACACTGCGTGCAGGCAGGAAAGGCCCACACGATCAAAGTCACCGCAAAACCATGGCATTCGGTAAAGCATGATGCAAAACAGAAAAGCAAAGATATCTTGTTTGCCCGGGAGTTATAAACGGACCTCAAGGTCCCTCCTTGGGGCTGTCTCCGGCCAATGAGATATTGTTGTGGGCAGGTGTCCTGATCACTTCTCCTGTTCATGCATATCATTAGTGTAATGTCCAATTAAATACTTTACAGGACCCAACTATTGTGATCACAGTACATTTTACACAAATTTACTTTGCATCAAAAAGATGAGAATCATTTATCCATCATATAGACATCAAACAGCTTGCTATTCCCATGATGGGAGTAGAAGATTCATATGTGATACGTCTCGCATACAGAGAAACTTCACAAGTTACATGAAAATATACATAATACCTTGGATTTGTTTAAGGCGCCGTAATTCATATTATTGAATCTATGGTTAAAGTTTAGTCCTCATGTCTACATTGCTGTGAGGTCTTTGTGTGCTGTTCAAAGAGCCTTTGGCATGCAAGGGTCGAGAAAGGAGGGGGACAACGAGGTGTCTGTCTTATGTTTGTGTTGACTTCGAGCCCAAGATCTTGTCATTACAAAGACTTATATATATCATGGTGTGTTACTTGATACACATCTTACGTACCGGGATCATATTTCTAATTTAACAAAAAAACTGAATCAGAAACTTTATGTGTATAACAAGATTAGATCATATCTGTCTTTTTCAGTTTCTGAAACTTATCTACATGCAATTGTGCTTTCAAAAATGTCTTATTGTCTTCTAATCTGTTCTCTTACCACTAAGGAAATTACTGAACCAATAGCATGATTATATAATCGAGCTTTTAAGATCCACATTAATCTTCCAAAATGGTCCCATCATTGCATTGCACTTAAATGCTCAAACGCTCTGACTTTTCAAAACTATATAAATAGTCATGCTATTAAATTTTATTTTCAAATTCAAAATGCCACTTCTTCAACACTTGCTGCACTTTACCCGTCATACAATATGAGACCGGAACATCTCACTAGGTCAGTTTCACAGGCCCTTAAACCAGTCCCTCCATCTAAAAATAACTATGGTCAGAAATCTTTTTTTTATACATACACCAAAATCTGGAATGATATTCCACATCATATAAGAAAAATACCATCTATCATGTGTTTTAAAAAGTCCTACAAACAGTTTCTTCTAAACAGTTATCTCACTGATCATTTATTTATTGTCCTGGTTCGTAATTGTTTTGAATTGTTGTTTTCAGTCATTTATATTTGTTTAGCCTGTAATTGTTTGCTAATGTTTTGTGTATTTTTTTTTTTTTTTTTTTTTTTTTTTGTAAATTGTGTTTTATGTTCTGCAGAACTGCTGGAAACCAATTTTTAAACTGAATCAGGCCCGTATAAACTGTACCTTAAATGTTACTTTTTTAACTTTCCTGTATAATAAATAAATGAAATGAAATTAAATGAGCCTTCGAAAAGCTTTTAGCGACTCTGATAATGATTTAAATTTATGTCTGTCATAATAAATGAGTCCCATCTTCATGAGATTGTACCCGCTGTTACGAAAACAAAAAAGGAAACACGCCATGTGACTCCTCTTGTCCTTGTGCTGGTTTTGAGATAACGCAGGTAAAGGGGGAGAGATGTTGTTTCTGGGCTGTTTGGGCATCCTTGATCCATTTCACGATCAGTTCAGTGTTCAGAGAGGGAGTCTCTGGAAAGCTTTGTTGTGTCGAATCACTGCTGGAATATCCATAATCCTACACAGATGATAAGATTAAATCATTTGTAACTCTGATGAGAGCAGTCTCAGAACTATGGTACAGTCTAAATCCTGACTGGAAATCCTCACATATACCATTTCTTTCTAAAAGGAACATCTCTTTTAAAGGGATCCCATGGTGTTGAGACTTGTATGGCTTAATATAACATAAATGATGTCTCTTACTGAATTATGTGGTAGAAAACCCATGAAAGATCTACGTTATTTAAAAAATCGATTTTATATTTGGACCATGGGCGGCGCCATTTTGTTTGCGTTCTAGGTTGATGACGTAGAATGGTTGAACTCCTCAATCAGCTGGCGTTACCCGTAGCTATTTTTACCACAACGCAACTCGAAAATTGTTTCAGAGTTAAACAAAACCAATGAATTGCTTTGTAATTGTACTTAAAACACACTCAAACATACATGTGCACACAAACTCACCTACACAATTCACAAACAGATCGGCGGGCGCGCACACACACCTGACAGACTGCTCTGTCTCAATCGAGATGTTGGGCTGCAGGGGCTGAATCTGAAATCTACCCCCTATACCATGAAATAGGGCATTATTTGAAGGGACGGCCATTTGTAGTGTTGTCCGACACCAGTGGACATGTTCGAGTGCAGTCATTCAGTCTCACGTTGCACCGCAATAACGAGTGTACAGCCGATTTACAAACAGCTGTCTGACTTCACGTACTCATCTTCATTCACTCCTTCAAGTTGTATTAGTGAACAAAAGCAGGGAATGTTACTTGTGTCTTAAAAATGAAAGTTTAAAGATTGTGGTTAATTCACTGAGCTTGTGCTCAAACATTAATGCACAAACCAATCCCATGCATCATCACCAAAACATCCTGCCTCTCTTCCTCACGTTACCCTATCCCATCGTCCTTCCTAGATATTTCCCTCTGCTGGTTACATTAGGCATTACAGTTAATCTACTGCATATCAACAGTCTATCTATGATATCAACACAGGGAATAGTGATTGAGGGTTATGTATGCGCGCACGCTGTGCGTGTGTGTGTGTGAGCCTGTGAGAGAGAGAGAGTTTGTGTGCACATGTATGTTTGAGTGCGTGAAGTCAGACAGCTGTTTGTAAATCCGCTGTACACTCGTTATTGCGGTGCAACGTGAGACTGAATGACTGCACTCGATCATGTCCACTATGGTGTCGGACAACACTACAAATGGCCGTCCCTTCAAATAATGCCCTATTTAAGGGTATAGGGGGTCGATTTCAGATTCAGCCCCTGTCGTGGAGACTGAGCAGCCCAACATCTCGATTGAGACAGAGCAGTCTGTCAGGTGTGTGTGCGCGCCCGCCGATCTGTTTGTGATTTGTGTAGGTGAGTTTGTGTGCACATGTATGTTTGAGTGTGTTTTAAGTACAATTACAAAGCAATTCATTGGTTTTGTTTAACTCTGAAACAATTTTCGAGTTGCGTTGTGGTAAAAATAGCTACGGGTAATGCCAGCTGATTGAGGAGTTCAACCATTCTACGTCATCAACCTAGAACACAAACAAAATGGCGCCGCCTATGGTCCAAATATAAAATCGATTTTTAAAATAACGTAGATCTTTCATGGGTTTTCCACTACATAATTCAGTAAGAGACATCATTTATGTTATATTAAGCCATACAAGTCTCAACACCAGGGGATCCCTTTAATAGCCTAGTCGGTATAGGGTCAAGCATACATGTTGTTGATTTTGATGATTTAACAAGTTTAGCCAATTCTTCTCCTCCTATAGCAGTGAATAAGTGTAATTTCTCCTCAGTGATACTACAATGCTCTGTCTGAAGTGATACTGTAGTAGACAGCTGCATGGTTATAATTTTATTCCTAATATTATCAATCTTACTAGTAAAGAAGTTCCTAAAGTCATTACTGCTGTGCTGTTTACAAGCTTCAGGAGTTGAAGCTTTATTTTTTGTTAATTTAGCCAATGTATCGAATAAATTCCTAGGGTTGTGTTTGTTTTCTTCTAAAAGTTTTGAGAAATAAACAGAGCTAGTATGCAATTTCTGCCTTTCTGTATGCAATCATGCACTCTCCACAAATTGCGAAAAGCCTTCAGTTTTGTTTTCTTCCAGCTGCGCTCCCTTTTTCTGACTGCTGTTTTAATTTCGTTGCGTTTCATAAAAAAGCTTCAGTATTATGAGAAAATTTAGTTTTCCCCATAGCGTCTAGCAGCGCAGTACGAGTGAATATCGAAAGGGAACTGTAATTTGTACACAATGTACACTTTCTTTGACTTACCATCCTCATTTTTCCACTCTTTGCAGATCATAATTAAAGAGTCTCTGTCAACAACATGAGTTGGAGCTTTCTAACTCGACTACTGGAGGAGATCCACAACCACTCCACATTTGTGGGGAAAGTCTGGCTAACTGTATTAATCATTTTCCGGATTGTTCTGACTGCAGTGGGAGGTGAATCAATCTACTCAGATGAGCAGACAAAGTTCACCTGCAACACTAAGCAGCCTGGCTGTGACAACGTATGCTATGATTCCTTTGCCCCCCTCTCTCATGTCCGTTTCTGGGTGTTCCAGATAATCATGATTTCCACCCCCTCTGTCATGTATCTGGGTTATGCCATTCATAAGATTGCCCGTACCTCGGAGGAGGAATGGCGCAAGAGCCAGCTTTATCGAAAGAGGAGCCGCCACAGTCAGTGGAGAAATGGACACCACCTAGAAGAGGTCTGTGGAAATGTAGAGGATGAGGATGCAGAGCCAATGATCTATGAAGAAGACACTTTGGATATGCAGGAGGTCAAACCAGAGACAGACAAGGGCAAAGGCCAAGATCCAATGAAGCATGATGGCCGCCGGAGGATAATGCAAGAAGGATTGATGAGAATGTATGTGCTTCAGCTTTTATCTCGTGCCATCTTTGAGGTGGGATTCCTCACGGGTCAGTATCTCCTTTATGGCTTCCGTGTTAACTCTTCATATGTCTGCAACAAAATCCCATGTCCACACAGAATAGACTGCTTTGTTTCACGACCCACTGAGAAGACCATCTTTTTACTCATCATGTATGTTGTGAGCTGTCTTTGTCTGCTGCTCAATTTTTGTGAAATGTTCCACTTGGGAATTGGTGCCTTCCGTGACAGTCTTCGTAGACGTCGAAGCCAGGGCCAACAACCTTCCTACGGCTTCCCTTACACCAGGAACATTTCTAGTTCTCCACCAGGGTACAACCTTGTGGTTAAGTCTGACAAACCAGGTCTCATTCCCAACAGCATCGTCTTACATGACCAGAACATGCCCAGAGTGGTTCCAGAACAGCATTGTACAAGTCCTGATGAGAATATTCCATCTGACCTGGCTACCTTGCACCACCATTTACGAATAGCCCAGGAGCAACTTGACATGGCGTTTCAGACATACAACACAAAAAATGCTCATATTTCCAGAACTAGCAGTCTTGTATCTGGTGGCACAATGACTGAGCAGAACCGGGTCAATACAGCTCAGGAGAAACAAGGTGCACGACCTAAAGCAAGCAGTGAGAGGGAAGGGACAAAAAATGGAAAGACATCTGTGTGGATTTAATGGCAAAGTCTTACCTGACTGGTTAACCTGAACCATTATCCTCAGAAAAATGTTGTCCCAGCCAATACAAATGTTAGTTAGTGAGGGCATAATTGAGCAGCCCCCAGGTTCTGTTAAACAGTAAACAAAATTAAAAATAAATATATTGTAGAAGAGTGGTATTGATTTCTAATTCTATTCCCCTTTTTAGAATAATTCTTAATGTTATTTTATTTAATGCTACATATATTAAGTGTTGTGTTTCACTAAATTCCAATGCATGCAAGTATATTGACCATCTTGGTAATCTGTTTAACAAATTAGTCTTTGATGGATCATTAATTTAATTGAAATATATAAGAACCCCTGTGTATCTACTCCATTCAAATAATTTTCATAACTGTAAGACATGTTCTCCTCTTTATGTTCTCCTATTGTTATTAGTCTCTGTCTCTGTTCCAAACTTAAGCGAGTTGCCCACCTAGCCCTAGGTTTTAAGGAATTTGCATGCTGGCGATGCCAAGGCTGTTCCAGTCAAGCAACAAGATTATGCTCCTTTATAACATTTCTAATAGCATCAGCATCACATGTATACTTTGTGGATAAAGCAATCCCTCAATGCATTGTAATGAAAGTGTAATCAAATATAGTGGATGCAAGTTGCAAGAAACTCAACTATAAATATACTTGCTGTACATCTTAAAAATGTATTAAAATGGTTATCTTATTAAAAATGCACTTTCACACGACAGGTGTCTGTGCTATGTATTTTGGCCTTAATACAACATCTTTATTACAACATCTGTTATCTCATTTACACATCTTTGGCTTAGTGATGTGTTTAATGCCAAACTCAATTTGAATCAATTGTGTGTGTCAGTTTTCTTGTGTGATCATGAGAAGAGTTGTGCTGATAAGTGATATTTAACATTGTTGTTTTGTAAAGTGGTTTTACATCGTAGGGGATACTGCCTTAAAAATTAGATGCCCTTTTAGAAAAGGTTTTGGAACAGAGCCTTTAACTCAAAGTTAAAGGGATACTTCATCCTAAAATGAAAATTCGCACAAAATTTTCCCATCATTTTCTAAAAATCACTGTGTTCTACAGAAGAACGAAAGTCAAGTCATGCGTTCATATTATGTGGCACTAAAAATATGCATTGAGATTTGATGATGTGCCATTTAGTATGAAAATATTTGAAATGTGCAGTTTTATTTACATTTGTCATTATTAATTGACCCTCATGTAATTTAAAACATCTATAACTTTCTTTCTTCTGTAGATCAAAATTTAATTACATTGAGGTCTGATGGTTTCATGCTACAAAAAGGACAGAAAAGCACATTAAAAAGTATTATGAATGTGGTCCGAATTTTGTGCTATATTTGAAGTCTTCTGAAGCCATACAACAGCTCTGTTAATATAAAATCATTATTCACTGAAAACATTGACATTCAAATTTCATGAGTTCATGAGTGAAGAAGTATGTTCATGAAGTGGCATTGTTCCATTTATGAACAGATTACTATTCAGTGTCAATGTAGTTTAAAAGTCTGAATGCTTCCTTAATGTACCAGGTTGAGTAAGTTTCCTCCCCTGTATTCAGAGTGATGGCCTATCAGATTTCGAGGCCTATCTATTTAACACTGTGAAACCACTACCTGAGGGTGCGTCATTGCAAGCTCCGGCACGTGGCAAGGGCGTGCCGCCATTCAGTGCAGGTTTGTTTGGTCTACAGCCCAATGATGTGCAGGCTGTTATTATTTGCAGTTGTTTTACTGTAAATGCCTGTGAGCCCCAGCAACTCATACTATCAGTAATGGTACAGCTATGTGTTTCCGTGACGATCATTCGCAGGAAAACATTCTGGTTACTATCATAACATCCCTGAGAGTTGAGAACATCTCGGTTACGTATGTAACCCTCATTCCCTGAAGGAAGAGAATGGAGACGTTATGTCAGTACTGATGAAATGGGGGTTTAGTTTAGAATTAGAAATGAGAAATTTGCCTAATGCAACCCCGCCCACTGCGTGGGTTTAAACGGCGTTGCATAGCAGTCATGCATTTATGTTACCTGCTGAGGAGACGAGGCTGACCGCCCTGGCCATACCAGCGTTACAGCGGATGTGGCATGGGGATGTAACGTCTCCGTTCCCTTCCTTCAGGGAACGAGGGTTACATATGTAACCGAGACAATCCCTTTCAGTGAGTACACTACGAGTTACGTCAATACTGACGAAATGGGGTCCCAGTCTAATCACGCCACAGCAGCTGTCTTCCAGCATCCTGAGCTGACCTGAGCACCCTGACCTGACAGGGGGCCGGCTCAGCTACCAAGGTACACTGGGAAGCATATCCCCCTTGGAGAAATGCAATCATATGCCTAGCTATAGGGAGGACTAAGGAATACATATATGACCCACGTATGGGCTGCATACGGAGAAACCTGGAGTATCCAGCCGCAGGTGGAAAAAATTTTCAACCCCAGGGGTGGCAAGGGTCTTGCCAAGGGAAGACACCTGCTCAAGGAGACTTACTGTGGAGAATACACGTGACGGTTTGCCTGCGGGGGAACCGTGCACACGGGCACCTAGCCTGACACGAGGACTGGGACCATTCGGGCATACACTCTGGTGCCGGCATCAACAGTGCTGGAGGAACTAGGGCCTTCGGAGAGGCTCACCTGAGTGCGTATAAGCACACGTATCCAGTCCGTTTTTGGAGGGGAATGGCGCAGCAAGTGAAGACACCAGCGTGTGTCCAGTCACTGGCCATCTGGGGTAAGTATACGAGAGGACACAGGCTCCACTTGCACATTATAGAACCTAACGAATGTGTTGGGTGTCGCCCAGCCTGCAGCTCTACAAATGTCTGTCAGTGAGGCGCCACACGCTAAAGCCTATGAGGCAGCTACGCTCCTAGTAGAGTGTGCTTTAACCTCGCAAAGTACTCCTCGCGAGGAGACAGTAGATCGGGGTGTGCTAGAGGGGACCCTCGCTCCAGAATGGAGATAATTGTGTCTTGATCGCAGCACTGCGATGGTCATGTTTCCGCAGTGAAAACATGATGCATCCATGAACGCGAGCTCAGCATGCGCGAGGCCCAGACACACCAAACAGGGATCATGCGATCGCACCCAGGAACGAAGCACGGGTGAAACATCTTTAAAAAGTGTGCAGCTCTTTTAGAGAGAAGTTTTACTCAGGCAGAGTGTAGAGATGCCCAGGGAGAACACACACACACCTGCACAGTTCACTGCGCAGATCGGACAGGAATGCGGAACCCGTTGGAATATGCCGTATCACCAACACTTTGGGGAGACACTCGTCTTGAAGAGATATAATGCTTAGGCAAGTAGTACTCGGCTCATAAGCAGAAACTGACTGCTTTGCAGCGCCGTTTATACCCACGCAGTGGGGCGGGTTTGCATTAGGCAAATTCCTCAGACCCATGACATTTTCATGTCATTGGATCATTTTGATTAAGATTGAAGGCAGCTGGCTTTCTAAGCGAAACCCCCATTTTGTCAGTACTGACGTAACTCGTAGTGTACTGACTGAAAGGGAACTAGACACTGGGGAGAATATTTTGCTATTTTCTACTTGAATATTATATATTACTTGAATATTATAGGCTAACGCTAGTTAGAAAAACTAGCCAATTGTTGCGCGATATGTACATCACATGCAAATATTGATGGGGTAACCTGGCAGTGTAAAAGGTGAAGATAGCAGCAATTATCAGCCTGCAGATCGAGGCGGGGCTGCATTTGGGGGCGGGGCTGCATGTGTCGCCCCGCCCACAACGCGTCTCATTGGTAAGTTCCTAAAGTATGACGTCGATTGAGGTGTGGTTTCACATGGAACGGAACTGCACAACCCGCCCGCCTGCAACACTTTTCATTGGTTAGTGGCGTCAAGTTTGACGACGACGTTATGGCAAACAGGAAATATTCTGAGGCAGTATATGTTCAAGACAGCATGTTTTATGAAACATTGATATTCTGAAACGCAGTTGTACTAATAAACATATTAGGGATATTATAACAGGCAAAACAGCTACTCATAAAAGTTTATGGTGGAACAGTGTATTTAGAAATATAAACTGGAATAAAGCTTGGTGTATTTGTGAAGCATACTGCTTGAATAATAAAGTAAAATAAGTTACATATAAAATGTTACATGGTATATATCCAGCTAAAAATTTTAAAGAGGTTTAATTTAGATATAATTAATGTGATTTTTGTTCAATAGAAAAATTATATATTATTCACCTATTTTGTCATTGTATATACACAAAGATTTTTTGGGTGGACATGGAAAATTTCATTAGAAGGAAAGCAAATGTTATATTTAAATTAAATAATTTTGATATATGTATTAGTGTTGTCAAAAATATCGATATTTCGATATATATCGATACTGGAATATCTGAAACGATACGATTCTCAGTTTTTACAGTATCGATATTAGCTGCGCTCTCCTCTCCGACCGTCAGCGAGCTGACACACACCGGCATATTCTCACTCAGCCCGGTTAACCTCTGAGCACGGCGAACACGCGTTCTGCTGAACTTTTTCCTCATGACAGTGTGTTAGTGTTAGTGTGTGATCGGTCTGAATTTCGCGCGGGATTGCACATAAATTAATTCTAGCCTACTAATGCCCGCAGATTTCGTGCTCCACATCTGAAGCGCACACACACATAGCCTACCCTGATAAAGCCGCCTCTGACATGATACAAGTGCAAACATTTGCTTCCTTTTCCAGCATATTATTGGTCAAATACACTCAAAGAATTATCAGTGCACATCTGGAAGAGTATTAACGTAAACACAGTCGCAAACAGTTCAGGAAGAACGAGTAACAGGAACAGTGTGGATCCATGCGTCTGTTAGTCTTAAAGGGACCGCAGTCATTTGCTATTCAAACTACAAAAAGACAAACGATCACACTGCTCTTGACTGATCAACTTGTGTAACTTTAATAGTTTCATCTGTACGCTATTGAATTTTTTACAAAGAACATTATCCAATGTTGTTTTAAATGTAATTACTATGCATTTTTTAAATTCAGTTTCTTATCTGAATGTTAGACCTACCTGAAAAAATAAAGCAGTCTTTTTAATTTTTATCTTCTATTCTATTGCATTTATTTGTGCTATTGTTTGTAATCTGTTTATTTGTTCTTATTTTATTAGTGTTTACTCGTCTTTTTAAATTCAATTTACCATTCGAAATCAAGCTTTCTTGTGCTGTGTGTAAGCTACTGCAACACAATTACCCTATTGTAAAAAATACATTGAGATAGCAAAAATTTGTGAGAATTTTAATAGTAATTGATCAATTGATCAATAATTGTTCAAATCAAAATGATGCCCAACCCTAAGGAACATGCTGGCCACATGAATTTTTAGTAAAAAATAACAATGAATAATAAGTTCTGTTGTCATATTAAGCATCTTATCTTATTTATTTATTTTTTTATTTATTTTTTTACTGTGGTATCGATATATCGATATTTTAGTCTGATATCGTATCGAAGTCATAATTTTGGTATCGTGACAACACTAATATGTATATTATTCCAATGAATGTAATAATAATAATAATAATTTCACTTTTATTGTACAACTTTTTATTATTTTGGGAATACAAGAAGAAATGGTCAATTTTATTAATTTTCTTCAGGAGACCTATTGCACCAGTTTGAAGAATATTGTGAATAAAAAAGCAAGAAAGACTTGTTATATTCTTAACCTTTATCAAGGTTTGTACACTCTGGCATTTTTTTTCATTGTTCTTTTTTTATTTTGTTGTATATATGTATTAATATGTACTAATATGTATATATACAAAAAAAAAAAAAAAAAAAAAACAGGTCAATAACAGTGTTTATAGTTACCTTTCGTTCAGCCACTCCGATGTAACGTCAGTGACTGACAAATGGAGTTTCGCTTAGAAGCCTATCATCTCCGAGAACTAGAAAACGCCCAATGGCAGTGCCAATGCCATGGGCATGCAAGATTTGCTTCTGGGTGTGGCCGGTCTCTGACATCTTCCGATGGGCACTCGCACTGTCTGAAGTGTTTGGGGTTTCAACACGCTCAGGCAGCGCTTGTGGATGAGTCATGTTCCCACTGCGGGAATTTGGCCATCTTCGTGTTGCGGTCGAGACTCAATGAGCTCCGTGTGGCCACCGGAGTGAGAGTCCCCTCTGCCACACCCCAATCTGACGTCTCCACGCGAGGCGACACTTTGGCTGGTGGCCAGGGTGACTTGAGGGTGATGGTGTGGAATTCAGCTCCGATTCTCATGCCTCGGCCCACACCTCCCTCTGTTGCACCGGTACCCGCAAGCTTTGAGATAGTTTCGTTCCGCACTCCGGAGGATGATGAGATGTCGGTCACCGCATCACAAGGTGGGCAAGAGTCCTCCGAGGATGAGCATTCAGCTGTGCTGCCGCCTTCGGGTGTGCCAGCATTGCCCGAATCGGACCCGGAGTTGACAGCCATGCTTGCCCGGGCAGCCGCGGTGCTTGGTCTGGAGTGGAACCCTCCGCCCCGGCCAGAGCGTTCACTGCTGGACGATTGGTTTTTGGGTGCGCCACGTCAGGACAGCCATCCTGCCGTGCCCCCAATTCCTTTCTTACCGGAGGTGCATGAAGAGATTGCACACTCGTGGAGGGCCCCGTTGTCTTCCCGCGAGCATTTTGCAAGCTCTTCCGCCTTCTCCGCCCTCGATGGGGCGCCTCTTTGCATGCCATGGCAACTCTTCAGGCCTACCAGGCCAAGTTGCTGTGTGACATGCACGAGGGTGGAGCCGATCCAGGGCTCAGAGATAAGCTGCGTGCCGTGACCGACCTCGCTCTCCGGGCAACGAAGGTTACTTCGTGCTCCCTGGGCTGGGTGATGTCCACAGCTGTGGTCCAGGAGAGACTTCTATGGCTCAACGTGCCCGATATGCAGGACGCAGAGTGGACTCGTTTTCTCGACCCCCCCTATATCCCCACCCGCTCCTGCGTGGCAACAGCCTTAACCCGCGCCACGCAGTGCACTGCAGGAAACCGCCCCAGTCCAGCCCCGCAGCCCGCTAAACACCAGGCTATGCAGTGCTCCTGACGTGGACAGCTCAGGGATGGGCAGTTCTTTCCAGGAGATGGTAGCAAGACCGCTCCTTCACCGGGTGGAGGGCTTGGGGAGGAGAATCTTTCATTCTGCTGCCACCCTATTGTGGTTAAAGAAAGAACTGACATACCCATCCCTGAGCACCCAGAGACCGGTGATGACAGTGTGCGCCGCCCCCGGGCCATACCGCTCTCGTCCCTCTCTGTCGCCAGCCCCCTCTCAGAGCAGACCCCAGTGGAACGCGAATCCTTCGCAGGTCAGGCGCAGTTGTTACCAGTGCCCCGACACCGGGCCGCTATGCCACCCACGTCCGGGCCGCTAACACTGCCTCGCTGCCCCACCGAGGATACTATCAGGCTCGGCTACGCGATTCAATTCGCTCGAGCTCCTCCCCGCTTCCGGGGTGTCCGCTACACCATGGTGGGGCCCAATGCCCCTGTCATGCGTGCGGAGATCGTCACCCTACTATATATAAAAGTCCGCTGGGAGACCATCGATGCTGGGAGCCTTCCCGGACTCCATGCCCTGAAGGGCCTTGTATAACTCGTTGAGGCTCATGGCCTTACTGAGTTCTGTATTGGCATCCTCAGACACCTGTGCCAAGCTTTCAAAGAAGACATTGTCACTGTCAGGCTCTGCAACACATTCACAGCTGTACAGCTTTTCGTAAAAACAAACTGCTCTCTTTCTAATATCAATGGGGTCAGATAACAACACCCCAGATTCAGAGTGCACAGCATGAAAGCATAATCTTTTTTGTCCATTCCTTTTTTCTAAAATTTATTTGGAGCATCCATTTGGTCAATATTCTGGAAACGGGACCGAACCAGAGCTCCTTGCACCTTAACCTCTAAAAGATCACTAAGCTGAGTTTTTTTTAACTGAAAGAGTTTCTAAAACATTATTCCCCCCAGTTAAATCTGCTAATTCTTGAAGTTTAACTATTGATGTCTCCAAATTTTTCATTGATTTGGATAACTGTATAGTGATATTTCGAGTATGCTGTTGACAAAGCTGTTTAATTTGCACTTTACCAAAATCCCACCACTGATTTAAAGACTGGTAAGAGTTCTTTGTGGCTCTAAAATTTTCCCCAAAATATTTAAAAGTATCCTTAAAATGTTTATCATTTAACAGTGAACTATTAAAATGCCAATAAGCACTATTTGGTCTTGTGGAGCTCAAAATAAAAGAACACACCACCATACTATGGTCAGAGAAACGAACAGGAACGATCAAACATTTACTAAAAATACCACATTGATGTTTAAAACCATAAAATCTATCCAACCTAGCTAAATAAAAAACCCTCCCACGGGTATGAGCCCAAGTATATTGCCTTAGAATACCATTGACATGTCTCCATATATCTGTCAGGATCTGGGTTACTTCTCTGTTTCCCCTCACTCATACTCTCCCTGCGTCCCAATTCGCATACTATCCATCCTAAATAGTATTCGAAAATAGAATTAGTATGTCCCAAATCGTAGTATGTTGAAAAGAGTATTCCAAAGATTCCCGGATGGTTTACTATTTCCGGTCCGAATTCACAGTATGGATCGATGGGCACTCTAACGGCTGATATTGCCCACAACCCATTGCGAGTTGGACGAGGATTCGATTAGAACTACAAACGCGGATAAAAAGCGTTAAAAAACTACAAACATGACGGATGTGCGAGTTCGACGGTTAAGCATGCGGTTAAGTAGAGAAGTTTAGATAAAGGGGTTTGAGTGACCCTATCAATATTTAACCTGACAAAAATATATTTATTCAGTGTTGTCCACATTATATTTCACATGCAGCAGCATTATGAACTTTTGTAATGACACGTTTGGCCATTAACTTTTTAATGCATCATTACCCAGATAGCACACATACGTCGGGCCGATGTCGGCGCGATGCACAAAGTTCCATCGGAAAGACATCGATCAGAGAGCGTTTGCTAATTGGGACAAAGTCGCCGAGACATCGGCATTTGATCGCGAATGCTGTCCGGCCGACGTGTGGACGATGCAAAACAGCAAATCCTGGCCACTATTCATGGGCTTTCTAGGACCTTTATTTAGGTCGAACCTTTCGGGTTACACCCAGATAGCACACTGGCATAGAATCAACGTTACACTCACGGCATTAAAGACCAACGTCAGACACTCCATTCAAAACATCAATTTACGCAGATGATTTACTTACCTTATGCTGAATGACGTTGATGTCAGTTGAGTGAAACACGATGTTGATTTCAGTTTGGTACAGTTAACGTTAACACATTTTCTGTTTTAAAAATAGCAAATACTTAATACTAATAATAAGATACATTAGCCTGTTTATGTAATAATCACACATAACATTCAGTTAACATTGTTTTAATATTTACAGAGCAGTTACAGATAGCCTACATGTTTAGAGCAAACAATCTATATAAATATTCAATATGACAATATAATAGAAAAGGCATTTAATAGAAAAATATATATAATAGAAAAGGCATTTACATTCAAATACACAAAGAGGTAGGCTATACAGGTACATAAATTAAAAGCAATATTTACTCAAGAACAACTGATCATGTACCAGACACATTATTTTTATTGGAGCACAAAAGGATATGTCAGTCAGAACATAATGAGACTCAAATCACAGGTTCTTTTCTAATGGTGACTGAGACTATGTGACTCTTTTTGTGTTACACAAAATAAATGCATATGGGTGAGTAGATGGTTTATAAAGAAAGCTTACCCTTGAAAATGTAGGGCAGAAGAATATTGCAGATGAATTGGTTTTCTTTTGCAACTATTGCAGCCTACTATCAGCAAGTGTAAACTCCTTGGTGAAAAAGGTGACAAAGATGTAACCCACATTTTCAATAGCATAGAGAAAATATTTTTAATTACTTTAAAAAATAAAATGCATATTATGAGCCAAAAAAGAGGTTTAAACCACACTGAAAAGTCATTATTAAATACCGATGAGAAGGATGCAATACCTTAGAGTCCGCAAAGTCCAGCCAATCTCTTGAATTAAATATCAATTGTTTATATATTGACTACTGTGACGAGCATCCTCGGAAGAATCAGCGTCGCCCTGGTAACCAACACAAAACACCTGCACCTCCTCATCGCCGGCTGATCGGTCACAGCTGCTCCCAATCAGCCCACAGCCACATAAGCAGCACAGACTGAGCAGATGGGGAGACTGAGGTCTTGAGCCGACAAAACGCTGGTCTAACCTTTGTTTCTCTGTTCTCCCCAGAAAGCAGCGAGTGACCGACAGCCCACCCCTTTGGAGCACGTCTGGGTCCCCCACTTTTGGTTGGATTGAGCACTGAAGAGCACTTAAAGCACCAGCCACCAGGCACCGGATTCCCTTCCTTCACCAGTTTGATTTCACTGTAAATAAATCTACCCTCCGGGGCCACTTTTCACGAAGCCTGCCTTGTCGAGTGGTTCTTCACCCCGTGACAGTGGTGGAGAATGCGGGCAAGTTCGTGAGGAATCACCGACAAGTTCATCGCTCCACCCCTTAATCCTTTTTTTTTGTGTTGTCCTCTCTTCCTGTGTAGACACCGGGCCGGGGGAACGCGGCGCACTCGTCCCCACGATGGAGGAGGTATTACAGCGCCTCGCAGAAGTGAGCATCCGCCAGCAACAGATAGTGGAACATCTCGCCACTCGCCAGGGCAGGACAGAGGACGAGCTCTTCGCCGTCCGTGCCGCCGCCGCCCAACGCGTTCCGCTACCTGATCCTCGCGCCCAAGCTACCCGCCTGCTGCCAAAGATGACTGCTGATGACGATGTGGAAGCCTTCCTACAGGTCTTTGAAAACACCGCCACACGTGAGGCATGGGCTGAGGATGATTGGGCACGTGCGCTGGCACCCCTCCTCACTGGAGAAGCCCAACGGGCTTATTTCTCGCTCCCCCTTGAGACCGCCGAAGACTATAACAAAGTCAAGCGGGAAATTTTAGCGAGGCTCGGCCTCTCACCAGTCTGCGCCGCCCAGCAGTTCCACGAATGGGAATTCAAGCCCCGAGTACCAGCCCGTGCCCAGGCAGCCGAGCTCAGCCGCATCGCGCATCACTGGCTATTGGAGGGGGACCCCACCGCAGTACAGGTAGCGGAACGGGTAGTGGTCGATCGACTTCTCCGCGCGCTACCCCGCGCTCATCGGCAAGCGGTTGGGATGAGGAATCCTACCAACACCCTGGAACTCGTGGAGGCGATCGAGCTGGCGGATGCCGTCCATCATCGCGAGGCCGGGGACCGACCGCCGCCGTTCCCCCGGAGAGTCGGCCAGGAGCGACGCCCGCTCGAAGGGACCCCGCGACCAGTCAGCAGGCCGACGGTTCCCCCACCGCGAGATGAGCCCATGCCCAGCGCTGAACCTCCATCACCTCCGCGAGCATGGCTGGCAGGTTGCATCGTCCACCAGCATGTACCCTCGGGAGCCCCCGAAGCAGAAGTGATGGTGGAAGGAAAACGGTTCCGGGCCTTGCTGGACTCAGGCAGTGCGGTCACCCTAATCCAGTCACGGTTGTGCGCCCCTCGAAGCGGCCAGAAGACCTTCTTACCGATTACATGTGTGCACGGAGACACTCGCCAAGTTCCGGCCCGCAGAGTCATCATCTCGTCACCCCAAGGCACCTGGCCGGTAGAAGCGGGCCTGGTGAAGGACCTGCCGGTGGCCGTACTGCTTGGGAGGGATTGGCCTGGCTTCGACAGACTGCTCAACGCTGCTACTCAGCCTGCCAGCCCGGAGGGAAACCATCGAAGACGGAGACGGCCTCGGGGACCCCGCCGCCGACCGGCCCTGCTCGCCTCTGACAGCGGGAGAGATGGTGAGTCCCCTGCCCAGAATACTAATCTGTTCTATGATATTTACCAACAGGCTGCTGGAGGGGGCTCATTCGCCAAGGAACAGCGGGAGGACGATCGGCTCAAGCACTGTTGGGCTCAAGTGCGAGTCGTCGATGGAAAAGACGTTCTCCCACGGCCCCATCCTCTCCCGCATTTTGTCATTGAGAATGGCCTGCTGTACTGTGTCGCTCAGCGGAGGGGGGAGGAGAAGAAATTGCTGGTGGTACCTCGAGCTAAGACCGAAACCATCCTGGAGCTGGCACATTCCCATCCCATGGCAGGTCACCTCGGGACAGCCAACACCACTCAGCGCATCCGTGACCGTTTCCTTTGGCCAGGCCTGGAGGCCGAAGTGAAGCGGTTTTGCCAAGCCTGCTCGACCTGCCAGGTCACTTCGCCCAAGACCCCTCCCCCCAGCCCGCTCATTCCGCTGCCTATCATCGAGGTGCCCTTCGAGCGGATCGGAATGGACATAGTGGGGCCGTTGCCAAAGTCTGCCCGCGGACACGAACACATCCTGGTAATCGTCGACTACGCCACCCGGTACCCAGAAGCAGTTCCCCTTCG
The DNA here is from genome assembly GCF_024679245.1 of Pseudorasbora parva. Lineage (NCBI taxonomy): Eukaryota > Metazoa > Chordata > Actinopteri > Cypriniformes > Gobionidae > Pseudorasbora > Pseudorasbora parva. The sequence continues at coordinate 26,398,552 of NC_090180.1, forward strand.
TAAGGCCACCGCGAAGTCCATCGCCCAGGAGCTGTTTCTGCTGGCCAGCCGAGTCGGCCTCCCCTCGGAGATCCTGACTGACCAGGGGACCCCGTTCATGTCCCGGCTAATGGCGGATCTTTGCAGGCTGCTGCGAGTGAAGCAGTTGAGGACCACGGTCTACCACCCTCAGACGGACGGACTCGTAGAGAGATTCAATCAGACCCTAAAGCAGATGCTTAGACGCGTGGCGGCGGAGGATAAGCGGGATTGGGACCTCATGATTCCCTACGTGCTCTTTGGGATCCGCGAAGTTCCCCAGGCCTCCACTGGCTTTACCCCCTTTGAGCTCCTGTTCGGCCGTCAACCACGTGGGCTCCTGGACGTCGCCAGGGAGGCGTGGGAGCAGCAGCCTGCCCCTCATCGCACCATCATCGAACATGTTCGACAGATGAGAGAACGGATCGATCGAGTGATGCCATTGGTCCGGGAAAACCTCAGCAAGGCCCAACAAGCGCAGCAACGCCACTACGACCGGGCAGCCCAACCACGGGAATTCCAGCCCGGAGACCGCGTCATGGTACTGGTCCCCAGCTCTGCCTGCAAGTTCCTGGCCTCATGGAAAGGACCATATACAGTACTGGAAAGAATGGGACCAGTAACATACCGGCTGAGACAACCTGGACGACGGCAGACAGAGCAACTCTATCATATCAACCTCCTGAAGAAGTGGGTGGGGACCCGGGACCAGCTGGCGGCTTTGAGTCTCACCGACCCCGTGGTTGTGGACGTCAACCCTCACCTTTCGGCTGCCCAGAAGACGGAGCTGCAGCACCTGGTCAGTCAGTTCCAGGATGTGTTCTCTTCCCAACCCGGGCAGACCAACGTGATCCAGCATAACATCAAGACCCCCCCAGGAGTCATCGTCAGGCAACGGCCCTACCGCGTCCCGGAAGCTCGTCGGCAGGCTATTGAGGATGAGATCCAACAAATGCTAAAGTTGGGGGTAATTGAACCATCCCGGAGTCCGTGGTCCAGCCCCATTGTGATGGTCCCAAAGCCGGATGGCACCCTCCGCTTTTGTAATGACTTCCGCCGCCTGAACGAAGTCTCCGAATTCGACGGGTACCCCATGCCTCGGGTCGACGAGCTGCTGGACCGCCTCGGAAGGGCCCGGTACATCAGCACCCTAGACCTCACCAAGGGCTATTGGCAGGTACCCCTATCTGAAACGGCTAAGCCGAAGACTGCTTTCTCAACCCCCAGTGGCCACTGGCAGTACCGGACCCTTCCCTTTGGCCTGCACGGGGCCCCCGCAACATTCCAGAGAATGATGGACATCATCCTGCGGCCCCACCAGGCGTACGCAGCCGCCTACCTAGATGACGTGGTGATCCACTCCGAGGCATGGGAGGAACATCTGGATCGTCTGCGGAGGGTGCTCTCGGAGCTCCGGCGGGCTGGACTCACCGCCAACCCCCGCAAATGCCACCTAGCCCTCTCCGAGGCCAAGTACCTGGGCTTCCAAGTCGGCCGAGGCCTCATACGGCCGCAGGAAAAGAAAGTAGAGGCCATCCACTCTGCCCCGAGACCCCGGACGAAGACCCAGGTACGAGCCTTCTTGGGGTTGGCGGGGTATTACCGATGTTTTATCCCCAACTTCTCCTCTTTAGCCGCCCCCCTGACAGACCTGACCAGGAAGGGGCAGCCGGAGAAAGTATGCTGGACCCCATCGCTTGAGGAGGCCTTTGCCCAAGTCAAAGCAGCGCTGACGTCCTCGCCCGTACTCCGTGCTCCAGACTTCAGCGGCCCCTTCCTGCTGCAGACGGATGCCTCCGACACAGGACTGGGAGCCGTCCTGTCCCAAATCCAGGAAGGTGAGGAGCATCCGATCATTTACATCAGCAGGAAGCTGTCCCCGGCCGAGAGGAAGTACGCCACCGTGGAGAAAGAAGCCCTGGCCATCAAGTGGGCAGTCCTGGAGCTCCGGTACTACCTCCTAGGCCGCAAGTTTACCCTGGTCACAGACCACGCGCCCCTACAGTGGATGGCCCGCGCCAAAGACACCAACGCCAGGGTGACCCGCTGGTTCCTAGCGCTCCAGGACTTCCACTTTGAGGTACAACATCGGGCCGGGGCTGCCAACGCGAACGCCGATGGCCTCTCACGGATCTGGACAGCGTATGCAGGTCTGTCAGGGGTCATTCCCCACCCTCCCCTTACATCACCCCTGCTGTCTCCTTTTGTTCACAGGACCAGAGCGACGCTTAGGGGGGGGGAATGTGACGAGCATCCTCGGAAGAATCAGCGTCGCCCTGGTAACCAACACAAAACACCTGCACCTCCTCATCGCCGGCTGATCGGTCACAGCTGCTCCCAATCAGCCCACAGCCACATAAGCAGCACAGACTGAGCAGATGGGGAGACTGAGGTCTTGAGCCGACAAAACGCTGGTCTAACCTTTGTTTCTCTGTTCTCCCCAGAAAGCAGCGAGTGACCGACAGCCCACCCCTTTGGAGCACGTCTGGGTCCCCCACTTTTGGTTGGATTGAGCACTGAAGAGCACTTAAAGCACCAGCCACCACGCACCGGATTCCCTTCCTTCACCAGTTTGATTTCACTGTAAATAAATCTACCCTCCGGGGCCACTTTTCACGAAGCCTGCCTTGTCGAGTGGTTCTTCACCCCGTGACACTACAAACAGAATTAATAGTTGTTAATGAAATAGGTTTGGCATTGGTAAATTGAGACTGGAAAAAATATAACCAGAACATCGACTCAAACTATGCATGTGCTGTATTATATCGAGTATTATTTTAGCAAAACTAAGCACTGCTGACAGTGGAGAAAATTTCAGTAAAGTCACTGAGAAAATGTTTTAGGATTTGTAAACTTGTAGTTTTCTCTTCTCTCACAAACACAACAGTTACATTTGTACTAATCCTATTCTACAAATCACAAATTAATTAAATCGTGGGCTCATTTTTTCCATCAAGGGGGAAAAAATCATACTCACGATCTCACATCATCTATCAAGTAAAATTTGTCCATGGCTTCACACTTTTGATACATGTGTGCACCAAACGCAGAATAAAGATACGGTCACACTACACTTTACATTACATTGACGAGAAACCTTTGTATTAAGGTCAAGTAGATATTTTTTTTATATTTTGAATATACTGTTTTTAAATGTTGAATTCATGTTTATATAAAGACTCTGCAGAGCATGAAGTCATATCATGTTTTGTCATGTTTTTATCATTTGTTAATTTGTAGAATAGGACTTGTGCACCACCAGAAAATAATTTGAAAAGGTTTAACTGTTGTGTTCTTTGTAAGAGAAAGAAAAGTTTGCAACTTCTAAAAAAAACATTTTCTCTGACTTTAAGGGTGCTTTCACACCTGCCTTATTTAGTTCAGTTGAATCGTACTAGAGTTCATTTCCCTCTTTGGTGCGGTTCGTTTGGTGAAAGCAGCAATCGCACTCGGGTGCGCACCAAAAGCGGACTAAACAAGCGTACCGAGACCTCCTTGAAGAGCTGGTCTCGGTGCGCTTTCAAACGAACTCTGGAGCGGTTAGCTGGTGATGAGAACGTGATCCGGCCTCGAACAGAACCAACTGCAAAAGTACTGATAATATTTTGACTAAACCAGCTGCCATAGTTAGCTGCGCTGACATTATGTGCATGACATTATTACCTGATAGATCGTTGGAAATATTTTCGGAATGAGCGTGTCAGAGTTAAGAATAATTAATGCACGCCTCCGATTGAAGTGACGAGTGATGTGCGCTCGCCGTCTGCAATACGTTGTTTTCAAGTCGCATCCGCGCTTCATTATAGAAAGGTATTGTTTGCATACTGTGGTTAATACACAATATGTAGTAGATTATGGCCAGGGACAAAACCTGCCCGCAGTCGTCTTTCTATAGTGTTATAGTTTGCTGGCTTTTCCTCTTCTGTTGAAATTTTCCCACAAAGTAAATTCTGACCAATCGAAAAGCAGTTTAGGTAATACACCATGGCCAATGAGTGATGTGGATGTTGTCACGTGTTTCAACTGGTCCGGACCAAAGCAATCAGTGTGGTGTGAAAAGGAACCAAAAAAGCTGTAAAATGCAACAATGTATTATTTTATTGTTTGGCCTTGGTTCGGACCAAATTAACTGAACAAGAGATGTGAAAGCACCCTAAGTGCACTGATGTGTGACTATTCTTTACAACTACAAATCCCACTGTCACAGGTGTTCAGTTTTTCTATAATAATACCCTCACAGAACAGGGTAGCAATCAGCCATCCATGCAAAAGCAGAGGTCAGTGTGGTGGACTGTTGGTACATCTGTCCAGGCCAACATTTGATGTCTTCATGCCTTCACCTGGGGATTCCCAGAGAACCTGTAACAAAAATAGTACAGTTCAAAATCCATTGTACATACTCATTACAAAGTATTGAATCTGGTTACACAAATTATCATACAAGGTTCAATTTAACTTTAGCTCAATATACAATATTTGCAGCATAATATTGCACAAAAGGCACGGTTTTGTCATGCACTCTGAATATTCCATTAATTTGGCAATTTGTGACAAGCCCAGTGACATTGTCACATTTTCTTCTCTATTTAATTTTTATACAAAATGAATGATTAATGTAAAATATAAACAATTACATAACTAAACTGGAAAAATATTAGGGATGTCACAATTCTCAATATAATATTGACCCATTTGGTACGACACCCTTGGATCAATAGGCGCTTGTTGTATTGCATTAATTTCTGTGCATTTTATTTCTCTCTGAATTGGCTCTGTTTTGTGTGCCAAAGAGTCTATGCTGATATGAGCAAAATATCCAATCACGATGCACTAAAGTTAGGGGGTGTTTAGCCACGGATGCAATGCTGGTGTCTTAGAGCGGTGAAGTGAGGCTGCAGTGCGCACCACCATCGTTTAAACCTGTGGTGTGGGTGGGGTGTGCGATATAAAGTTAAAGAGTTAGTTCACCCAAAATTAACCCAATAACCCAATAAATTCTGTCATAATTCCTCATGTGGTTGGACACCGGTCAGACCTCCGTTCATCTTCACACACAGATGAAGATATTAGTGTTGAAATCCGATGATTTGATTTGATTTAATGGTTTATTTGAAAGGGGACAGTGCAATTTCATAAAACACATGAACAAACATGGTTAAAAAAGCCAGAATTAGCTAAAAGGCTATTTTTCATCTGTAGTCCCCTGGCCAAGATGTAAAAAAAGCAATTAAATACATATAAAAATATGTATCAGATTGCTCAGAAAGGCCTTCACTGACACCAATGTCATTTCCTCTCTCAAGACCCATAAAGGCACTAAAGACGGCGTTACAAAGCCCATCTCACTACAGTGGCTCTATAATCATTTTATGATAGTAAAGTAGTAAGTAAGGTAGTACTTTTTCAAAGTTCAGGAACTTTCGAGGGCGGGACTTGGGCACTGAACATGCTGATTGGTTGAGCACACGCAGCATTTTATTTCAACCGCGCGTTCGTCTCAGCCATCTTACGTGCAATGTCTGTAATAGCTAATAATAATATACATTGTCATTTTAAATCTAGCTTTACAAGCTTTCTGAATATGCTGCTGATTCCCTTTCAGTCGGTCACGTTCGACGTACGTCAGAACTGAACCGACGAATGGGATCTTACTTTAGAGACCAATCCTACTTCGAGCATCTAACAACGAGCCAATGAAATTTGGCATGCGATCACGCATTCCACGCTCCGCCCCGCAGCGCGGGTATAAAACAGGAAGTGGAATGATAGATCAGCGCTTTCTACTTCGGAGCCGAGCAGTGCTTACTGTTTCCTACGAAGAGTGTCTGACTACGAGTCAAAGAGTGTTGAGTGAGAGAGTCTGCCAGTGTGGGTGATACGGCGCGTCAGTGAGAGACCGTCTGATCAGTGATCAAGCGATCTAAAGGAGCTTGTTGGTTCGCTGAGCGTTTCCCATACAAACTGTTGGTTCGCTGAGCGTTTCTTATACAAACTGTTGGTTCGCTGGGCGTTACACACACACAAATACACATCACTGAGAGCTCACACAGGCTTGCAGAACGAACTGTGTGGAGCCGCGGTCATCTCCATGAGTGCTTCAGCACACTAAAAGAGCAGCTTTCCATTCACAAAAGAGCAACACGGTTTGACCCTGCGTCTTTTTCAAGATGTCATTCAAACCGTGTATTCCTGGTATGCAACTGTTTCCTGTCCTCTTTGATGGCCACGAGCGCATGTGAGATTGCGATCGTGGGTGATTCATGTTCTGGTAAAAGAACATGGTCACGTCGGCGCGTTGTTCGTCTCCCCCTTCTCATAAAGGGCTTGAGTGTTCAGCGCGCCGTGTGCCGTCGAGCGGCCGGCTGACAGCGGTGGTTGTCACAACAACCGCCGCGTGTCAGTCGGCGCTCTAGATGCGCGGTCGAGACTATGAAACCTCAGATGGGGTCGAGTCCCTTCGCCTATCCCCCGATCTAGTTCATTTCTAGTGTTACTGGAAAAGGGCTACTTTGGCTGATAAGCGCTGGTGGCCTGAGGATTACAGTGGGGATTCCCCGCCGGGTAAATCCCCTCGGGCCCCCACTCCTCTATCACATCAAAAGCATGCTGAGACTCTGTTCGTGGGTGGTACGGATTCTCTCATGAGAACACGACCACGTCAGGGCATTGTTCGCCTTGCCTTCTTCATAGAGGCTTGAGCGCTCAGTGCGCTGTGTGCCGTTCTGACGGCCACGTTCACTGTCTCGCATGCCTGCTGGTAGTTGAAGGTGGAATCGCTGATCCTAAAGAGAAAAGGGCTTAGCGTTTCATTTTTGGCTCTGGCAGAGGACAGATGTCAATTGCTGCATCGGAGAGAGGGAAATATGGAGGGTCAAAAGGGCCAAAAATGAGACAAAAAAAAAAAGTATCATTGTTTTCCCTCTCTCACTGCCCTCTGCCCTGCACGCACGAGGGTAGTCCCAGCCCAGGGGTTGTGCAGGAACTGCGTGCGGTGTTGGACCTCGCCCTATGGGCGACGAAAATCACTGCACGCTCCCTGGGTCAGGCGATGTCCACACTAGTGGTCCAGGAATAGAGGGCTAACCTGGCAGATATGCGCAAGAAAAGCCTGTCTGTCGGGCTGGCCTCCTCGGCGGCACCATCGAGAACTTTGCCCAGCAGTTCTTGGTGGCCCAAGAGCAGACGGAGGCGTTGCACCAGGGTGCCGACGACCAGCTGCTCGGTCGTCGGTCGCAGCGCCTCTGCCGGCTCGTCGCCGAGGGCATCCCCTCCTGCGTCCGCCTCCACCCTGCTAGAGCCGAGCAGCAGCCTCCACTGGAGGAGCAGGGTGCCGGACGCGAGGGACGCCCAACCCGTCCAGGGCCCGCTAACCGGCAGGCAAGCGCAAGGGGACGCGGCCCTGAGACGGGCCGGCTAGGGAGAACAGGAGCTGCTCGGGGGAGCCGATGTTCGCATCCCTCCCCCACCCCCCCGGAGGAGGACCGGGGGGCCCTGACTGGTTTCGGTTCTGCCACTGGCTCTCCGGAGTCCAGCGGTACCCACATTTTAAGAGCAGTTTCCTCTCTCTCTGGGCCCCAAGAGGGTCAGGTTGGCAGTGTGCGACGCCCACGGGCCTTGTCACTCCTTTCCTACCCTCCCGTCGCCAGGGGGCAGTTGTGTGGGCCTCGAGGACGCCCCCGGGCCTTCTCACCCACACACTTCCTCTCTCGTGAGCACTCAGTCAACACTCCGAGCCGCCCACGGGCCTCCCGGGTCGGGGCTGAGTGCTTCACTTCCCTGCCTCCAGGCAGTGGGCAGCAGAGTGGGCTCCGAGGACGCCTCCGGGCCTTCTCACCCACTCTCTGTCCAAACCAGGAGTGCTCAGGCAACACTTCGGGCCGCCTCCGGGCCTCCAGAGTCGGGCCAGAGTACTCCGCTTCGCTGCCCCACCCCGGGCACGTCTGTGGTGCGGTTGGTCCCGCTTGCACGGTCTCTGGGGGCCTGGCTAGGTCTCCCCGGGCCGTCTCGCTGGCTCATCCGTACCATCAGACTTGGCTACGCGATTCAGTTCGCGCGCCGGCCGCCCAAGTACAGGGGCATCCTCTTCACCTCCGTGCGAAGCAGCGATGCTCAGGTCTTGAGGTCAGAGATCGAGGTCCTACTGGCGAAGGACGCGATCGAGCCGGTTCCTCCAGCCGATATGAAGACGGGGTTCTACAGCCCCTACTTCATTGTGCCCAAGAAGGGGGTGGGTTACGACCAATCCTGGACCTGCGAGTTCTGAATCGGGCCCTGCACAAGCTCCCGTTCAGGATGTTGACGCAGAAACGCATTTCCAATGCATCCGTCCCCAGGATTGGTTTGCAGCGATCGACCTGAAGGATGCGTACTTCTGTGTGTCTTTCTCCCTCAACACAGACCGTTCCTACGTTTGGCGTTCGAGGGGAAATCATATCAGTACAAGGTCCTGCCCTTCGGGCTGTCCCTGTCGCCCCGCGTCTTTACGAAGATCGCGGAGGCAGCCATTGTTCCGCTCAGAGAACGCGGCGTTCTGATTCTCAACTACCTCGACGATTGGCTGATCCTAGCCCAGTCGAAGGACCAGTTGTGCGAACACAGGGACTTGGTGCTCAGTCACCTCAGCCAGTTGGGCCTTCGGGTCAACCGAGAGAAGAGCAAACTCTGTCCTACACAGAGGATCTCTTATCTCGGTATGGAGCTGGACTCGGTCAACCGGACTGCGCGCCTCTCCGAGGAGCAAGTCCAGTCGGTGTTGAACTGCTTGAATATGTTCAAGAGCAGGACAGCGGTCCCACTGAAATTCTTTCAGAGGCTCCTGGGGCATATGGCATCTGCAGCCGCGGTCACGCCGCTCGGATTGCTTCATATGAGACCGCTTCAACACTGGCTCAATGGCCGAGTCCCGAGGTGGGCGTGGCAGAGCGGTCAGTACCGGGTCCCAGTGACTCCTTACTACCGCCAAACCTTCAGCCCGTGGTCCAACACTTAGTTTCTCCGGGCCGGGGTGCCCCTAGAACAAGTGTCCAGGCATGCTGTGCTATTCACGGATGCCTCTGCCACCGGCTGGGGGGCCACGTACAACGGGCATGCAGTTGCTGGTCTGTGGACGGGGCCGCAATTGCATTGGCATATCAATTGCCTCGAGTTACTGGCAGTACACTTGGCACTCCGCCGCCTCAAGGGGCCGCTGCGTGGCAAGCATGTACTGGTCCGTACGGACAGCACCACGGCCGTTGCGTACATCAACCGTCAGGGTGGTCTACGCTCCCGTCGTTTGCTCCAACTCGCCCGCCACCTCCTCCTGTGGAGTCAGAAGCAGCTGAGGTCGCTTCGGGCCATTCATGTCCCTGGTGTGCTGAACCAGACAGCCGACGAGCTCTCTCGTCAGCCGACACCTCCAGGAGAGTGGCGACTCCACCCCCAGGCGGTCCAGCTGATATGGGACCAGTTCGGAGCCGCACAGGTCGACCTGTTTGCCTCTCCGGACTCGACCCATTGCCAGTGGTACTATTCCCTGACCGGGGGTACCCTCGGCACAGATGCACTGGTGCACAGCTGGCCCCGGGACCTACGCAAGTATGCGTTTCCCCCAGTGAGCCTTCTTGCACAGACTCTGTGCAAGGTCAGGGAGGACGAGGAGCAGGTCTTGTTAGTTGCGCCGTATTGGCCCAACCGGACCTGGTTCCCGGAACTCACACTCCTCGCGACAGCCCCTTCTTGGCCGATTCCCCTGAGGAAGGACCTTCTTTCTCAGGGACGGGGCACGCTATGGCACCCGCGTCCAGACCTCTGGAATCTTCATGTCTGGTCCCTGGACGGGACGCGGAGGTTCTAGATGGACTACCACAAGCTGTCGTAGATACCATCGCTTCAGCTAGAGCCCCCTCTACGAGGCGCCTCTATGCTCTGAAGTGGAACCTGTTCGTTGAGTGGTGCGCTTCCCGCCGGGAAGACCCCCGAAGGTGTTCGATCAGTGTCGTGCTTTCCTTCCTGCAAGATGGGTTGGAGAGAAGGCTGTCTCCCTCCACCCTGAAGGTATATGCTGCGGCAATAGCAGCGTACCATGATGTAGTAGAAGGTAAGTCCGTGGGGAAGCACGACCTAATCGTCAGGTTCCTCAGAGGTGCGAGGAGACTAAATCCTCCTCGTCCATCCTCGATACCTTCTTGGGACTTAGCTCTAGTGCTCAGAGCACTTCAGAGCCCTCCCTTCGAGCCTTTGGCGTCTTGTGAGCTTAAGATCTTGTCAATGAAGACAGTGCTCCTGACGGCATTGGCCTTGATCAAGAGGGTAGGGGACCTGCATGCACTTTCGGTCAACGAATCGTGCCTAGAGTTCGGGCCAGGTAACTCTCACGTTGTCCTGAGACCCCTGCCCGGATATGTGCCCAAGGTTCCTACCACTCCCTTCCGGGATCAGGTGGTGAACCTGCAAGCGCTGCCTTCGGAGGAGGCAGACCCAGCCCTGGCTTTGCTGTGTCCGGTCCGCACCCTTCGCGCTTACGTTGACCGGACCCGAAGCCTTCGGACCTCAGAGCAACTCTTCGTCTGTTACGGAGGCCAGCAGAAGGGAAAGGCTGTCTCCAAGCAGAGGTTAGCCCACTGGATAGTGGATGCTATAGTCTTGGCCTACCAGTCCCAAGACGTGCCTTGCCCGTTCGGTGTAAGAGCACACTCCACTCGGAGCGTTGCTTCTTCCTGGGCGCTGGCTCAAGGCGCCTCGCTGACAGACATATTTAGAGCTGCGGGCTGGGCGACACCTAACACGTTTGCTGGATTCTATAGCTTACGTGTAGAGCCGGTATCTTCCCGCATCCTCGCCCCCAGTGGCCAGGAGCGTTAAGTGCCCGTTCTAAGTGTCGGCTTGCGAAACGCCACTCCCGCCCTCTGGGCCGGATACGTGCGTCTATTGTCTCCAGTTGTGTTCCCCGGGAAACCGGCTAACCCTGTCGAGCTCCTCCGTCACCCCTCCGGTGTCAGACGTTGCGGACCGTCTGACGCCAGGCCTGCACCCGTATGCTTGTGAAACGTGGCTGTAGGCTGGGTTCCATATGTAGCGGTTCCCTCACGGCAACCCCATATGTGTATTCTTCCACGGTACCAGCTACCCTTCGGGCTAGCCCCGTGTCTTTCCCTGGACAGAGCCCGCTCTTTCGTCTCTGGGCGTGTTCTTTCCCCCCTTCAATCAGGCTGGAACCACCCCAGAGACTGCCATATGTTGCACTACCCTGCCAGGTTAGTCCTTATGTGTATTCTGCCACCTCTCCTTCCCTGAAGGACGTGGCCCCGCAGCGTACCCTCTCTCTCTCGAGGTAGGCACGCTTTCCCAGCGTTATCCAATAGTCATTCTGAGTGGGTCTTGCAGAAACAGCAGTGACTGTACTCCCTGCTTGGAGCCCTGACTTCCGTACCATACTAGACGGTACAGTGTGCTCAAGCAGGACGCTGGAAGGGCCAGCATCCTGGCGTTTTCCATAGGGATCCCATTCGTCGGTTCAGTTCTGACGTACGTCGATCGTGACCGACTGAAAGGGAACGTCTCGGTTACGTATGTAACCCTCGTTCCCTGAAGGAGGGAACGGAGACGTACGTCCCGTCGCCAGATGCTGTGCTTCCGCTGGGAGTCCGGTCACCTTTCGGCTCCTCAGCAGGAAAAGCGCTGATCTATCATTCCACTTCCTGTTTTATACCCGCGCTGCGGGGCGGAGCGTGGAATGCGTGATCGCATGCCAAATTTCATTGGCTCGTTGTTAGATGCTCGAAGTAGGATTGGTCTCTAAAGTAAGATCCCATTCGTCGGTTCAGTTCTGACGTACGTCTCCGTTCCCTCCTTCAGGGAACGAGGGTTACATACGTAACCAAGACGATCTGCATATTAGTGCTCTTTTCTGTCATAACCAGCAAAAGCAGCACAGCTTGAATCTCTTCCATACTTGTTATTAATTTTTTTTCACCATGTAAACGACCTGACCGATTACTTTTAAGTGTGCGTTCTTACATGACGTGACAGCGCGCGCCGCGCTCATGTTGACAAGAGAAAATAGTTAATTTTTCTGAGGGGTAAACATTTTATTTCGTAAGTTATGAAGATAATGTTGGAACAATGACACAGCGTATATTGCCCCAGGCAGTTTTTACTTTAACTGTGCCTGACAGAAGATTTTTTTTTCTGAGATGATTATTACACTTTACAACAAATAAATAGCTATAAATAATACTGTATTAGTCCTGGTGGCCGTTAAGAGTTGCTATGGCTACAGTTAACACATTCCAGCTGCTGGAGAAAACAGCGGCGACATTTTTGATGCGGCAGACAAGCTGCATGTGACAAAATGATTGCGATTGAAAGTCATCACATGTAAACACCAGATCAGTTAAGATAATGGCTCATGTAGACAGTCCACTAAATCTTTCAATCGGTATACACAAAAATGATTTCTGTCTGACATTGATGGAGGAGCAGTCGCGCAGTAGGTTACATCACCAGACTAATTTGCCTAATCTTCTCGGAACTTTAGATCGCGGTCGAAACGCAGACAGCTGCAGGTCTGGGGGGGGGGGGGGGGGGGGGGGGGGGTCTTGATGAGTATCTGCTTGGATACTCATCAAGATGGACATGTTGACATACTTCTTGTGCGAGTTTGTCCGTTTAAGCACAAGACTTGTAAGAGAACTCAATATTTGCGCGCTGTGAGACGTGCGCGCTCTCGGATGATGCACAGAGACAGATCTTCTCAAAGCGCGCTAGAGTTCTCATTCCTGTCTTCTGGCTCTACACGCGGGTGATGAAGGTGAAAATGACTGTTTTTTCTTTTATTATCACTGTTGTTGTAGTGTATAACTGAGGAGCCAGTACGTGTATCCATCGACAGGATAATTTAATAAACAAAGCATAATTTTCAAGTTATAACCCATATTATATAGTTCGGCCATATTGTTTTGGTGATGAAAGTCTTTTGGCAGAAAGCCGAAAATTTGGTGCATCCCTACTAAATAATGACTTCTATAGTGATGGGTGATTTTAAAACACTTCTTCCTGAAGCATCCGAGCATATCGATTCATGACCAAACTGCTGAAATCACGTGACTTTGACAATCCGAATCATGATTCGATACTGATTCATAACGGTTCGAAGCTTCAGGAAGCGGTGTTTTGAAAACAGCCATCACTATATAAGTCGTTATTTTGCTTTTTTTGGCGGACAAAAACTATTCTCATCGCTTCATAAAATTAGAGTGGAACCACTGTGGTGAGATTTTTCATTTTTGGGTGAACTAACCCATTAAATTCATATAACAAGATAATAACAGATAATTCCATTAGATTTTGAAAAATGTAATTCAATTTTGTGGAAAAGTTTTCCTTAATTTAAGTTCGTTCAATAGCTTTGTTTTTGAGTGTATTTTCCAGACTAACAATGTAACATTAAACCTATCAAAATAAATTAAAGGGATAGTTCACCCAAAAATGAAAATGTGATGTTTATCTGCTGACCCGCAGGGCATCTGAGATGTAGGTGTGTTTGTTTTTTCAGTAGAACTCAGATGAAGATTTTTAACTTTGACATGCATTATACGAGCGATATTAATCCATATTAAACCCCAAACCCTGTGGCTCGTGGCGACACATCGAAACGACCGGTTTCTGTGATAAACACAACTGTATTTGTTATTTTTTCACCTCATATAAGACGAATCTCATTTAGGATGAGTAGGTCAAAATCCCGGCGCGAACGTAGATGCCTCATTCGACCGATCCATCGAGGCACTAATAAGGCATATATCTATGATCGCACCGGGTTTTGACCTTCTTAGATGGAACTAATGGCGTTGGGAATACTAGATGAGATTCGTCTGATATGAGGTAAAAAATAACACAAATACTGGTGTGCTTCTCACAGAAAGTGATCGTTTTGTGTTTTAAGACATCAATGTGTCGCCACGTGCCGCTGTGTTTAATATGGATTCCTAAGTCTTTGTGTTTTTTACTCTCATAGAAATACACCCCATTGACATGCATTATATGAGCAACAGCTAAGTTAAAAATCTTCATTTGTGTTCTCCTGAAGAAATAAACACACCTACATCCCGGAATCCCAGCAGATAAACAGCACAGTCTAATTTTTTGAGTGAACTATACCTTTAATACAGATTGAAGCCTGTTGTTTTCAGTCTTTTGATCTGGAATAGTGGCAGCTATTGGGAAACTCACCATCTTCATGTACTAATTGTAGATGTCATCAAGGCCTTGTCCTGAAAAATCTCAGCACCAAACGCTGGGCTTTATATCTGATCTGGTAATAAGAGCACAGCAATAACTGTAAGAACTCTAATGATATCTTTACCCTCTGACACTGTATTGTGATATAATTCAAACATTTTAGAGGCTAATAGTATGAGCAGTGAGTACGCTGAAAAATAACGTAAATGCCTAAAGTTGTTGACTGCCTGAACCACAGTCAGCATTTAAAGTATTTAAGTATTTAGTAAAAGTATTTAAGACCATAACATCCTGTTATCATAATAGTTAATCATAAATACAAACTATAACACATTACATTTGTCACCTTGTCTAATTTTGCTGATTATTTTACCCTAAAGGCTTTTCAGACGGTCTTACTGTAACAACATGGAGTTAATGTTTTTAAAATGTACAGACCCCCAAATTTTGAACAGTAGTATAATTTTTGAGGTTTTGCTTACCAGTCATCTAGTTTTTAGCCTGAGATTTTCTTCAACAGGAGTGCAGGCCATCAGCATGGAAGAATCTAGGAACATAAACAATTTATTACAGAGCCTATATAATGTCAGGCTTATTAGAAGGAAACAAGCTAGAGCAGAGGTGAAACGCAGATAAGAGAAAGTAGAATATGCAGAGTATACATACAATAATTTCTTAACATAATTTGTTTTAGGCTTACTTCATTTTACATTGCTCAGTGTTACATGGGTCAATGACATGACATGTATTTTTTGTGTCCAAATGATTTATTTTTCTAAACATAATTTTAATAAATACATGTCATATATCAAACTGATCTACAATATCTCCTTTATAAGAAACCTTTTTTATTTTATTGAAATTCAATTGATGTTTTTGAGTTTTGGTGTTTGAAAGACCAAAAATGTCAGGCGGTGCGACCGTCCGAACCTGCAACCAGAGAACAAAACTGCAATAAAAAGGTTAATTTTGTCATTAAAATTCTTAATTGAATAGTTTGGCATGATTTTATGTTAAAGTCATTATAAATGAGGGAAAATGGTGTATCAGTCCTATTTCAAAACTATTTTAATACTTAAAAAACTTTTGTCCGAAAAATTGACTTCTCCAAATGTCAGGGAGGGCGACCGACATAAAAATGCAATTTTATGCAATGTTCCTTTAAGAAAACCATGTGACAGCATATGACATCACACAAAAGACCCCAGAGGACCCATTTGATGCAGTAACAAGGTTAGTCACCCTCCCATAAATATTAGATAATTTGACATTTTTGAGTAATGATGAGGTTGATTCAACTTATCATGTCAGGCGGTATGACCCCTGGAAAACTTTGAAAATGTGTTGTTATTATTAAAATGTGTATTTGATTAAAAAAAATATCTATAACCTTGAGCACATGGTCAAACATTTTTATAGGTGTCCAAATTAATGCCTGTTAGATTTGAATTGAGTTTGAAATGTCAGGTGGTGCGACCAATATGTCAGGTGTCGCGACCAGAATTGCAGTTAAACTAACTGAAAAAAGTCATGTTAATTCATGTTTTTGAATATATTAAATACATTTTAATAAATGTATAAAGCTTTTTATAAGATATTAAGTTGTTTAACGGTGCAATCTACATATATATATATATATATATATATATATATATATATATATATATATATATATATATATATATATATATATATTTTTTTTTTTTTTTTATGATGGTATGGGTAACCATTTAAGCACATTGTCCATCTAAAAATCATATTCTTCAAGAATAACCAACACTGATACTAAAACAATTGCATATTGCATCTTTAAATTAATCTTTTTTCATTTGTTTTTGTAGATGCCATTATCAAGCAAGGAGAAAACCGCACAACATAGAGCTCGATATATAAAAGGTCATGGTAATATAAGAATATCCTGTAAGTTTCCGAGCTGCAAATGTCCTTGTTAGTCAAAGAAAAGCTTTTATAAACACCAGGCCGTCGGTCTTGTGCTTCATCCTGACATCATCGACTGACGAAACACGCCTCTACAGAATAATAAGCACGTCCATGTGTGTGTGTGCAGTTTGTGCTTCTATCCACCGATCGGGCAGGCCAAGCAATACAAAAATAATATTTCAATCAATCGCGGGTGGATGAGAAATTAATCATTGTGTTTGTTTGATAAAGACGTTCACGAGCCCTGTGGTCGCGAGAATCATTCTGGTTGCCGCTTTCAAAACAATCCCTCCCTCCAATGAACTGACAGCGTTTACTTCTAAGTCTCCCGTGACACACCAATCAAAACCCAGCGTACAGGAGAGAGCCTCAAAACCAGTGTAGAAAATAGACTATCGCTTATTAGTTATGATGTTTTTGAATGTAAAAACCACACGAACATCATTAGTTGACCTCAGACAACAGTATATATAAAAACAAAAAAGCCAGTTCATGACACCTTTAAAAAGTGATCCAGTTGCAAGGGCAGAGTACCTTGCCAAAAGAAAAGCAAGGTTTTGTGTATATCTAGATAAATTACAACTAAAGTTAAGATGTTATGTTTTGTGGTAATTACACAGTTATTACATGTTAATAATAGAAATGTTTTAAATTTCTAGTTCCCTTTCAGTCGGTCACGTTCGACGTACGTCTCCATTCCCTCCTTCAGGGAACGAGGGTTACATACGTAACCGAGACGTTCTAAAGAATCGATAATCAAATAATTAATTTTAACAATTAAAAACAAAAATAAAAACTCCTTATCGAAAAATTGGTGTTTGAACACATAGAAAAGTAGCCATTTATATGAATTGGAATAAAAAAGACAATAAATAAAGAAATGAAAGGGGAATTTATAATGCAATATGCATTTAAGACACTACAAGGACTGATATTTACAAGTTCTCAGTAGTGCTATAAGTACATTAAATGTATATTTATTTAAATTAATATATGGTCGCACCACCTGACATTTTCTGGGTGCTAAAATCAGAAATCTTGTTTAATAATGAATTAATGCTGCCTAAAAAGCTGTAAAACCAATATGAAGCAACATCAAACATTTGTATGGACATAAAAATGCATTTTAAAACCGTTTTGCTTAAAAAAAATAAAAAATGATCTTGAAAACCTTATTCGTCATTGACCCACTTACGTGTGGTTGTCAGAACCTTGCAAACTGTAATAAAAAATAATTTTGCAAAAGAAAATAACATGCATGGTGATGTAGGTAAAATATTTATTATGGTAACACTTTGGTATGGGAAACATTCACTTAACTTTTGCCTCAAATTCATAATTTACTGCTTAATAGATAGTAAGGTAGTTGTTGTAGCGTTTAAGTTTAGTTAGATACCAGGAAGAATTTAGGGATGTTGTAGTATAAGGTCATGCATTAATATGTGCTTAATAATACTAATAAACAGCAAATGTGCAAGCTAAGAATTGTTCACCTTACTAAAGTGTTACCTTTTGTAGAAAAAATACTAAAGATCTAATGAGATTTTACCCTTCTGTCAGCAGCCCATGGGACCATCCTTTGCCTCCGTTGTTGTATTATTATTTTTTTTACTGAAATCACAGGGGGGAAAAAATGAACGTAATTGGTATTAAATAATTAAACATTAAATGTAATTTAGGTTGTTGTTGGGTTTTTTTTTTACCGTGAAAGATCATTTCATTTGATTTTGGCGTTTCCTGTAATAATAATAATAATAATAATAGATTTTATTTATAATGCACTTTTCATTCCGAAGAATCTCAAAGTGCAACAGGGGGGGGGGGGGATAACAACAAAAAATGAATAACAAGTAAAAATATAGAATACTACAAACAATCAACCAACACAGAAAACAGAACAGAAACAGAGCTGATGGTGAACAGAAACAGAGCTGATGGTGAACAGAAACAGAGCTGATGGTGAACAGAAACAGAGCTGATGGTGAACAGAAACAGAGCTGATGGTGGACAGAAAACAGCTGATGGTGGAAGTCTCTGTTAGCTCCGCAGCACACTGTGGTCCACTCCATGTTTCAGATTTCTCCCAGCGGCAGTGTCCCGATGACATCGCCGAGGCACGACAGCTGAAGACCAGATGATGGGTCTTCATGACGATTCAAACGATGGGGATCGCTGCAGCACCATGCAGGAGGCAGAACATTCCTCCGGGCACTTCTGTGGACACACCGGGGCCGGCGCAGATGTCGCTCCACGGTCGCAATGCAGGTTGGAACAGCGGCGCAGCCGAGAAGCAGAACATCCCAACATCATGCCGGTGTTGCAGTCGATTCTGTTCCCTTCGGAATGTCTGTTTCCCTTTACGCAAACATACTGCAAGTCACTCGTAGTTGCCGAGTTACCATGCGTACCGTCAGAAATAACGTGAGCACGAAGCACAACTGGATGTACGGGAAGCCGAAAGGTTCAGAAAGGTTTTTTTTTTTTTTTTTTTTGAAGCGAGGGTTTCCAGCTGCCAGTTTAACCCTGCTTATTTCTTGTCAGTTTTAAAATGTATTATCGATTTCAATGTATTGTTTACTAAGGCTTTGGTTAGATGTTCACAGGTGTTTGTCACATTTTATATTTTGAAAGTAAAGACATACTGCTTGTTTTCAGACACCGATTTTCAGGTGTAACGGTTTACCAAAAGTGAAAAATAAACACAAACTCCAAAAACAATTGCTTCATAATAGTCATTTAATGCAAGAAGCACATTTGTATTCATCTTCTGTAGATGGATTGCCCACACACTTCATGTGGAACCAGCGCCCACAGTAGTCACAGGAAATCTGTAAAAAAAGAAAAATGTGTTATTATTATTTAGTGTATGCAACACCAACTAAAAATGCAGCCATAGTTACCCATTGGATATCTCCATCTGCATCTTTTGCGTCATCCTCCGAATCATCATCTGTGTCTTTTGCCTCATCATCATCTTTGGCATCTTCAAAGATTTCTGCCTCCCCACAAAAGTGGCACAGATCACTTAGGTCATCTATAAGGTACAGTACAACACTAATGAAAGTGATGCACATCAAAGAGAATAGGTCAATAACAGTCAAGAGCTTATAAAGCCATACCAGATTGGCGGAGCAAAAATAAAGCAATCTCCATTCTGTATTGGGTTACATCTTGTGGCCTGTTGCAGAAGTCAACTGCAGTGTTTTGCAGAATGTGTTCTGCAAACTAAGGAAGTAACCACAAAAATAAAACCACTGCAAGGTATCATACCATTTTAATGAACATTATTTACTGCTATTGAAAAAAAAAAAAAACCTTTAAAGCGAAAACGCCACATGACGTAACATCCCTCTGAAGTGGGTGAGGCAGGCTTTCACACACCCATTGTGAAGCTGAAATGCCATTTTCTGTCATCAGGGCTCTACAAACAAGAGTTTTCTCAAGAATACATAATTTCACAATAACACTACATCTGACTGTGGTGCAAAAATACCTTGTTGTCTCCAAACACCTTTTCTTCTTGATGTTGGACTCTCCCATTGAGTCAAGCAGAATGGATTTTTTTTTAGATGGGTATACAGCCTAAATAAAATGCAAAAAATATCCAGACAACACGATACGACAACAGGAATATTGGAGAATATCAACAGGAAAACAGGAACCAGTGGTGGCCCTTGTTCACAATGCCCACTATTAGCTCATAGTTTGCTGGGTCCACCTGAAAGAAAATGTGATGCATATACCTTGCTCACTAAAGCCTATGTACCAATAAACAAATGAATTTTCACAGTCCCAAACAAAGATGGATATTAACACCAATAATAAAATGCAAAATAACAACATTAAAATTTACAGGACACCTTGAGCCGTCGATACTTTTTCTTCCACATGTCGGTCATGGCAAAGGTGTCCATATGGAAGGCTTTTCCCGGTGAGGTCAAATTGTGGTCCCTCACCTTCAGTGACAGATATGCATTTATAACCTTGACAAATATAGCAAAATTAAACATTAATACAAAATATTAATGTGCAGATGAAAGGCTTAGCTGTTAAAAATCAATTAAATGTGTACCTCACTCTCCAACTCCTTCCCAGGGCCAATCTGAAAGTCTTTATAAAATAATTTATATGGTCCCACTCTGGACAGCAGTACATAGCTGTTGTTTCCAGCCCAGGCACTTTTGATATCTACAGAGGATAACCAAAAAGAGCATTGCACCTACCACCATACAAATATATTAGAATTCAGACTAATATGGAGCTTTTATAAGATCTGACTTTACATCACTTACAGCTATGCACAGTGTCTGTTTTGTCAGCTGGTACAACTGAAGTGGTGTGGGACACAGGTGAGGAATGTGGCATTTCCAGTGTTGATTTTTTTGACAAGTCCAGTGGAGACAGGGGAGAGGAAATGGTAGATTGTGTGGATGTAGGTGATTGTGGGGGCTGGTTTTCTTGTGACTTAGTGATGGTGAGGTCTACAGGTGGGAGTGAATGGCATGGTCCAGTTTCTTTGTGCGATCTTTTATGTTGTGATTCTTGGGTAATTCTGTGGGGTATCCGGGGGGTGTCTTCTTTAAATGGTTTGAGGTGATCGGTGTTGATTTTCGGGAATATCTTCCCTTTTTCATCCCTTAAATCAGCACTTTTTTCTTCAACATGCGTTATTTCATAAGGTCCCAACCAGCTGCGCTCAAGCTTGCCCCCTTTCCTTTGCTGGGACCTTATGTTTTTTCTTAGGACCTTCTGGCCTAAGGAGAATGGTACCTGATTTACCACCTTCTGTGTCCTGTCCTGTTTTTTTGTTACATTTTTTTTGACAATGTTGTCCATTTTCTCCTTTAGAGAAATGGCCTTGGATATTGTGTCCTCTGCAATGACAGATTCCACTGTGCTGTTGATCTTTTCAGGAACAATATTGAAGATTGAAATAATTTCATTAACTTTTAATTGATACTATAATGATAGTTATATGGAACATGTAAATTATAACATACCTCATAAGTCTCAGGAACCTCACAGGGATATCTCGCCTCCATGCCAAACATTAAGAAAAACGGTGAGTACCTAGTTGTTAGCTGCGTCTTGGTTCTAAGACCAAACATTACCGCATCTAGGTACTCATCCCATTTTTCAGGCCTTGTATCCACTAGTTTACATAAGGCTCTAGAGTCAGAACCAAAATAAGTTGAAAGTTATGAGTAACCAGTTGCAAAGACAACTATTTCCTTGAATTTTGCACACCCACAAAGCAACCTGTTAATGAAGATTTACCTCTGAATGGTTCCATTTAATTTTTCCACAAGCCCATTTGTTTGTGGATGGTATGGGGCACAGAGGCTTCTCTCCACACTGAGGAATGTGCATAGTTCTTCATTGATCTGTTTGCAAAACATACATTAAAAATTAATTTAAATAGATTAGAATCATAAATGTGCGCAAATCATAATCCAACAAATCTTATGAACATGACATTTCTCATGCATACTTAATTTGGTTCATTCAACAAACTACAAACCTGGTTCACAAACTCAGTGCCTTGGTCTGTAAGTATCCTCTTTGGTGCCCCAAACCTATAGAAAAAGTTAACTATGCAGCGTGACACAACTGCTGCCGATTTGTTGGGGATGGCATAGGCCTCGGACCATTTTGTATAATAGTCAACAAGGACACAAATGTATTCATTGCCCTGGTTGGTCCTGTTGACTTTTCCCACCAAATCCATGCCCAGCAGTTCCAGAGGTTTATCCACCTTAAAAATAATATAGCCCAATGAATACATTTCAATTTGGTGACCCCAAGAATTACCCATCTCAAACTCCATATACATGTGGACAAGTTTACATACACATATTGGGATGTACTTGGGCTCCTGCTTGATGGTCAGTCTGCTGAACTGGCACTGGGCACACTGCAAAACCTAATGTTCAGAAATAGGCAAGAAATTAATTCCAAAACAATCCATTTGTATGTCAAACAGCAAAGTTAAAAGGGAACAATTTAGTATTTACCCATTTATCAATGTCCACCCCCATTCCAGGCCAGTAAAACCTTGCTGAAATGGCAAGCTTTGTCTTCTCCATTCCACAGTGTGCTCCGTAGGGGCTGGCGTGGAATTCTGAGAATATTTGGTTGGCCTCTTTTTGTCCAACGACCACTTTTCGTCGTACATTTTTGGAGGAAATGTGGAAAAGTTGGCCATCTAATGAAATAGCTTTATTGTTAGTAAAATCTAAACAGGTAACCTGCAAGGAGGTTTTGAAGGCCCAATGGAAGGAGGCAAAATTAAACAACATATTTTTTAAATGTTTTAGTTGCTAGCAAGTCCATTATACATATAGTTCATTGACAAGTATTTACTTTTTGATTGTACCAAGTCTTGGTGTATCACTACTTCACTCCTGTCAGTGGAGCTATGTGTAGAGGAATTATCATTTATTTTGAGTATTTAGAATTTTGCTTACCATCAACTTGAAAATTGTAGCAACGTCTCCGGATAACATATTTATGCTCTTTTTTTATGCCAAACGGATATGTGCCTTGAGTTTATAATTAAAGATCTCCTCATACATTTTTGGATCCATTGTTGGAGTTCGCCAGCAAGAATAGAAATTCAGGTGACAATGTTGTGTGGTCATCTCCCCAATTTATAACACCATTTATTTACCTTTTTGATTGATTAATTGATTTAATTAGTGCCCTCTGAAGCTGTATGGTAATTATGATAAGAATGTTATGTTGCACCCTTGCATCTTGCATGTGACAAATATTAAAGGTAATAATAGCCATATATGGTTTTATTCAAATGTATTTATTTATTTCATTTTAGACAGGGAACATAACACTGAAATTAAATGAGCAAAAAGTTATCAAAAGATGTGTTTTTACATTGTTTTACCTCATCAAAATAGGTTCAACTCATTTCAGGTCAATTTAATGTAATTTCCATTGAAAAAAAACGTAAACATCTGAATATGTGTTTCCCTTATGACAATAATATGAGGCATTGAGTTTTGAAGTCAGCATGGACAAATTAGACTAATTCGTATAGGTAGAATTCAACTGCATACATTCAGACATAATAGGCCTACAAGAACAAGTGCAAAATTAAATTCACAGAATAAATGGAGTGTGTGTGAGAGAATCATTTTATTATGCTGCAGTGCGTGTGACATTTGGAAGTAGCGCCAACACTTTTGGCCTTTTTCGCTTTCCGTACACCCAGCTGTGCTTAGCTGCTTCTGCATCCGCTATCAACAGACATGCTTCGTTGAGGGGGAACAGGAATTCCGGAAGGGAACGGAATCGACTGCTTCACCGGACGCCGACGACGAGAGCCCGGATGACGCTAGCCCGGTGCAAACTTAAGCCACCATGCAGCTTAAGCCCAAGGGAGACCACCAGTGAGCACCCGCGGCGAGAAACATCAAATGTCCTCCAAACCAGAAACCAACCGCAGCAATTCAAACGTAAACATTAGAGAAGCGGTTGAAAACGGCGAAACGACGAACAACGACCTCTCAGTGGCTGCCAGCAATCAGCAACAGTCCCAATTGTAGCTCTGACAGTTAGACTAGTCACAAACATAAGGAAATAAAATAAAATGTAAATCTAATAGTACATTAACATGATTTGTTGTGGGTGGAGAAGCGGCGAACAGACAACGCCAGCGTCCTCTCCCCCACGTTGCCTCATAACGTCAGCATCTGTCACACACTCGTTGACACACCCATCTCTCTCATCTCCAGCGCACACACATATGCTGCGTCCCAATTCGCCTACTTATACTACGTCCTAAAAGTATGTACTCTTTTTGTGAAGAAAAAGTATATACTTTTGAGTGTGTAGCAGAAAAGTATGCAAGCTTCGGGACATACTACTTCGCCATCTTTAACGGACTCTGTCGCTTAGTTACGTGCATCCCGTCACCGTTTATCTGCCCTGTCAATCATCGTCAGATTCGTCACAGTTCAAATCCTCCACATTCAGTTTAATCTCCTACCGTATCGGAGAGAAATGTAGCCGCTCGTTGATCTGCCATTTGTGGGTCTTTAATGCAGAGACTCTCCTCATGTGTTTGCAGTTTGAATATAATGATGCATTTAAAAGTTAATGGCCAAACATGTCATTACAAAAGTTCACAATGCTGCTGCAGGTGAAATATAATGTGGACAACACTGAATAAATATATTTTTGTCAGGTTAAATATTGATAGGGTCACTCAAACCCCTTTATCTAAACTCTAACCGTCGAACTCGCACATCCGTCATGTTTGTAGTTTTTTGACGCTTTTTATCCGCGTTTGTAGTTCTAATCGAATCCTCGTCCAACTCGCAATGGGTTGTGGGCAATATCAGCCGTTAGAGTGCCCATCGATCCATAAGCTGTGTCCCAAAGTGAAGTGCGCGCACTTCGAAGGCCGCATTTGAAGTGCGATTACGTCATACCTGCACTACGAAGACTGTCCCAATGTGAAGGCTGCACCCTCTGAAGGCCGCATTTGAAGTGCGATTACGTCACAGCGGCACTACGTAGGCTGTCCCAAAGTGAACGCTGCACCTGTGAAGGTCGCATTTGAAGTGCGATTGCGTCACAGCGGTGCGACGAAGGCTGCCGCAATTCATGAGCGACTTCAAAATGCGCCCTTCGGTTCTCAGGCAAAGGAAGGGTACAGCAGATGGGACTTTCCCATAACTTCGCAGCCTTCCCTATCCCAGAATTCATAGCACACTGGTGACTACAGGATTTGACTGGTCCGCATTCCCGCGGCACTCGATCAGATTCCAGTTAAAGACGGTAGCGGTCGGTAACTCAAGTGTAGCCTGGCTACTATTGAACACAACAGCGCAAGCGCTAGAAGTAAATAAAACGTTCAACTTTAGTGCATTCACACAGTTCCCAGTTCCCTGCCCTGAGCAAGATAAACTTTAATTTCCCAATTTTTAAATGCTATTTATTTCTCAACCATTATCTCAAGAAGAGGAATCAGTCCATTATCACCCTTTTCGCTGTTTCTTTTTTTCCCCCATACACTTTCTTTAAATAGCCTTCAAAATATAATCTGCGCGGCGCTGTATTTTCGTCCTGCTCCCGCTATTCCGCACCGCACCATTCCGCTCGCGCAAAATTCACTCCGTGCTCACCCGCTATAAATTATTTTATTCCCGACCCGACTGATCCAGCTAAATTTAGATTTTGTTTCCAGAATCTATCTTTTAAATTTCCCTTACAGAAAGAGAGACACTGGATAGGAATTGTCCGTGCAATCATTTATTTTTCTTACAGCCTATTGTAGCCTATGTCAACACCGTAACTAAAACAAATATCACAGAAAAATAGGCTAAATCAAATGTGACATCTGTCACTCAGAGATATAAGAAAAAATACAAATAAAACGAAAACTGCTGACTTAGATGCTAAAATAAAGTTGTTGTTTTTTTTATATGAATGAATGTTCACTGACGACGGTCAACGAAACATCGATCCTCCAAAGACTGAATGCGTGGCCGACACAGAACAATTTAAATGGCTAGCTTATTATTTTTTATGCAAGTTATTTGTAAATTAAACGAACTGCTGTCTATTGTTCATTTTCGTTAACTTCAAACGTAGGCTAAATGAAAGAGAAGTGTTTTTTCTATAGCCTAGCTATTGTTTATTTTTGTAATGCACGTTATAATTTGTAGCTACATTAAACACATTTATGTTTAGGCTATACATATATTTTCTTGTCATGTAATTTAAAATGTGTAAATGAAAATAAATTGCCTATTAGCCTACGTAGGCTTTTTACAACTATAGCCTATTTATAGACCAATAAAATAACTTAAGTTTAACATTAGAAACAACAAATTTTTATTATCAGCCAAACCAGAAGAAAACACTTTTCAACACTTTCATTGCGCTGAGCGGGAGAAGCTGGAGCTGGACCGGGATGGGGAATAATGCACAATAGAGACTCTGGTAAGGCCTGAGCGGGACATCATCTTCTGGGATGAGTGCATTTTTCCACTGTCCGCAGCTTTGCGGGACTGAATCGGTCGACGGCTGCATGGCATGCCGTAAAAAAATGCAGAGATGATGAGTTGAATAAAAATAAGTAGGCCTACTTAAAAAAAAAAAAAAAAAACTTGGACGTATATAGGCTAAATGTTTAAAATATACTGTAACAGTTACATTTAACATAAGAAATAAACTGTTAAAGAATATTTGCAATTTGACAATATTTAACCGGCTACAGATTTACATGCTTATGGTCCAGCCCTTATCGTCGCAGGCTTTGAAGCATGTCAAAACCCAATAGAAAGCTCAAAAAAAGTATATATATATATATATATATATATATATATATATATATATATATATATATATATATATATATATATATATATATATATATATATATATACTTCAAAGCCTGCGACGATGGGCTATATATATATAAGTAGTACACTGTAAAACCCAACAAGTTACGGTAACTCAAACCATTTGAGGAAACCGATTGCTTCAAACCAATTAAGTTTTAAAACCATTAAGTATGAGTACTGAAAACTCATATACATTGAGTTAAATTAACTCATATTTTAGTGTTGTTTAAGTGTTAAAACTTATATTTTAGTGTTGTGTTGATCAATTATTAAGAGTAAACTGAACTTAAAGATTTTAAGTTAATTTTATTAATTCAGTTTGAATTCAGGTAACAAATCTAACTAAGTCTTAACAACTACATGGTTACTTAAATGGTTTTAGGAAACAGATTGCGGCAAATGATTTAAGTTCATCAAACTCAAAGTGATTAAGTTACATAAGACTAAGCACAAGCTAACATTGGTACAAAATGAAGACAGAACAGGAGGGTATTTTTAAGTAATTTATTGAAATATAACATTTACATCATAAATACAGTATGCCATATGTTCACAAATATAACTAGACAAAAAATATTAGACTTTTTCAACAAATAAAACAGCACAAACATGTTTAAAAAAGTCATAACATTTAAATAACAAAACATATAAAATAAAAAAAAATTATGTAAAAAGGTACGTTTCCTCAAAAAGCAAAAGCACTGTATGATCTTTAATGTACTCTAAGTGTATTGCACTGACCGAAGACTTGGCAGACATCACCACCTCATCTTTAAAGACAATCAAAGCATCCAGTGGGTTTAAAGGTAACGTTCCCTCTTCCTCCTCGACAGTAAGGATGGTGACTGTTGGCTTCTGCACCTGGTCAAGCTCCTTTTTCTATATGCATTGGAAAAAAAGTTTGTACATGTCACCACATATAAAAATAACCCTTGTCAGGGCAGACACCATATTTCAATTTTCATAAATAAAAAAAACGTTATAAGGAACGGATTATTGTTGATTTAATTGGGCGTGTGCTTATTTAAAACCCTGTAGTTCAATTTTGTAAAGATGTTAAGTTGTTTGTCAGCAAGGTTTAATTGGGGGAAAAACATTTTCAGGGGTGTATCAGCCGAATGTTCTAGACCTTGAATTGAATGACGAATTGAATTGAATTGAATTCAAGCGATAATGCACACATTGCAAAACATTTGTTTTTCATGTCCAGGGTATATACAGCAATCCTTAAGTTAAATTTACTACTTTTTAATACCTTTTTTACTACCTTCAGAATATTTTTAAAAACCATCACGACACTGAATTGCAAGTGTTAATCAGCGACCTTTCGATTATTTATTTACACAGATTTTGACATATATAACATACAAAATATAATAGATTTAGAATCGACACCAGGAGGAAATCTGTGATCAGTTATCATTCAGACACAGTAAAATACATCTCAACATTCACAAAGGTTGGTTAAGGAGAAGAATTACTGCATACACATTAGATTTCAATTAATAATTGGTAATTCAGTAATTAAATTATTTAAACAACAAAACCTGAGCCAAATATTACATTTCTGTAACTGTGATAAGCTGTTGAATTTAACAAAATACTAAAAACTAGTCAATCGATTAAAAACTTTAACTAGATTAATCACACATTTTTTGTGACTAAGCGCAATAAAAAAAAATGTTTTTGTACGTTTTTAATATAGTTTTTAATATAATAATTTCACAGTTAATCAAATTAAAGTAGAAACAACATAAAGACAGTATATTTTAAATACTTTATTAAATGGCATCTTTTTATGAATGAAGGCCAGTATTACTGATATTAATACAGCTACTGATTTTTTTATTTTATTTTTACATTTAGTATTAGGCTTCAAAAATATAACAATTTTAATTTAAGTAAACTTAAAACAATGCTAACATAAACCCATAATAAATGTCATGTTTACTCCTGCCCTTCCTGTCTGAACAGTTAGGAAATATACAGAAATGTAATACAGTTAGCAAAGTTATATGCAGTCTGCACTGCATAAACTATAAATTAAATAGTTAATCCTTATTAAAGCTACAAAAGTTATTTAGTCAAGATCAGCGAGTCATTTTCTCTGTTCCCTTTGTTCTTTAACTTTACTGACAGGAAGCTTTATTGGCTGCTGTCCCTTTAAGAGCAGACAGACGCGCGGATCTCACTGTTTATGTCTACCGTCTATGGCTCGCGCCTCATTCTCTCACAACTCTTTTGTTCATTTTAGACTTTATATAAATCATTTAATATTGCTCTTATGAGGACAGTCGTTGAAGATATGCCTTGAAGCAAGTCTAAAATAAACCGTAAGCCAGCCCCTTCTGTTGAGCGCAGTGTTCGGAGATGATGCCGAACGACCGCTGAATATGACGTCAGCATCAAACACACGCCGAGACGGAGACGAAAGATCTTTGATGATGTGTCCAGATATGCTAAAGCCCATATCTAAACGAACTAACGCGAACGCAGATAGAGTTTCAATCAGAATAGGATAGTCTGAAAAAAATAATACCCAATTTGGAAAAAAATAATACCTCTGAGACCACATTTAACACTTTTAATGGCCTTAAATTTGACCATTTGGATTTATCACCTTTTAATACTTTTTAAAACCCCGCGGACACCCTGATGTCAGTATAGAAAGAGGCAACAGTTTACTGTCAAAGATTTGTCGCTCACATCACGCCGCATCCAGTGTAGACAACATAACGGACTATAAGGGGCTCTTTTGTCCTGTCGCGCTGCTCACATCCGGTGTAGACAAAGTGAAACAAGACAGATTTGATTAACAAATTTTAAATGGATAATGGCAAGACATCCTTGGTGTAAATTACGTTCTTCTTTCAGATTGATATAATCAGAGCGGTATTAATAAATGTCCTGGTTAATCCAAGCATTATAATGGCAGTAAATGGCTGTCCAAAATTTGAAGCCAAAAAAGTGCATCTATTCATTATAAAAGTAATCCACATGACTCTGGAGGGTTAATAAAGTACTTCCGAAGTGAATCGATGGGTTTATATAAGAAAAATATCCATATTTAACTCGTTATAAAATAAGAAAATAACTAGTTTCCGGCGCAACGATGACGTCGGATATAGCGTAAAAAAGCATAACAGCCACGGCGTTGACGGCGGACGCAGCGTAAAAAACATAAATGATGTGACGATGATGTCGGGCGTTGCACAAGCGTTTTGAATCACGAGAGGATATTTTTCTTACACAAACCCATCGATTTAATTCAGAAGGCCTTTATTATTCCCCCGGAGCCGTGTGAAGCACTTTTAAAATGGATGGATGCACTTTTTTGGGCTACAAATTTTGGGCTGCCATTCACTGCCATTATAAAGCTTGGACGAGCCAGGACACGTATTAATATAACTCTGATTGTATTCGTCTGAAAGAAGAATGTCATTTACACCAAGGAGGACTTGAGGGGGAGTAAATCAGGGTGAACGATTCCTTTAAGCTTGAGCTGAGATTGGTTTATTATGTGTCAAATAAGCTTTTGCTGTGCTCAATGTATATGCTAATGAAAGCCTAAATTAAACGTTTTGAAGACTAGATTTTCAATGGACAGATTAATAAAATTCTTATGTGTTTGGAACAATATGAGGGTTGGTAATTTATGAATCATGACTGAATTTGTATTGGCAAGTGGACTATACATTTACGACAACTTGAATGATCAACTATCAGTCACTGTAACCACACCATGCATTTATGCTGGTGGCAGCTGAAAGGTTAACATGTTGCTAAATAAATGTAATGTAGTTTTGACATGTGTCCTACCTTGTGTCTTGAAAACATCTCCTGACTCTTCCTTTTAAATAGTAACAGACCTGCCAGGATCGTAGTTTTTTTAATGATTCATGACAAGACTTCTTTCAACCACTGCAAATCTAGCATTGCCAATTACCTTACACCTTTACAAACCCAAGGCAACTTCAGGATAACTGCCAGTGAAAATATAACACACGAAATGTTTCTGTTTATATTAGGAAAGCCGACTATAACAACAACTTTCAAGACTTGACCAGTATTCTCCTGAAGCAATACAACATGACTTTGAATGATAGACAGACTGGATTTTAAGCCTTTTTAAAAAATCATATTGCTTCAGAAGACTTACAAGTTGTGCTAAAAGACATTTATGGTCATAATTACGTTTGCAAAAATAGCAAAAATTAAAATTGAAGAACAAACTTATATTTGTATGAACATTATGTAACTGTTCATAACGTTATCATTTGCATTTTGCACAGTAACGTTACAAAATTCCATTGATTTGTTCAATGTTAATTCTAACTTACTTACTCATAGAATTGTAGCCACGTTGCTGCCATTGCACCTTCGTCTTTGCTCTGAAAAGATTTTAAAGCATGGCAACAATGTGTTAGTGTGAGTTTCAAATGAGAAAACGTCATGAGAAACAAATAACAGTTTAAAATTTTATCTAACGTTAGCAAAACAGGATCTAAAATGCTCCTCAAGTCACTTTGTTCACCCCAGAGCTTCAGCTGCTTTAGTCAAATTAACTAGCATCACATATGATAGAGGAAACTCGAATTCGATTAACAATACATTTAAAACGGTTGTAATATAAGGAATGCGTGAGTTTGCATTAACGTTACCTTTTGCTTTAACATAGTTACCGTCACTGTGGCACGAGCAGGGGCGTAGCCATCTTTTCAGAAGTGAGGGGGACAGAAATGTCGTAATACCATTTTTTTTTTTTTGGACCAATATAATTTATCCCATCTCTTGCTTTTAATTGGGCAAGATTTCAAATACACTGCTGAACAATAACCAATAATTAATATCTATAATATTATCCTCCTATTCTCCTATTTTTTTATTGCCAATTTTATGATTGGTTTATATACTATAAACACTTCTGCATTAAGACTCCGTAGATTTTATGCAATGTAAAAAAATATATATTCTGATGTAACTCATCTGTTCTCTATGTGAATATATAGTAAAATGTAATTTATTCCTGTGATCAAAGCTGAATTTATCATCATTACTCCAGTCTTCAGTGATCCTTCACTAATCATTCCCATATGAGGATCTGATCATCAACACACATTTAGGATTATTATCAGTTGTGCTGCTCATGATGATGCTTAATTTTCTAAACATTTGTGGTAAAATTAAAAAAGAGAGAAATTAATACTTTTATTGATCAGACATGCATTAAATTGATCACAAGTGATATTTTTAATATTACAAATTAGATAATTTATTTAATAAATGCAAATAAATGCTGTCCATTGAACTTTCTGTTCATTAAAGAATCAAAAATAACATGTAGGCTATCATGGTTTCCACAACATTTTGGTCATTTTAGTTTTCAACACAGATAATAATCATAAATGTTTCTTGATTATGAAATCCTCTTCTGAGAATGATTAGTGAAGGATCATGTGGCACTGAAGACTGGAGTAATGATGATAAATTCAGCTTTGATCACAGGAATAAATTACTATATATTCACATAGGAAAAAAAGCGGTTTTAATTTGTAATTTAATTAGTTTTGTTTCAAAATATTACTGTTTTTACTATTTTTGATTACATAAATGCAGCCGTGGTGAGCAGAATACTAAACATTAAAAAAGCTGCATTATTCATATGATACTTTATTGTCAATAAATAGCCTACATTGAGATGACTTGAAAAACACACATAAAGCATATATTGTCGCAATCGTCTGATTGTCGTCGTCACGTTTCATCACTCATAACGATAGTTTTCCTTCAGCTGCAGCTCCAGCTTGACAGGGTATTACGAATCCACTTTTGGACTTTCTGTGAGAGCGCCCTCCTCATATTAAGATTCGGAAAAAATTACAGGTCATGCATAGATAATTTTTTGTCTCTGAATTTAAATCTTGATGTATTCACATTGGTTTCTATGTAAATACACTTGCCCCTGACCTCAAAAAGCGCGCTATCAACCGAGTTTAGAGAAGGCTGTCGTTAGCGTCCCTGTTAACTTGTCCGCCCCCGCACAGGGTAACGCCAGTTCGAATCCCGCTCGGAGCGGATCGACTAGGATCGGTGAGACCCAGTAAAAGTGCGGGGGACGAAAATACATTTTATTAAAAGTGAGGGGGACACGTCCCCCGCGTCCCCCACGTAATCTACGCCCATGGGCACGAGAGACGTGGAAAGATGGCCAGCTGTCTCTAAAGCCAGCGTTTATCTGTCCGACTGTGAGAAAGCACAAACATATATTTTTTAATTCCCCGCTGACAAACTGCAGTGTAAAACAGCATAATTAACTCCAAACGTGTACATTACCGTTGATAACACTGGTGCAATAGCGCATTTGCTCCTAATGTTAGATTGTTTGCTGGCTAACTTTACACACAACATTACTGAGCTGGTTAATCTTCGGATAAACATAAAAGAGGTACGAAAATAACACTGAAAACGTTCAAACATGAGCGAAATATGAATAAATAAGTTTGAAACGCTTACCTTTTGTTTTTCTTGACTGTAGCGCGAGCCGTCCTGCTGTGACTGGACTGAAGGAGGGAAAATGGCGCGGTTTTTGTTACCTCGGAAACTCACTGGGATGATACTTTGACATGACTAAATGTAATGACTTTAAAAGAGCTTAATGTAAGACTGTAGGCTTAATATGAGGTAGATTAATGTATATACTATTGTTTATTTATTTATTTTATCAGCTTTTAGTTATTTAATTGGCCATAGATGTAAAATACTAGATTAAATAAATATCTGTAACTTAAACCATTAGAGTTAAAAAGTTTTAGTAACTTATTTAGATTGAGGTTTGCTTACAATAATACATTTTTGAGTTAACATCACACATATTTGTTAAGTTGAATTAACTTTTTTGGTAACATTAAGTAAAATGAACTTATTTCATTTAGTGAATTTCACTGTTAGGTTTTACAGTGTATATGCTCCATTTCTCTTTTTAAAATCTCCTCACGAATGTCCGCTGTCAGTTGTCAGAACCTGCTAGTCCATTAACGGCGCTTTGGTTCATTGTTGCCAAGTCTGGAATGGGGCTGCATTTAGGCTACTGTTGCTTTGGGGTGTTTGTAGCCTATAGTCCACAGGTTAAGTTGTCTTTACTTAAGCAATATTTCTACTGCCCGCGCCCCGCATTTTGGGATATTTTGGCCCATTCTGGCTGTGATTCCGATACTTTTGAATAACAATTGGAGGGGTTTTATTATTCAGACCTGGCAACCCTGTCCCTTGGTTCGCCCTTCGTGCCGCTTCGTGCACTTCGTGCACTTTGAAGGCGTGGCCTGGTCTGGCCTTCGAAGTGCATGGCCTTCGAAGTGCGCACCCTTCACTTTGGGACACAGCTATACTGTGATATTCTTGTCTAATTACTCAGTCTACTTCTGGTGTTCGTTCTCTCTGTTCTGTGTCGGAGTATTGTTCAAGTTATGTGAGTAACGCTCTCTTTTTGTCAACTGTACATCTTTACTGTGTCTTGTCTTGTGAAGCAGCGTTCGCCCTGGCTAGCCTCACCTGTGGAATTATCCGCTCAGCTGCCGTCTTCTGGGGTCCCTCTCACTGAGAGTATTTTTCTGTTTGTTATTAGCACTTGTGGCAGAGGATCCACGGAGGAGCTGTCTTCCTGAGAGCACCTTTTTGAGTTCCATTTCTAAGCGTTCTGTCTATAGACTGTTTTTTGGACATTAAAGACATTGCATTATCACCTTTGCTTTTGGATCCTTCTTGCCTGTGACAATATCACACAATTCATGTGTTTTAATGACTTGAATGAGTCTCTTACGGGATGGCTCATGGATCTCCGTGTGATTTCTATCAAGATTTTGTTGGGTACAGTTAAAATCGCCTCCCAGAAACAAAAACTCTTCACTATTACAATTTTGCAGGGTTGAATTGAGGGTATTTAAAAACAGCATTCTTTCGACTCCTGAGGTAGGGACATAAACTCAAATAAAAACAAAAACATGATTTTCAAATAAAGCTCGAACCTTAAAATCTACCCTTTATAATCTCTTCAACATCATAAGAAATTGATTTAAAGTTTTTAGAAAATAAAATGGCGACTCCGCCACTAACAGCAGTGTTATGACTTAAAATAGAGATGCCATCCCATTCCCTTTCCCAATCTGCAGCGTTCTTTAAATCACTGTGAGTTTCTTGAAGTAAAATAATATCTAGTTTTTTCTCTTTAGACATTGCATATAATGCTACTCTTTTTTCACATCTCTTGCTCCATTTACATTCACTGAAGCAACACTAACTTCACCCATAATGAATAAAAAACAAAACAGTAAAAACAAACCACTGATTATCATTAAATTAGCTTTTTTCATCACCATCATTACTAATTTCAGTATTGAGTTTTCTCAATATTTTTTTTAACCTGTAAATTTCCTTATTAGTAAAACATCCTTCAGCCATCAGACACCTTGTTTTTTCAATGAACTGCTTAAGGTCAGGAAAATATTCATTCACTCGTACTCCTCTTCTATTTTTTGTTGCTTTAAGAAAGAGTCTTATATCTTCCATTTCATAATTTCGACTCACACATTCACTCTGAGAAAAAGGAAGGCTAGAATCAGATTCACAATCACTCTGGGTTTCACCCTGGTGCTCACTATCAGCTACATTTACATTTGTTTTCTTTACAGGTCCCGACTCACAAGTATTCTCACTTTTCCTCCGTTTTAGCGGTACTCTAAACAGAGTGCGTTCTGTCTCTTTGTCAATGCCATCGTTCTGTATTGTAATGTCACTTTTTTAGATGGCATTGACAACGGAAGAACAGGTGTAAACAAACCATCAATAAAGATCCCACTCTCAACTAGTTCATTTGCTTTGTCTACATTGTTTAAAAATATAACATTAGCGTTATTCATTTTTGAGGCTGACAGAATGCACTCATGGCCCACAACTTCTCCTATAGTCAAACAACAGTCCTCTACACTCACTGCAGCCGCCACTTTCACTGCGTGGCGCCGCGTGAGTGTAAACAAGACTCGCGACTCCGGGACCGCCATGCTTCCCTAAAGGTAGCACTCGGCCCGGATCAACGCACCAGAAAACTATTATTAGCAACTAAACCGCAAAAAACAAAGAGAGAAAAGGGAGAGAATAAAGAGAAAGAATAAACGAGGGTGAAATATTAGTTGGCACAGCAGCCACGAAAAGAAATCACTCGCACTCAAACAACACTCAGCACTCACCACGCGCTCTCCGCACTTACAGCCTAAGTCAGCTCACGCATGCGCGAGAGAGAGAGAGAGAGAGAGAGAGAGAGAGAGAGAGAGAGAGAGAGAGAGAGAGAGAGAGAGAGAGAGAGAGAGAAAGAAAGAAAGAAAGAAAGAAAGAAAGAAAGAAAGAAAGAAAGAAAGAAAGAAAGAAAGAAAGAAATTCAAATGAACAATCAAACTTGTTAATGTTTCATGCGGTTTCATGGGCGAGGGACGCCGGACAAATGGATGTCTATCTGAGTCCATAAATCGTCGGGCAGCATGTGACCTGAAGCTGGTCTCTAATTGGTTTCTTAAAGATTCTCCTCCGGGCGCAGGTCACTGCGTCCCTGGCAAATCAGAATTGCATACATGTTTTTTGATCCAATCTGATTGGTTCTTGTCAACTGTCATTCAATGTTATGCTCTTGGCCACTACTGCGAGAGAGCGTTGGTGACAACGTCACTCCAACCACGCCTAAACATTCGTAGAGATGGCAGCAGTCAAACTAAATTCTGTGATTGATTTACAAAAAATCCTTTCACAAGGCGTTCGCTGGAAGAAAAAATAAGAATTAAGAATCTCGGACCGGACCAGCCCGATTTACAAATTCAGCAGCAGTCCAGTGACAGAGGACGAAGCTACACTCAGAGCTTCACCCGCGCTTGTTATGAGAAAAGGAGGTGGCTGACTGGATGTGACGGTAGCAATGCCCTTTTTTGCTTTCCCTGTCTCTTATTTCAAAGTGAGTGAGAGGTGCTTTTCGACCTTGCTGTCGAAATGCATTGCTGTCTATGGAAAAGAGACTTGTCACTGAGATGACTGACTTTAATCAGAGAGTAATTGAGAAATTTGCTGGCCAGAAAGAAAGGAGAGCTAAATTTATGTTCAAGTAGTCAACATGCCAATCTGTTGTTGCTACTTTTGTTTTTTCCTTTCCTTGTTCAATTATATATGGGAAATAAATATGTAAAAAGATAAAAAGTGCAGACACTGTTTTCTCTTTAATGCTTGAATTTAGTCAACATGCTTCTTGGTACTGCTTTGTATTTATTTTACTTATTTGATTTATAAATAAGTAAAATAATTTATAAGTAATTATACTTATATATACTTATAATTATTACACCCCCCTCAACAAAAAAAAAAAAAAAAAAATCACCAGCCGCCACTACGCCCTAGGAAAGTTCCCATATGTCACAAAAACAAACGTGGGTGTGTGTAGGCTATGAACTAGCTTACAGCCTGCATGAACGTGAGATGTATAACCAATCGGAGGAGCCGTTATAGCCAATCATAGACGAAAAAGGGGGTACCTTCCCCTACCATCCTGGGGAGAGAAAAAAAAATATGGAGCGGGGGGCGGCGCCATAGACATCATATACGTAGACGCCCCATGATGTGCTGGAGCGTGATCCAGCGTCGCCGCCATATTGGTTGGGTCTCTCCACTCAACGCTAGCATTCAGAGTCAATGGAGAGCGAGCAATTATGCCAGTATTTTATGCAGCTTACGGTTGCAATAACGCAATATTTCTACCAGATCGCATGGGATTACATTTCACAAGTAAGATTGAACAATAATTTAGGTTATTTTACAATTTATACATCATTATCATTTCATGCTTGTGTCATATGTGGTGTCTGTAGGCCTATTTCACAAAGTAAGGCTGCAACACATCACAAAATTAACTACCCTGGAGTTACAGAGTGCAAGCATACAAGAAGCTGTGCAAAACAGTTCTTTTTAAAGGATTTTAGCTCCCCAGTCCCAGTTGCAAGCCTGACAGGGTAATGTAAGATGCTGGAATGACCTGGAATTATAACGTTTACTTTAGGCCTTTACAAAAATAATAATTCTGAGCTGGTAGGCACGGTTGTTTAGAATAACTCCCTCCTAATCAAATCTAACTGTCAAACCATTTTCATATTCTGATGTGATTCATTATTCCTTTATTCCTGTGTTCATCTTTCAACAGTTTCCCACCCAATAAGCATGGCACAGTCTTCTTGTAGATGCTATTGTAGTGTTCCTTGTTGTTCAAACAACAAACAGAAATTTCCATATTTAAGTTTCCTTCCACGATTTTCCAGTGGACGCAGAAATACGTGCCCATTGGGTTAGGGCAATCAAACGAGATGAGGGACCGAGCTTTAAAATACTTCGTGGGAGTACCTATGTGTGTAGCCAGCACTTTGCCCCAGAGGATATATGCACATCAGCCAGTGGAAGAAAAAGAATAACAAAAGGAGCAGTGCCGTCAAGATTCCCCTGGAATGACTGGGGTAAAGGTAGGATAGTATATTAAGCCCTAGTAATACATTAAGTTGATCAATACATCACTGTATATTACTATGCTTTACAGTTTATTCGATGATCATAAGTATCATTTTATTTCACATCTCCAGAAAGAGGCTCACATGCTCGGCAGTCGGTTTACCAGAGAGCAAGGAAGCATTTTAGGGGTGCTGTCCCTGATGAATCTCAGGAGATGCCTGTCCCAGGAAACATCACAGAGGAGGCACTGCCTGCAGGTGCAGTGGCAAAAGATCATGACTATGACTACCATCCTTCTCCTGGTTAGTATTACAAAAAAAAAGAGAGTAGCAGGTTTTTCTTTGGAAGTAAAATAATGCTAAAACTTCTGAATTTAGGCTAATGTGCAAGTAAGAGCTCCTTTTACAGTTTACAGCATTATCTGAATTAATGAAACCACTGTTTAATAAAAAAGAAAAAACACACAAAAAAAAAACAGCTGTACTGAGGTACGTACCAAACGTCAGCTTTCTGTACCGTTACACCCGTAATATTCACCTCTCAGATTTCACTTTCAAAATATTCATTTTGTGTAAAAATACAACCTATAATAACGTAAATAAGGTTCGCTCTCATTGACATGGGACATAACTAATAAAACGCACATAAATACAAAAACATTGAATATGTTCAACTCTGTAAGTTTTTAACTAAAAGGATTGACGTTAGTTTTATATGAGCATTTATTCGGTGACGAGTGAACTTGACGTAGGCCTAGACATCACTTAAATAATCACTATTTCCCTTTGACATACTTCTAACTTACTTCTTACTTCACTTCTAACATTAACTATCCACACACAAGCCTAATATGTTCGACACATTTGTCTGCAATTCATTAAAATTAGGCAGATTAAATGCAACAATTAACTACACATGTTCATGAATTATATACTTATATTAAATATGTCATATGTCATATGAATATAGAATTGTTGTAGGATCCATCTTCTCATCATAATGCAGATACCATCATAAACAAAACAATGAAAATACATCTAATTTCACAAATGTTGTTCTGATATAGGCTATTATCAAATGTTTCTAATAGCCCATTTTAACAGCACAAACAAATCTATTTACCATAGTAAAATATTGTGTGTAAAATATTGTGTTTGCCTTAGCCTACTTTTATAAAATATTGACTGGATTTGCGTTTTTTAGTCCAGTCAACATTTGCAATTCTAAATGTTAACTAGATTTGAAAATATCAATTAATTTAAAGTTTTTCAAATATATTTCTGCAGACTTAATATAATATGTCTTCTTAACGAAGCACAAGAAAATTAGTTCAACATATATTTTTTTGCACTTCCAATATTTTATTAATTGGCGGTTTTAGAGTGTAGTGCAATTTAACAAGCTCTTTTTGTTTCAAACTAATTTGGCATTATTTTACTTTATTTTTTTTTATGTGGCAGTAAATTACTTTTATAACTATAGGTTTTCATGACCTTATGTTAATGTTCCATATTGGAATGTTTATAATGAATTTGCTCTGCACAATGTTGTAATACAACGTTTTTAGTGCTTACACCGAACCCAAATATGTTCAGTCAATGACTGTATATTGTGTTCAATAAACATCAAACATTTGTGATAATCTGTTGCCCTAAATATTTTATTTAATATAATGTTGGATTGCATTTCCTTTTAATATAAAGTAAACGCATGAGGCAAGAAAAACTTAAAAGCATAAATAAATGCAACAAAAAAAAAAGTTTTTTGGCATAGTTGTGTTTGACACATGAAAACTAACAATGTATCTCACAAGGTAACACGATGTAACCTTGCTCTCACTTGAAATGTTTCCCCACATTAAGTCCTTGAGTTTGAGGGTATTGGACCTGGAAAGGTCCTTGAATTTAAAGATAACTAAGGTGTGGGAACCCTGGTGTATGCTTTTTCTACCTTTTAAGGTAAACTGGATAGTGCTGCAAGGAGGATTCAAGAGTTGGAGCTTCAGGTTTTGTCACTAGAACTTGAAATCCAGCGGCTGACAGTTAAGCAGCCGAAGCCGCTGATTTTCAAGTTCTGTGTCACAGATGAGGACTTCCGTTACCACACGAGGTTCAGCTCAAAGGAGGTTTTCACTGTGTTTTGGGAGTCCGTTTACCCCTCTGCTTCAAGGCTTTTGTACTGGTCCAAGGCACAGCGAACAGCACAAGAGACACCAAGCCCTCAACGAAAACTTCAGCTCATTGATGAACTGTTCATGTTTCTCTGTCGTGTTGCAGCTGGGCTTCAGGAGAAA
The DNA here is from genome assembly GCF_024679245.1 of Pseudorasbora parva. Lineage (NCBI taxonomy): Eukaryota > Metazoa > Chordata > Actinopteri > Cypriniformes > Gobionidae > Pseudorasbora > Pseudorasbora parva. Next base: position 26,438,917 of record NC_090180.1, read on the forward strand.
ACCTTGGCATCCATCTTTGAGGTTAGCTTGTCTACAGTTAGTCGAATCATTTTAACATGGACTAGCTACCTTTACCAAGTTCTTGGCTCACTACCATTGTGGATGACAAGAGAGCAAGTGCAGGCCACAATGCCTGACAAGTTCAAGCTCTACTGCCCTCAGGTTAGAGTGATAGTAGACTGCACCGAGATCCGTTGTGAAACAGCATCTTCTCTCTTACTACAGTCGGAAAGTTTTTCTAACTATAAAAACCACACCACCTTTAAAGGGTCATGAAACCCCCCTGCTGCAGCGGTGTTTTTTCACACCTTCGATTTGAAAAAGCTTGTTAAAAGGGGAGTGGTCGACTGTGAAAAGGTGGGATGGTATTGTGTGGAAAGAGGGAATGTTTGCATAAATAGGGGAGTGTCTGTCAGTAGGTGCTGAGCGGTTCTGAGACATGTTCTTGGTTCACGTTGGCATTGTTTACCACAGAGAGATTAAATGAGGGATGAGTACAGCGAATGAGAGAGCTATGAGTGGCGTGCAGCAGAGATCGCAAATCATTCAGCTCTTCAAAGTTCAAACCAGCATAATTCAGTGAGAAATGAAAATAAATGTTATTCTGCATGACGAAATATTTTGCAAACGTGATAAAACTATATTTGTCCAAATATGCACGCTGTTTGGCAAGATGAACAACGCGCCGACGTGATAAGAGAACGTGAACCACCCAACATGCGATGTGATAAGAGATGTGTAATTCTAGATCGGGGTAAAAGCGAAGAGGTTTGAGGCTTCATAGTCTCGACCGCGCATCTGAAGCACAGAGCGACGCGCGCTGGGTTGCCGTGACGATCCGCGCTGTCTATCACTCGGCAGCTAAATCTATATTTGTCCAAATATGCATCACACTGTTTCACTAAGAGCCCGAACACATGCGGTTTAGTGCATGGCTGTGACGACAAATAAAACGGAGAGGACGTGGCTTTTGTTCATTGGCCTACAGATTACAGATTACATAGATAGTCAACGCTTGCAGGTTCGGCGTGCGATTCCTCAGGTGAATTTTACTTTACCGAGCCTTTGTAGCAAAGGCTTCCACAGACGGCGCCGGTTACAGCTCGCTCGGCGCCCTTTACGTTATTTCGTAACAGCACAACGCCTAGCTTTCCTCCGTGACTTTTCCGCACGCTGCTTCCAAAACTTCCCCACCATATCTCTACAATAATGATGGAAGACGAGCCTGACAGAAGTGACTGTCTCATGCATATTAACTAAATTATCTTGTATGCATACTACAGCGCAGTGATTGGACTGAATGAGCTTTATGTCATGAATATATATCGAGAATTGCTCAGAGCGGTCGACGTCAGCATGTGCCCAGCTGCCCATACTTGGGCCGAAAAGGCCGTGCCGACGTCAGCATTTGTGACGTTGCTCCGACTAAACTTTTCAAACCGGAAGACAGAAATCGCTCTGAAAAATGCAAAAATAACTATTTTCACATATGCATACCATTAATGAGTACCCTTAGTGTTTTCAATGATGTGCAGCCTATACATATCTGTTTACATCTCAAAAAAAGTGTTTTGGGGTTTCATGACCCTTTAAAGGATTAATTGGCATTGCCCCATGTGGGGTTGTCACATTTATATCAAAATTGTACACCGGCTCCAGCTCAGATTTAGAAATAACCCGGCAATCGCAGATCTTGCAGTTACTTCAACCAGGAGATGGTTGACAATGGCTGACAAGGGGTTCCAGATTGAGAAGATGCTGTCAGAGGTGGGGGCAACACTCATCATCCCTCCGCTAAAGAGATCCGCTCAGCTCAGCTTGGAGGATACTCAGAAGACACAGGCTATTGCCCGTCTGAGAATTTTAGTTGAGAGGGCCATACGCAGGGTGAAGGAGTATCATATTTGGGATGGACTTGTTCCTCTTTCTATGGTAGGTTCAGTCAATCAGCTGTGGGCCATATGTTGCCTAATGTCAAACTATCAGGGACCTCTTGTTATCAAAGGGGACAAACCAGTCTGAAGTGTTTCCTGTTGACACCGTCTACCGGCAGATAGATTGTAAATACAAGTGCCATATATATTGTAAATAGTAAACTTATAGTAAACTTTTTAAGCATTTAGGGGTAAGTTTATTTTCATGGTTATTAATGAACAATGTTGTGAATCATTCTGTAAAAAGTTTTTCCTGAGTAAAATGCATTTACTCCTTTTACATAAAAAAACAGAATATTTTTTAAACTTGCCTTTTTATGTATCCATGTAACGTGTAACTGCAGTGAAAATAATTAAAACAAATTACTTCCATAGCAACTCATAGCATAACCTACAAACAAGGTTGAAATCAGTTTGTTACGTATATAAAAAAATAAAACTATTTACATTTTAAAGTTCTCTCAATGTAATAATATATCTATGTAGATGTTATGATAAAAATAATCCAGCTTTTGTCGCATTGAGTTGATGATCTCCTCATCCCTAAAGATTCTTTCAACTGTGAAGTCAGTGTGGGTATCTGTAATAAAATCACACCACTGAAGGCCACTTAAGGCCAGCTGGCCTTGAACCTGATAGTAGTATTTGTGGTTTTTCTTAAGGCAGGCCTGGCCTCGAACTGTGATCAGGTGTTTAACTTGAGAGACATCATCACCAGCGCAACTCTTAACCTCTGCCAACCCAAATGGGGGTGTTTCTCTTGGGTTGTAGACTTTAGCATCAGGGCTGGCTGCAAGGTGAGGTGCATCAGGGTGGATGACTGTCACAGAGACGTCACAAAAATCAGCATATTGTCTAAGGATGTCAGGTTCCAGGTCCAGCCCTCTTTTCATAGCAGCTGTCTGGGGAGTTCCTTTCAGAATGCGAGCAGCTAAGGCTTTGGCAGTAGACTCGCCACGGACATGGCATATTTATCCGAATCTGCTGGCTGTAAGTCGGGGTTTGCGTACCTGGTTCCATAGCTGGCATTCTGACTGCAGTCGTGTTTCTGCCTTTATAGCAGCAGAGATCTCCCTTGACACATTGAGGCTCTCTAAGTGGCACTGTTGCTTGTAGCTGTGCTCAAAATGTATTTGAAATTTAAAATTGTACCCATCAACAGGCAACTGAGGAAATTCAGGGGCACCATGGTGTTTAATAATGTCTCTACTGATCTCAGGAGGGCACTGGTAACAGAGCACAGACCCAAATGGCACAGGCCCAAATTTAGAGTCCACAAAATTAAGGCCCTCAAACCCATGCAGCAATTTGCAAATGCCTGGTTGTGGGCGAATGTCTTGTAGTTTCTCACCACTGGCCATGATGTGAGGATCTGGAAGAGGCCCTGACATAAAGGTGAGATGTGTTGTTTAATTTACTTATTATTACCATTTCACCCAACCTTTCATATTTTAGCAGATACCGACACATTACCTCTGTAAATACAGTGCATCCAGAAAGTATTCACAGTGCTTAATTTTTTCCACATTTTGTGGTTACAGCCTTATTCCAAAATGGATAAAATTAATATTATTTTCCTCAAAATTTTACAAAAAATGACAACGTCAAAGAAGTTTGTTTGAAATCTTTGCAAATTTATTAATAAAAAAACTCACATGTACATAAGTTTCAAAGCCTTTGCCATGATACTCAGCTCAGGTGCATCCTGAAAAGTGAAAAATACTAATTGTTCTGTAATAAAATAAAAATTTTCAGTCTTACCGCCATATGCTTTGTACAGTGTACATTTCACACCAGTATGGGCACGATGCTTGGTCTTCTTTTGTACTGGTTTACGCACTACCATGTCATTTGTTGCTTCGGGTGCAATTCCCTGTAACAATGATGATAAACTATTAATTGACACAAAGTCATTGCAAGCCAAAATCAGTAAATGTAATTAATATTAATGTCTTACCTGTGTCCTAGGCCGGTGCCAGGTCTGCAGCGAGCTGGTGCATGACATGTGGCAATGGCACTGTCTTGAAGCCCATGGTACTGTAATGAGCGCTTTGAAACAGTAATGCCACAATATGATTGCACAGTGCTTTCCCAGCAGTGCAGGTACATGACATGCATTTCAGTACCACAGGAACCTCTTTAGCATGAAATGTAACCTGATAAAAAAAGTATGATTACATTTTTGCTGCACAACATTTTTACATTTCATTGGAGTAATGGAACAAACTTGAGAACTGCATTAATTGTATTAGTTTTAAACATCAACTTTTTTACTTAAAGCTACACTGTGTGATATTTTCTCCCATCTAGTGGTGAGAAGGTATATGACCATCCAGTAAATAATAGTTTCTGCTCCTCTCAATTTCGATTTCGTTTCAACTCCTACGGTGGCCGATTTAGTCATGGCTTTCAGTTCGACCTCTTCGGTGAGTGTTGCGTCAACTCAAGTGATGAGGTAATTTTTGAAAACTATTATAATTTGCAGTTATTTAATTTACCAAATGATCTATGATCAAATTAATCTATGTAAAATGAATAATAGAACTGAAACCAGTTCATTGCTAACATCAGCTATCAGGTTCCCAGACGAATGCAAGCTCTTAGTAAAGTAACTTTTATCAGTGCTATCATTATTCTGTACATTGTACAACACCACTAGCGTAAGGCAAACAAATTATAATGCAATTAAAATATTAATCTCATGTTATCCGTCATAGAACACGGATTTATGTTATAAGGTAAACAATACTTTTTCATCATTGACGCGAGGAAAACTATCCTAGACGTCGTTCTAGTGTTATGCACAGCACACCATGATATAATTAGCCAAGCAACAATAAAACTTCCAATATACACAAATAGGCTGAATTAATATTACCTGTCGAGAAGAAAGCAGGCAATGTCGGCGTTCTTTTTAAAATCGTTGCTCCTCATGAGCTCTTTCCATCTTGAAAAGGCCACTCCAATATTTACTTTTGTCTTGTTGATTTGCCTGTCGCGTTGCCGTCTTAATTCTCTTTTCCGCTTCCTTGGCGACTCTTGATACATATTCCGCAATGTTACTAGGTCCCCGACCCGAGTCGAGTTCGGTAATCAATTCCGGGACGTGGTTGCGTTTACACAGGCGACCCGGCAATGTTCCGGGAATATTGCGGGTCTGACGTGCAGTGTGAAATGGGCTTAAGAGTGATGATCCTCCATCATCATATCAGCCTCAAGCAATCCTCCTCTTCACATTCGACACAGTGCCATCGAGTAAAACCCGTAAATTCAAGCTTCGCTTTTCGCGTTATGTCCCTCTTTGGCAAATGTACTTTCAAGATGGAGGAGCAACATGGCGACCGCCATCCGAACCCTCAACACTTATGTATTTTCAATGGTATATTATAAAATTACGAGAATGCATTATTACTTGAAAGAAGTAAATATACATTAATGAGCACATATATTTTTGAAAGAACTAAGTGATTTTAGCTAAGAATAAACTAAAAAAGTTACACAGTGTAGCTTTAACACACAGAATATTTCTCAGTCTTTATTGTTCACAAACAACCCTCTTCTGTCTATAAATATATGTAAAGGTGTCGTTTGAATTTTTTTTTGCCACAAAATAATTGACATCAGACTGAGAAACATCCTGAACCACAATGGAACTTTGTGGGATACTACAAAGTCTCTGCAACCGCAGCAGAACACAACAAATCAGAAAAACCTGAAGGTGATGAGCTTCCTCATTTTTCCTCATGGACCTGTGACAACGCCCTCTCACTGTCACCTCATCAACAACTACATTCGAAACTATTCCAAAGCAATGTTTTGGTGAAATTGCACAACATTAACAACGAATATGTTCCCGACTTTTATCTAACGACACACAATCTATAGCTAACATCAGTAATATGGAAACACAATTGCAACAAGAATTTTGTGTTTTGTATTACAATAAATTAATTAAGAATATAAGGACTTTCTATTTGGAGAATAGAAAGCTAACAACTACGTTACGTTATTCTTATTCTAACTCCTCCGCTAACATAAGCTGGGCTGGACAAAACAAATATTCTTACCTTTATAATCAAACAGGTACTGTTCAATGTAGAATTTGTATCCTTTATCAAGTTTAGACCGTGTTGTAAGCGAAAATTTGTCTGAAAGTCGCTGTACATCATCTAAACGTATGTCTGGCAGATGTAGAAGGGACTGTGTAAACTCCATCGCGTTCAACTATGCCGGCCGGCGGAAGTAACTATACCCGGCGCTGAGTTAGAACGGAAGTTGCTTGACGTCACGTGAAAAGGGCCTATAGGCAGCGTCTGTCTATGAGGCGTCTACGTATATTATTTCTATGGGTTAGAGTGCTCATCGATCCAACTTCGAATTCGGACCGGAAATAGTAAACCATCCGGGTATCTTTGGACTACTCTTTTCAACATACTACGATTTGGGACATACTAATTCTATTTTTGAATACTATTTAGTATGGATAGTATGCAAATTGGGACGCAGGGGACATCAGAGCAAGGCGGACCCTCTATGGACGGACCTCCCTCGGACACATTTCTGACACCACTCGCGCTAATCAACTGTGATCGGTTCTGCGCAGATTTTGCTCATCTCAAACAAGCCTATTATGGACCGATTGGAAGTGATGGCCAAATGAGGCTTCCTCAACCACTGAGGCTTTCCAGCCCATTGCTTCACCAAAAGGTTAATTTACCTGAAGCCTCATGAAACAATGTGCTCCCTAGTGACACCTGCTGTGCAAAGCAATGCATCGCACACAAATCTATTCATCCTGAACAACTAAACTGTCATAGTGTGGGCACACCCTTTTTCTATTGCCTGTGTATTAATAAAGTATTTTACTCTGCCTGTATTAACTTATGTACACACAACTCACACAAACACACAACTTTTTGTTGAACTATTCAGTAGATCTTTAGGTTAGTGACAGTGAATGCCCAGAATGATTGTAAATAAATTATTGTGAGTGTTGCGCTGATTGGGAGTGTAGTGCAGTGCTTATGGGACTGGAATTCTGAAACAGCAAACTGCAACAGGGATGGGAAAAGCTTTCCCTAATACAGTCTAGTCTTATATTAATATTATTATTAATAATAATAGCAATAATATATATAATAATAACACTAATAATATAGGCTATATATATATATATATATATATATATATATATATATATATATATATATATATATATATATATATATATATATATATATATATATATATATATATATATATATATATATATTGTGGCGCTGACACTGATTATTCTCCCTTATGATTATGTTACTGGATTCACCTGCTGTTGGGGGGAGGTGTCTGGGAGGAAAATAGTATAAGGGGCGGGACGCGGGAGGAAGTTAGTTGAGTGGCGTTGAGTTAGGCTAGTTTTGATCCCTCTGGCGTTTTGTTATGTTGGGAAAGTTAAGACACCTCCTTATACCCGTGTTTTAGGTTGTATACATTCAGGAAATAAAACTACAGCCCATTGGGTGTCTGAATACCGGATTCTAGCCTCCTGTTTGCTTCTCTGGGAAAGTGCTCAGCGTCACAATATATATATATATATATATATATATATATATATATATATATATATATATATATATATATATATATATATATGGCTAATTTACTCTAATAATCTACTAAACTAAGTATAATGTAATATAATATATAATACAAGATATGATATATAAATGATATCGCTACTACATACAACCAACACCTCAACACCAAATGCCTACTGCAAACCCCACAAGAGCCGCGAGGTTTCGAACCACTTTTATCCGAAAGCGATACTCACAGGGTTGCCAACTCTCACGCATCTGGCGTGACACTCACGCTTTCAGGCTCTGTGTCACGCTCTCACCGCCCAACTCAATCTCACGCCAAATTGCCAAACCTGCTTTTGATATTAAACAAAACAAAGCTTAAATTTTTTTCAATGTGTTTTAATGTGAAATTCAAACAATAAATAGCGTTTTGGCGCTAATGTGGCATAATGTTAAAGCCAGAGGCGTTGAAAAGCGGAGTTGCATGCATGCTCTCGTCTCCCTGCGCTGGTCACGTGGCCCATAAGCGCTCAATACTTCTAGCGCTGTGTCAATGCATTTGAATGGCTTAAACGGATACACAACAGTTTCACTATACAGATGTTTGCTGCAAGTTTTGGTAAACAGTACAGTATAGTGTTAGTGTGTATTGATTATTAAGTCAGCCATATTTACAGGTTCGTTTCATTACGGAGAGTGATAGAGATGCAACATTGCTAACATTAATTTTATTCTTGTATTTAGCCCTCAGGTATTCCTTACTAATTGGTCGCACTCATACTCATTGATGGTCAAATGTGACCATACACCTATTTTTCAATTAAATAAAAGTTCTATATTTTAGTTAAATTATATTTATTTAATATTTTGAGGAGATCGTTTGGTACTAAATACTATTTGTGCAATAATTATTGTCAATAAATGACCACTTAAAATATTTTTCTTCTAATATTTGTAGATATTTCTTCTTAAATTTATTTTACAATTAGTGTAGTAATTAATGTTAAAATAGAGAATTTCAATTCAAAGAGGCAAATTACAGTCATTTTGTGACTAAAAAATATTAATGTTTATTTGTAATGTCATTACCCAGTAGGTGCCTTATGGCTCTTTAATAAATATGCATTTAATCTAGTTGCTCAAAAATATATTGCAGTCTTTGCATTCTAATAAATATTTAGATATGATGATCAAACACTAGATTTCTTTAATATGAAATTTCAAAACTTGCATCCTAATATTTTTAATGAATAATGATATATTAGCACTCACAAGTGAATATTAAGAAATGGCACATATCATTTCACCCAAGAAATGTTTAAACTATTGCTAAAACATCCCCCCCCCCCCCCCAAAAAAAAAATCTCACTCCAACCTGAACTTAAAAGTTGGCAACCCTGTACTCAGAATGAAGCAATGACGTATTCAAATGAAAACGAGGCCTCGTTTGTCATCGTCACGTGATTTTCACGGAAACGATACAAGCCTCGAATGGGGGCTTCATCTGGAACGCCCCTTTTTGCTCGACACCGGTGCTGCGTTCCAGTTCATTTTTATCACGCCCTTCACTTGCGAACTTCCCTCCATCTCGTTCACTCGGATGTGCGTCATTGCCTACGTTGCATGAGTGCCCACTACTGGCGGAAACTTTGCAATGGACTGAACTGGAACGCCCTAAGCCCTTGATCACTTGGAATCCACTATGGAGCTGATTTATTATTATTTTTTTTCCACATATTTCCACATATACATATTTTTTATATGTATATGGATTTGTTTGGGTTGTTTTAAATGTTTTTAAAAATATCATAGAGTTGTTTGTGGTGGGGTAAATTAAACGCGATATGTGGTGACGTCACAATCGCATTGCATTGTGGTATATGAAGCTGCCTGAAGTGTACATATGAAGTAGACTCGAGGGACTCAAAGACTCAAAATCGAGGGAGCAAGGGTCTGTCCATATAAACTTCCCTTGTCCACTTCACGAAGTGGAACGCACTTCAAAATGGCGGCGGGGATTCCCCCAAGGGGAAGTGCTTAGGGAAGTTTGCAAGTGCGTGTCTTAAAGTGGAGTGGAACCATAGACTGTAGGCTTGTTCGACTTCACCCAGCGATGCGCAGACCGATCGGCGGCTGACTTAAAGCAGTGCATGCCGGTTAGAAATTTTGTCCGACTTGAGACAGCGCCGACGGCACGTGACTGTTACGTATGTCAACAAAGTACCGCGAGAGCGATTCGAGAGCAGGCGGCTGATGCAGCCGCTGCAGATTCTCAAGGGGGACTGCAGGAGGATGCACAAGCTCTGATGACGACACAGCTGATCCACGATTGGCCGATTCGCCGTATGACAGCGATCACGTGCGTTTCGTGTTTATTCTGAAAACTTATGTCACGCTAATGCTCACAAATCATTTATTTATAACAGTAAAACCTCTTTTTATGTAGTCGCGATGTTATATTGTCATGTTTATCAAACTAAAACTGATAAAAACCGTTGACAACACTTCATTGATAGTGTGGTTTATATGTTGAACCTTTAATCTTGTCCAAACAGACGCTTTATTAAGCAGTATATAAAGTACTGGATGAAAATATCATTTGAAACATCTGTGTATTTGAGAAATATTGCATTTATTTAACTTTAGCTGTGATAAAGTTTGCAAACACAGCTCAAGCGTCACCACGGGAAGCAGAAAGTGTCCGACTTCACGTCTCCGTTTGCAGCTCCTCCCCGCCTGCACTCAGCTACTCTCGGCGATCGCATGCATCCAGCCGCAGCCGATGTCGAACACACCTAGTAAAAGAAATGGACGGAGCGTTCCCATTGACGTCAACGGCGAAAGAATGAAGTCAACCTAGGGGCACTCACTTCCTGATGGCTGAGCGAACTGCGCAGGCTCAGACTGAGCTTGACGACGTAGATGTGACGTGAGCCTCCTGTCGGACAGCTGTGAGTCTTCTAGTAGATGTGGAAAGCTAAAGCTGAATCACGTTGTTTAAATATTTTCTCCCGTTGCTTTTGGCTCACTATGGGCTTCTCCCCATTCTTCCCCCTTGACTTTATCAGACTAGTCTCCAGGACATGTCTCCACGTCCCCCCGACTGTCTCATAGACAGTAAAAGATTGCCTGCGAGCGTCTCCTCAGGTCTATACGGTAATTTCTCAACTGTGCGAAAGGGTCGCGTTGGTTATGACGCAATCATTAGCCTATTTTTACAAAAACAGCTTCTGCGGGGCGATAGTGTAAGATACAAGGTAATGGAGCCTTTTATACATTGTCGTGTTTCTTTAGAAATAAACAATGGACAAATGGAGTCTTTAAACGTCTCAGATGTAAAGTTATTCACTGTCAAAGTGACTCAAAAATGAATGGGAGTCAATGGGATGCTAACAGCAGGTGATGGCTTGGTTAGCAATGGCAGCCCCTATATGGCGAGTCAAAAGTGACTTTTACCTATCTACCCTGACGAAGGAGAAGGAGCAGTCTACCCTTCCGTCGTCGTCAGTCCGTGTCTATTTTTGAATGGGATTGATGGAGACGGTAGACGACAGACCGGCGGCGAAGTCACGGCGGCGTCATGTTAGGAACGATGACCTGCGGCGACGTGGCGACAACGTATGTGAGAAATTTATCAAATTTATGTACGTCTGAACTAGGCACGTCGCCTTATAAGACGCCTGATACATACGTCGTCGCCAAGTACGTCGCCTTATAAGACGCCTGATACGTACGTCGTCGCCTTAAAATACGCGTGATCAAGAATCTTACCTTTCCAACTGTCCCTAAAATGAAAGAACTTTATTTTAAATTAATAAATGACATACCCATCTAAATAATTCCTTAAATCTAAATTTGATATTGGAGAAAACTCTTGTCAATTTTGTGGAATTAATATTGAAACCACAGAGCATAAAATTGTTTTGGTCTCAATATCTACAGTAAACTGCCATGTAGGCCTACTATTACATGTAAATATCCTTGAACACAAACAAATGAATTGTTGTGTACTTAAGAAAGATTGCTCACAGTTAATTAATAACCCATACACTTGCTAAATACTTTATTCATAAATGCAGATGTTTGAAAAACCCCTCCTTTCCTCATTTTACTAATGAACTTAAAGATTTAGCTGCTTCACTTTGTACCTTTTCAAGTGAAAAAGCAATATAGCTCCCATCCCTTACAATAACTTACTTCTCTATGTTGTTCCTTCAATTATTATATTATTATTGTTGTTTATTGTGTTTATTTATTTAATTCCTTGCCCTTGATTTAGGACTTTATTGCTGTTAGCCTACATGTTGTAATTTGCCACTGTCTGTCTTTTGAGTATTGTAAATTGTTAATATTGTTTTTGCAATGCCTAATTTGTATGTAAATGTGTTTATTTTCCAAATAAAATGCCTGATGCATACATTGTTTCCACATATTTTGCCGTCAAAAACCATTTAAAAGTTTCTTTTAGTAGGCTAGCTAGATGTATATTTGTTTTAGGCTATTTCTTTTAGAGTAATTAGTTAGCTTTCCCAGAAAGTGGCAATAGTGTATACTTATACGTTTATACTAGTGTTGAAGTGAAGTACAACCAGTTAAACATGTTTTGAACATTAAAGGCATTCTTTTTTTACTTGGATCCTAAAGCCCTTAATTTTCTTTAATTTTATTCAAGATTTTCTTCAACATTATATGACATGGAGAACAAGTAATTCTGAGCAAACATGCTTAGTTTCATGTAGTTTACCTATTTAAGCAAATAAGAGGCAAAACAGGAAATAAAGGTGATGGTAGAAATGGTAGGTTCTTCAATTTGTTATAACTTAGGAATACTAACATGGTAACTCTGCAAAAAAGGGGTGGTCAGGTCTGGTCATCATGGTCTACTTTCCTGCAGAGTTTAGCTCAAGCCCTGATCAGTTGAGAAGCCTTGGTTTAGAATGTGCTCTTGTCCTCCTGAGCATAAGAAATTCATACATCTATTATAATTATTATATTTTTGCAGGGACGTGCACAGGGGGGTTGCTCAGGTTGCCCGGGCAACTGCCCATATGCCCTTCTTGACTCACGTTGCCCTTCCGAGGTGGAAAAAAATAAATAAAAAAATCGTACAATGGATGCAGAATTTCACGTAGGCCTAGATACAAAAAAAAAAAAAAAAATCGCAAAGCCTCGTTCACTTCCATATTCGGGTACCCATCCGAAAGTGAAAGTCAAGCAATTGCTTGGAGCACCGAGCTGGCCTGGGGCCTCAAGACAGCGACAGGTAAAGAATAAAATGCAACGACAAACTGCTTGAGCGCCCCTTTGATAGTCAATGCAGTAAAGTGCATTGACACTATTATCGGAATCCCCCTCAAGGGGGCCCTCTCAGTCGTCGCTGACAACAGCCACCCAACCACGCAATCTCTGCTGCCGGCAAAATACAAAACCTCCTCGGCGATCATGAAGCGGAATTATGCTTTAGGAAGCCAGAAAAGAAAAAAGAGAAAAAACGAGATAGTGGTAAGTGATAAATTACACTATATAAAATAGCTTTATTTGTACAAAAATGGTGTAATTTTGCAGCAGGTAGGCTAGCAAAAATATGTTTATGTTAGCTAACGTTACCTGCCTGGCAAATGCTGCTTGTAACGAACAGTTAGTGCAACTTTTTTTTTCGAACGGATGGAATATGGTTACTTACTGTAATATGTTTTTTTTTAACGGGATAAGGAAGAAGCAGATCTGTTCCAGAATAACTGTTTATCGTATTTAATGACATAAAATTGCTATAGCTTTGTAATAGGTTTTGATGAAAGTGGCATAGCATGCTATACTAACTATTTTTATGCTATGCATAAATAACCTGGAATAGTTAATATAGCATTAACTATTATTATAAACATTATTTAACCAGGCAGAGGAACATGATTTTTTTCATAGCTTATCTTAATGTGCTAGTGTCGGGATATTTGGTAGTAACAGTTTATGCAAATATGATATTATTTTTATAAGTTACCAATGGATCTTGAACAGTTACTTTATTCGGTGTGGCAATTTTTACACTGTTGCATTTTGAAGTACAGTATCAGGACAACCCACATGTTTTACTGTTACTGTTTATTAACTATTTAACAGGTATTATAGTCATCTGTTGCAACTTCATAATAACCATCCAGATAATGTTTATAGGGGGGGGGGTTCCCTTTTTTAGGTCAGAGCAACTGCCCCTCAAAAATCCTGTGCACGTCCCTGTATTTTTGGTATAACAACCGCTGTTCGAAACCATCAGTCATTTCAACTGAAAGATGAAGGCTGTTATATTAGTGTTGCCCACTAGAGGAAGCCAGAGGTTAAGGAAGCCTATATATGTTATTTTCCTATTTCTAATTGGAATAGAAACAAATGCATTGATTGATCTAATTCATTTGTGTAACTTGTGTGCTGACAGCATAGTTTTATATGATTCATTTACATAAACATTTGTGAAATGTGACTGGCTAATATTTGATGGTGGAAAAATATTTACTTACACTTTTGTGGTTCACCTGCAGATTGAATCAGGTTACTATTTTATTTACATAATTTATGCATTTTAAGTGACTGTTGATGCCAACTGCGGCGGGCTATGATGAGATGTGTTAACTGGCATGCATTCATCCTTATTTTTGTAATTATAAAACTAAAAAAGTTTATTTCTATTTATTTATCATTTTGTATTGTTTTATTAGATCCAAAAATGGAAATGGGAACGTGGTTTGGAACCCCTGCACTACTACAGCAGTGGGTGGAAGAATTGCCATGAATTGTATACTATGGATCTCCAAACCTGCTCCTGGAGAGCTGTCCTACAGACTTCAATTTAAACCCTGCTCCAACACATCTGTCTAATTATCAAACAACCCTGAACAGCTTGTGTGCGTCTCAATCAGCTCCCTGGTTCACTATATAGTCAGGCAACTGATCAGGACATAAGTCAATGGTGCCCTGACTACTGACCAGGGAGCTGATTAAGACCCACCCCTTGATTAGCTGCTTCAACACCGAATACAAGTATTAATAGAATTCAGGTTCTGTTTGGCTCAGAGCGGTCTATAATTTTACATTAATTACGGTTTTATTTAAAACAAACCTTTTCTGTTGATTTTCAGGTGGTGGAAATGCAACCTCTAGAGTTAGTAAAATGTTACGAATTGTCAGGTGAATGTGCTAAGGAAGCCACAGGAAAGTTAAATAAAGACATGAAAGTAAGTTAGTAAGACTGGGATGAAGTAAAAAAAAAAACAATGTAAAAAGTAGAAGGCAGAAACAATGGCAGGAAGAAAGAACAGGAAGATGAGTTTAACCTACAAAGAAATGCTAAAGGTAGAGTAAAAAGAAGAAATAGAATGGAAGATTCAATTATTTCTAGATTTAGATTTGGACCTACACATAGTAGCCATACCGTAGGAAAAAATATGGAAACACGAGACAGGAAAATTTTTAACATTTTATTAAAGAAGAAATTGCACATCATAATGAAATGACCAATGTAATAATGAAAGGAGAATAGATTTCCAATTTTAAAAACAAGTAAGAATAATTTTGAATTTGAAAACATATTACAAAGGAACTCAAGATGTATGGAGGACCAAATTACTCAAAATGAAATAATTAAATAAATAATGAATTCAATTAAACAAAAATCAAATGTGCCAGTTTATTCTGAAATAATTAAAAAGAAATGAGAAGCACCCTTGGTGTTCCGTGATGTCACCACACCACACAGATCGATCTGTCATGTCTGTCGACTCTTCAACTTCAAACCAATCAGCGCCAAGCTCCGCCCACTGCCTGTTGATTGGCATTGGTGAAATGTCCTCTATTATTAGGAAAAAAATATTTGGGAAAATCGTGCTTTGGAAATGCATGATTCGTCAAATAGGCGTCATTCATAAATATATATATATATATATATATATATATATATATATATATATATATATATATATATATATATATATATATATATATATATATATATATATATATATATATTAGAAATATAATATATATTAGAAATATATTATATTAGAATATAATATATTAATATATTTTATAATATATTAATATATATATATATATATATATATATATATATATATATATATATATATATATATATATATATAAAATATATTTCTAAATATGCAAATTGATGTTTAAGGGTTTAATATAAAACTTTAAACCCTCTTGTTTGTATGTTCTGATAACCACATTCTTGCTGAAGAAATTACAGTGGCTGTAACATTTCAATCATAAAGATTTGGGCAAATATTACAGAGCAAGTTAAATTTAACAGATAAACAATGGTTTGCTCTTGTAAAGTGTAACAACAATTGTCAGGCCGCTGGCGCCCTCTGCTGGCATTTTTGTTATACATAAGTTTATTGTTCATTTCATACTATATTTTAATGGTGTCGTTCACTAAAACATTATGATTACTCACTTTAGACACTTTATTTGAACCAATTATTATTTCCTCAGTTATTTTACGTCATATTAAAGGCTTTTGTTCACTTAGATCTATCTTTACTACCCCATAATTATAATTAAATAGTCTTCAGTACAATTAACAAACTAATCTTTACAGCCCTAGATGAAACATTTAAATACATTGTTTTGCATTTTGTAATTAAGACTATTTTCCAGTCACATATTTAGTCATTGAACATTTCTTGAAAATGTTAGGCTTTTCAAATACTTTGTCACTTTCTCTTGAAAACAATATCATGTATTGTCTGATATTGTGAACTAGTGTATTCACTCATTGTATGTTCAGATGTGTAAAGTACAATTACCAAGTTCAGAATGACATTACAGAATATGTTTATTGTAATTACTGAATTTATTATTTCATTTTTAAAGTTGTTAACAATTGTAAAAAAATAAAATGGAAAATAAGATTATAGAAAAGCTAGAAAAATCAAGCATGTGATATTACGTTATTGTTGTAGCGACGATTGGTGTCACACGTCTGTTGTGGCGACGTACTTCTCTACGACGTTGGTATCACGCGTCTTTTTTTTTTTTTTTTTTTTTTTTTTTTTTTTTTTTGCGTCTTGTAAGAGAGTATTTTTATTATTTGATTCCAAACGATTCGGTCTCGGTTCGCGCCCCATGTGTGGAGTTTCCTCCAGTCCAAAGACATGCAGGACAGGTTAGGTGGATTGGATATGCCAAATTGTGCTCTAGTTCTGGGTTGTTTTTTTTTTTTTTTTTTTTTTTTTATTGCAAATACATCTCTTAGAAAAGTAACATTTCCAACAATGTACATATTAGTCAAGTAAACTCATTTCGCACAGACATAGGACAGAAATGAAATGGAGGAACGTAAAGAGAGGAAACAAAAACAAAAACAAAAAAACAACAACAAAAAACAAACAACAACAATAAAAAAAAAGAACATTAATCATGTTACATGAAAGATCTCATCATATTTCTTCAAAAAAGACGTACATTTTCTATTATCGATCAATCTTAGAGTTTTGATTAAATATTGTACTTCACATAAGAAATCAATAATAGACGGAATTTTCTTAAGAAATCTTTGTTTGTGAAAATAAAATTTAGCTGCAAGGATAAGGAAGTTTACAGTAGATTCTAAAGATTTGTTTGGGTTTTCAAAAAGACAAATGACATCCTTCAAGCATAGATTATAGTTCATATTAATTTTAGAAAAACAATAAGAGCTCAAATCATTCCAGAAAATTGAAGATATGTTACAAAAGAAAAATAAATGACAGATGTTTTCACTTTCAATTTTACAGAAGGTGCATGTATCGGTTACATCACAGTATTTGGACAAAAGGGCATTACAAGGGTATATATTATGCAAAATTTTAAAGTGCACTTCTCTCATTTTATTTGGTATGCAATATTTATATGGCAGTAACCATGTTTTTCTCCAATGAATATTATCTATTATAGAATTCCAGAAAAATTTCCCTTTTGGAGTAATTACGTTTCTTGACTGAGAGAGTTGACGAATAAATTTATTATTACACTCTTTACTCAAAAGGGAAATGCCTTCCAAACATAACAAACTATTTTGTCTGGAAAATGACTCATGGGATAGGGAAGCTTTCATCAGACATTTTAAACCACTTGGAATAGCTTTTATAATAGAGTTAAATTCTTTAAACGGGACAGGATATTGGTATATATTCATAAAGCTCTCATACGATAACAGATCACCATTAGAGTTGAAAAGATCAGCAATAAAAATTATGTTTTTATTAAACCATTTATCAAAAAAAATTGACCTATTTCTAATTCTAATATCTGAATTATTCCATAAGATGGTTTTGTGGGGTGAAAAGTTGTGGTTGTAGATCATTTTCCAGGCTAACAGAGCTTGTTGATGAAATCTAGCCAATTTAATGGGAAGTTTACCAGTGGAGTAATTACACTTCATCAAAAAAGAGAGGCCACCTACTCTTTTAAATATATTATTTGGGATAAAATACCACATAGAATCTGACCCAAGCAAGCATCTCTTCAGCCAATTAATTTTGAATGTGTTGTTAGTATCATCAAAATTCAGGACTTCAAGACCCCCCTCACTCCTTTTATTTGCCAAAATAAATTTGTTTAATTTGTGAGTTTTATTATACCAGATAAAATCAAGAAAAATCTTATCAATATTTTTTGAAGTGTGATTATCTACTGCTAAAGATAGGGAAGGGTACACAAATCTAGATAGTCCATCAGTTTTGGATAAAAAGACTCTGCCTAAAATGGATAAATCTCTTTGGAGCCAACTATTGAAAATATATTTTGTTTTGGATAGTCGAGGAGAGAAATTCAAAGATTGTCTACTAATTAAATTTTTTGTAATATGAATGCCTAAATATTTCACTTCATTTTTAACTGGTATATTTTCAATTTTAGTTTCTACATTGTCAAATAAGCAAATTATTTCACACTTGAGTAAATTAAGTTTGAGTCCAGAGGCATTAGAGAAAGCATTAATTGTAGTTAAGACTGGAGAAACTTGCTCTTTATCTTTTAAGAATAAAGTGGTATCGTCTGCTAATTGTGAGATTCGAATCTCCCTGTTAAAGATATTAAGCCCAACAAAGTTATTATTGCGCAAAATATCAATAGATAAAGTTTCTACAACAAATAAAAATAAAAATGGGCTTAGAGGGCAACCCTGTCTTATTCCGCGAAGAATAGGAAACCTTGGTGACGTACGAGAATTTAAAATTATACAACTGTCAATATCTTTATACAACATTTGGACAATATTAATAAAATTGGAGGGGAATCCAAAAGCCTTTAAAGAGTTTATGAGATACTGGTGCTCTACAGTGTCGAAGGCCTTATAAAAATCGAGGAATAATATAATTGCATCAGACTTAATTTCTTCTTTATAGTCAATAAGATCCAGAACAAGACGAGTATTACAACTGATATGACGTCCTTTCATAAAGCCGGTCTGGGTTTCATTAATGACATGATGTAAATGTTGTTTTAATCTCTTAGCAAATACAGAAGCAATTAATTTATAATCAAAATTTAGAAGAGTTATAGGGCGCCAATTATCAATTATAGTCACATCTTTGTCTGGTTTAGGAATAAGAGATATTATTCCTTGTCTCATAGTGGGAATCATTATTTCATTTTTTATACAGTCCTGAAGCATTAAGAAAAATGGTTGCTCTAAAATATCCCAGAACTGTATAAAAAATTCTAAAGTAAGGCCATCGCAGCCAGGCGACTTCCCCTTTTTCATCAATTTCATTGCATCTCTAATTTCATTTAGAGATATAGGAACTTCACATAATAGCTTAAATTCATCACTTATTTGCGGTATATAATTCTTAATCTCATTCAAGTATGATTCGCTTAGGTTTGCCTGAAAGTCCGAGGTGTATAAATTTTTTAAAAAATTGGTGACAAAATACTCTATTTCTTCAGGGTGTTTAGAAACAGAATTGTTAATTTGCATAGCAGAGATACTTTTCCTTTTAAAATTCCTTTTCTCAAGTGAAAAGAAGAAACTAGTATTTTTCTCTCCTTCCTCAATCCATTTCGCTCTAGATCTAACGAAGGCACCCTTAACTATTTCTATATATAATTGGTCTAATTCTAATTGCAAAGTTTTTAATTGACTCATCTCTATAACAGAGAGATTCTCTTTTTTGATTAGGTTATTTATATCACTTAATAAGTTGGCTTCTCTATCAGCATTAACCACCTTTAGGGCTTTAGCTCTATTTATAGCTAGTGATCTAGCTTTAAATTTAAAAAATTCCCAATTAGCACCATGAGCCTCAAACTCATTTTTTGAGAATATTTCATTAGCTAAACTCTTGATCTGATTATTAAATGTTTTATCTTTAAGCAGAGTATTGTTCAACTTCCAATATCCACGCAATGTGTTCTTCCTGTTTTTCGTCTGCAAATTCAGCTTAATTACTAAGTGGTCAGAGAATGGAGCATACTGGTGGCTAACATCAAGCACATATTGCAATATCTGTTGAGAAATCAAGAAAAAGTCTATTCTGGATTTAGAGGTTAGTAACTTATTACTCCATGTAAATTCCTTAACACCTGGGTGATAATAACGCCATGCATCTGCAA
Organism: Pseudorasbora parva; assembly: GCF_024679245.1. Taxonomy (NCBI): domain Eukaryota; kingdom Metazoa; phylum Chordata; class Actinopteri; order Cypriniformes; family Gobionidae; genus Pseudorasbora; species Pseudorasbora parva. Next base: position 26,459,039 of record NC_090180.1, read on the forward strand.
TATGAAGATTATCACACAAAGTGAAAATAATGGTATTACTGAGGGCCGTTTTGGGAGGAAATCTGTCAGCTGAGTTATCTAAAACTTCATTAAAATCTCCAGCAATAACAATAAAAGCCTGTTGATGTTTATTTTTTAAAGCTTCAATTTTCCGTTGTAATGATAGAAAAAGAGATTTGTTGGCAGAACTTAAGTTGTGGCCATATACATTACATATGATAAAAGTAGCATTATCAAGTTTAGTGACAAGAATAACCCATCTTCCTTCCGTAGAAACCAAAGACTCTACAATATCTCCTTTAAACTTGTTAATCAAAATGAGAACACCAGCTGAGTGGTTAGAACCATGGCAAAAGTAAATCTTATCGCCCCATTGTGATTTCCAAAAACGAACATCATTCTCACAGGAATGAGTTTCTTGTAAGAGTATTAAGTCAGCATTCGTTCTTCTACAAAATAAGAATAACGCCTTTCTTTTAGTGAGATCTCTCAAGCCACGAGTGTTTAACGAAATAATACTCAAAGAGTTAAACTCCAAGTCTTGCATTTGCATAGAAGAAGAAGAAAAAAAAATAAAAACAGAAAAACACTAACTTGGGATTATGGGAATAAAACCCAGAACAGTAACAATAACGCAGAAGATTGAAGCTTACCGCTGTAAACCTGAGGTAACAAAAGAGGTAGTTAAGCTAACATATACCTAAACTTAGGCAAACGTGCAAAATTAAGGGAGGGCATAACTTACTTATACTGTGTAGGAACCACAACAGTAGTACAACAACAACAACAAAAAACCAAAACTTTCATGTTGCGCCATAAGGTCAGACTGCACTTAGTTCGTTCATTGGCAACTCAGGAGTCAAGTTAGCTTTCAGGAACTTCATGTAGTCTGTGAATAAGAGTTTATCCGCGCACAACTTGAAAGTTGAATTTGAGCGCCGCTACTGCTCCATGAAGATTGGTTGTAAACGAGAGACTGATCGAAAGCAACTCAGTGCATCACAAAGGAAAAACTGGAAATCTGGTGACCTTTACTGTGCATCTTAGGGGTTAAGTTCAAGTTTTTTTCCAGCAACAAAAGCATGAGGACCCTTCCATGAGACCTTTTTTCCTTCCTCACGAGCCTTCTTCACAAGCGGCCATAATTTAGCTCTAGCATCAACATCTTGCTTGATCAACGCCTCTTTGATGCGAAGCTTGTTTTCCTTTAGAAATCGAGAGTCTTTCGCAGCCCGCCATACCATATCTCTGTAGGTTCGCATGGTAAAACGCATGATGATGTTGCGAGGTGCTCCGTCGGATCTCCTTTGGCCCAGGCGGTGTACAACATCAACTACCTCATCCAACTTGTTCTGGATACTGGGAACCATCTTTCGTAGGATGTCGATCGTCACGCTTCTTGCATCTTCTCCATCGCGTTCTGGGACCCCCTGTAGCTTGAGGTTCCATCTACGCGAGTACCGTTGCATTTCTTCCATGTTTTCTTTTAAACATATGTTTTCAGCGCGCAGTTCCACATTCTCCTTTTCAAGTTGAACGATCTTGATATCATGCCTTTTGACGTCTTCACTTATATGGGAGACCTTCTCAGACAGTTTGTCGAGTTTTTCGCAAGAAACAGCAACCTTACCGTGCGTTTCATCCACTTTAGCCGTTAGCTTCTGAATCGCGTCAAGGAGAGTAGATAAAGAAACTTCGTTCGTGCCTTTTGAGCTCGCAAGCTTGGATGGAGTAGAGCAAACAGGCCTCGCAAAAACCTCTTCATTGGCACCGATTTCTGTCTCAATATTAACCTTCTCCAGATCGGTCGATTCCATGCAGGTGTCTTCCATGAGGTGTCCAGCTAATATGGCGCTTTCTTGAAGGGACTGATTCTTTCTTTTTTTGCCCATTTTGTCAAGTCAGGGTTAAGTATTGCCCAAAATTAGTGTTAATAAGAAATAAATGATCGCAATCTGAACTTTACATACTTAAATCTCAGCTTGTTAGCCTTAACACCTCAGACTACTCGGACGCTTAAAAAACGTGACAATTCACACCGCTGCCATCTTGGCTCCGTTCTGGGTTGTGGCAGGAAGAGTATCCGGCGGATTCTATCATGCGTCTGTTGAGGCGACGTACCCCTTCTCTCACGTAAAAGTACACGACTGTCTACTTCGGTAGGTTATCCGTGGCACGATCCACTCGCCATACCCCTAGGGGTGGAACGCTTTCCGAGCGCTAGATTACCCCCTTGAGTGGAACGCAGCACCAAGCCTCGCTTCAGATGTCCCATCCGTCCCATCCAGGTCCCATCACTACCGATTGGTAGTTGACATCAAATTATCGCGAGAGTGAAGTTAAACCTTCGCCATAGAGGAGAATCAAGGATACAGAGGGAAATACTTATCTCAAAGAAACAGGATTGGATAGCAGAATTTAAAATTTATATATGGCATAAATATTATTTATTTATTTAATTACCTTTAATTACCTTTTTTTTTTTTTTTTTTAAGTCCCTGTTGATGCTTCACACTCCAGTCCAGTTGGTGGCGGTAATACACCATAAGTTGGATTGTCAACCGCCATTAAACAATACAAGAAGAAGAAGAAGAAGAAGTTAAACCTTCGCCATAGTAGGATTCGTTTCGTTTCGGCTCAACTAGTAAACGCATTCGCAATGCAGCATGGTAATGAAAATGGAAGGCGTGAGACAATATAACGTAAACTTATCTCGTTTTGCGGAACTTTAAGCTTTCATAATTGCGAAAAGAAAACTACACAATGCAAAGGCTGATTTTGTTTGGCAGTGCTGTCAGAGCGGCCGCGGCAGGATCAGGCGGACTTCATGCGTCCTATTTTCCGTCTACGAGACATGCGAGTGTGAGCAGGACACTTTCTCAAGATCAACCCACCAACAACACAGGACACTTTAGATGTTACAGCTTACCACACAGGACTCTCATCAATGTGTCTGGACAAGACATTTATCCATTTCTTCAAGGAATAATAACCAATGACATGACTCTTCTGGCAGAGGATGTGTGTGCGATGTATGCTCACATGCTCAATGTTCAAGGCAGGACACTGTATGACATCATTATTTACAGGTAGTATGCTGGATTTTTTTTTACATGTATTTGAATTGTTAACTTCACACGGAATATAATATTAATAATATTTAAGAGGTGCTGGAATTTTGTAAAGGCAGGTCAAATGTGGGCGTGACCTTAGCATTATCTCTATGTCCCACCCATAGATGTAAAACATTGACTTTTTGTTACTAATAGCTGCTTTTCTGCTTCCAGTGTTGTTTTACATGTCAGTTAAGTCAGTGTGGTTTTAGCAGTTCATAAATATCATATGATGTTGGTATGTTCAAAGTGGTATATAAATCAGAATGCAAACCAATTAATCCACATGAAGAAAATGCAGTATGAGTAAAATCTTTCCGTGGCAGGGGCAGCTGCCACTGACACCCGTCACTCCACTATGGAATGTCAAAGCTGCCAATATTAAAAAGAAATAAATTTACAAAGAAATAATAACAAAAATAAACAAATAAATATATAAATAAAAATACATTGAGAAAAAGAACCTTATTAAAAGTATGTTAATCCAAAAATATAGCATGATGGAATCAATAAAGTGATGCGTGTAATATGAAACTAAAACAAACAGTAGGTGGCAGCAAGTCACTGTCGTAATGAGTGAGTTCAATCCATTTGTTTGATTCCTTAAACGGTTACTTCAGCAATTAGCATATGGCTTTGTATTAGGGCTGTCAAAATTGTTCAAAAATGACGTTCGAATATTCCCTCTAAAACAAACACGAATATTTGGCTGCACGATATTGGAAAAAAAATTACATTGCAATATTTTCCCAACGATATATATTGCGATATTGAGAGCCGTCAATCCAGGCTAAAGTCAATAATTACCATTCCATGATATTAATAATTTCAGTAATAAGCAAGCTTCATTACAAGTGACAAAAATAAAAGTTTGTGCAAACATGAAACTAAACCTCCAGTAGGTGGCATGAGGTGACTGTCTTAATGAGCGAGTCACTGAGTTGTTCATTCAAACGATTCATTCAAACACTGAATCGCTCACGCTTGTTGCTATGAGTGAGACGTGTTACGGGTCTGCAGTGAATGATTTTCACTGCTGAAATAAAACAAAAACACTAAATATTGCATCTAAAATGTAAGTGACTAAGTGAATGTTAATTAGTTGTTTATGGAATATGAAACCAGCGTCACAGTCGTGATGGTATTCAGGAAAACGCTCAAGTGTTGTAATTTCTCCTCGAGAGGCTGCACGAGCGTCAACGGCGCGACCTTATTATCGTCAGTTCATTATATATTATCCACTATCGATCGCCACTTACACTAAATTAATGCACAAACATTCTTGCATTTGGTGATTCGCTAATTATTTTATGTTTTAATCAAGCTGTCCGTCAGGCAAGTAAAATTCTCATTTGTCCCTTCAAAAAATCCACTTGTCCCGGACAAGCGTTAATGTCGAGCACTGCTTTGTATTAATGGTAAAGATCATCTTTGTGGTGCCGTTTTAACTGATCAGACAAATTGGTGGTGTTTTCTTGTTTTGTGGCCACAAGACACTCAATGCAAATTACTCTTTTTGTTCAGCATCCTCCTTCTTGTAGCCGAAATAGTCCCAAAAAGATGATTTCTGGTACAAACCTTTTTTTTTGTTTATGCGGCAGATCCTCTTCGTCGCGCATTTTAGCAGTGAATGTTTGGCCTTGAGCGGTGAGCAGCTGCACAGCGAACCAATCAAAAATAGAAAATGTAGTGAGCTAAGCTACCAGTTACTCTATATTAAATTAAGCTTCACCACACTGAAGCTAACCCCCAGGGAAATGTAGCAAGCTAAGATACAGCAACTTGAAAAAAGTAGTTTACTACATTTAAGCTACTTTTTATTTATTTAATTTTATATTGACCCACTTCATTCCAATCAATGTTATTTCAGTGGTCAATAAAAGTCAATCCTATAGACACACTTTTTTTTTAGTTATACAAAAACAGTACGAAATCAATTCAGCAACAAAAACATGTGATCCATAATATTAACAAAACCAGGGGCCTATTGCACAAAACTAGGATAAGGGATTAAGCCGGGATATCTTGGTGATCTTGTCATTTTTATGCAAAATTTAGTACACAGCTGTCATGTAAACGTAACCTGAAGGCAAACTCATACCAAGAACGATAACGATAATGAAAGATAACTGTATATTAGCGGATAAATTGAGCCAGGATCACCAAAATATCCCAGCTTAATCCCTTATCCTAGTATTGTGCAATAGGCCCCTGGTGTCGTGTGTGTGTGTGTGTGTGTGTGTGTGTGTGTGTGTGTATGATATGCATACACAACTGTGTGTTTGCATTTATGCTCAAATTAGACTTGGGCACTTTTGCAGGACAAACTGTAAGTTAATTTACAACTCAACTTGTCCAGTCCAGAAAGTACAGTAGCAAAATAATTAAGACATGCTCCAAACTGTACCAACATGGCAAAAAACAAAACAGTGTGTGTGTGTGTGTGTGTGCGTGTGCGTGTGCGTGTGCGTGTGCGTGTGCGTGCGTGTGCGTGTGTGCGTGCGTGTGCGTGCGTGTGTGTGCGCGTGCGTGTGTGTGCGTGTGTGTGTGCGTGTGTGTGTGTGTCTCCCACACACAAAAACATTTAAAGGCTGTATGCTGTATAAAAGTAAACATTGTTTTAAAAAAAATAATCAACCATTTAGGAATAATTATTAGTAATAGTAGGTTAGTGAAATATTATTACATAGAGATGTAAATAAGGTAATCTATCCTAATACATTGTTTCCCACACATAGACTAATTTGTGGAGGACCGCCACAGAATTAACAGCGGCCGCCACATATTGCTTCGTCATTCATTCATTTTTACGCTATTTAAAAGACGCACGCATATTCGTTCAGCTGGATTCATTCACTCACACACACACACACTCGGTGCGTTGTATTCGACTGTAAGTCTTAAAAAAGTTTTGTTGCATTTAGTGTGGCATAACAGTTAAAAACCAGAGCATTTGAATAACAGAGTTGCGACGCGCCTTCATCACGCGGCAGCCCGCGTGGTCATAGCCCTCTGAACAGTTCTAAACAAACCAGCACTGTGCCAATCAATACATTTGAACAGAGCAGTATTTCCCAACTGGGATGCCGTGAGCAGGTCTAAAAGGTGCCGGGACGCACTTACACCCCGGTTCATCTCACATCTGATGACGCATCTTTAATATGGATTGTAACTTGCTTTATGTTGTGCTGTGAATGCTTTGTGTGTTTCTGTCAATGGACACACGTGCTGGCTCCTCAATTATACACTACAACAACAGCCGATAATAAAAGAAAAATGTGGTTAAAACGTTCTCTCTTTGTAAACGTTGTTCAATGCATGTTCAAAAACTGTACTGAAATATGAACCTTAAACCGTGATACAATCCGAACCGTGAGTAATCTGTTACACCTCTAGTGTAACGTATGTGAGGGGGTGCCACAAAATGTTGCACATTTTCAAAGGGTGCCATGACTGAAAAAAGGTTGGGAAACTCCCTGAATGACAACTGCTGAATGATGCAACATAACACTGCACAAGTACTTTGTCACAACCAAATATTAATGGTTAATTAGCTTTAAACTGTCCAGTAAAATAAATTATAATAGTTCATATAATATTAAATTAAAGTGCTCCATTAGCTTTTTCATTTAAGTATTTTTCATTCAAATTTTCCATACTGTACATTAAAGTGCATTACAAAATAAAGGCAAATACAGCAAGAACTCCCCGAGTAAAGAAATTAAAGTTGACTTTGTCATTAACATTTTATCAAAAGATACTAGTTCATCCTTGAGAGCTAACTTTCTTCACTTAAGCTTCCCACCTATCAGAGACATCACCATTGAAATACATGATTGCCAGCCAAGTTCAGTGAGTGCCTCTCTCTTGTCTGTGAGAAGAGTTTTGTATTTGCTGAAGCTCTGCTCACAGTCAACTGAGCTGACTGGGAAGTAAATGAACGCCACAGCCACCTCTGCAACTCTTGGGAATCTTGCACTCAGGCCTCTCCAGTAGTTTGCAAGCTCCATATCAGGTTGCAGGGGGAACACATTGTTGATAGGCCAACCACTGCTCACTGAGCTCTGCTGATGGGTTAGCCAGGGGCATTTATAAAGGGAGATGGGCATTTTCCCAGCTGTATTACATTTAAACATCCTGATTTACATGTACCAAAAAAAAGTTATTTTTCATTGGGTATATTCGAATTAAGCATTTTTAATCTTATTTAATGTGCATGTTACCCAGATTCCCCTGCATCAGTTGTTTTCTAATTCTGACGCAGCTATAAATAATTATGTATTTTAATTACATATATTCAGTTATTCCTTTACATAGTTGCAAGTTGCAATATGTTATTAATGACTAAACACAAAAAAAGTTGTCTTTGCTGTATCAATAGGCAATATATTTATATTTAACATGAAGTATAGGGCTTCCCTGTACATTAATACCAGCAGCAGCACCGCGTCAGACACGCTTCTGGTGTGCAAAGAAGGAGAAAACGCCAGGTAGCCGCCTCGCGGCTGACACGCAACAGAAACGTCACGCTTGCAGTGTGTCTCCGCCCTTAGCATTCCGGCTGCGTGGCGTGTCCGTTTTTATTTCGGCTACCATGTTAACAGGTTAGAGGTCGCACACTGCCCGTCTGACATGCGCGTCTCACATGCATGTTAGAAACGGAACAGACGCCTATTTTTCACTCGACACGCCAGAGTGTTCGAAGTGTTTCCAGGCAAAAGTATAGGACAAGATGTTTATATGTCACAAACACATATTAATGAATTACATTTTCATGTTTGGAAGTCTCTAGGTTAACATAAATGCATATATAGGCCTGATTGTAATAATACAAAAACAACATAATTATCAATTTTGAAATATTGCACCTGTCAATAAAGAACAAAATATTCTGTAGCCTATTTTGCCGTCAATACCATAGATATGTATGGTCAATAGGCTACTGCCGACTTTGGCTTTGCTGTATCAGTAGGCTATATATTTATGTTTAACATGAAGTATAGGCCTTCCCTGTACGTCAACTAGCAGCAGCAGTGCCGCACCAGACATGTTTCTGGTGCAAAGGGATGGAAAACGCCGCACAGACGCCCCGCGGCTGACAGGCAACAGAAACACCATGTTTTAACCTATGATTTTTCAAAACTATATCATTTACACATGAGCACATAAATTTATCTCCACTAAACGGATATTTGTAATACTGTCACTGAAACTCCGTAAACTAAACGTTCCCTCACGCAGTAATCCCTCACGCATTAATCGCTTCCAATGCAGGCATTATCTCTCCCGGTTAGGGATGGGTACCCGGTATTAAATCAGCCCCGGTGGAAACTCTTCACTGCGGTGCTAAATTATGAAAGACCGCAGTATCGATAAGCTCTGACACTATCGGCTCTGCTGTCTGTACTGGAGCAATGAAGAAAATACACATACTATTTATAATTGCTTTATAGACGTAATATTGCGAATTCTATATTGCTACCCATTTTTATAAGCAATAATATTAAACCATGTGTTCGATTTTTGCTAGTTGGAAACTAAAACAAAACGTTCCGTCTTGCGCAACTTCCTTCCCTTCACAGCAGTGAGCATTGGTTTCTCCCAAACCCCAAACTTAATGCCAAAATCAACACAATCCTTGATTATTGTAAAATAATCTCTACTGTTGCTTAATTGTGGAACGCTTTTGTTAATAAATAGATAGAGCTATTAAAAGCACAATAATTTGCGCAAGAGTTTCCAGCTTCAAGGCGGCTTATGTGTGTGCGCATTGAAACCAACGTGAAACTTTGTGTGCATGTCTATACCATCAAATACACACAACAAATAGCCAGTGGTGGAGGAAGTACTGAATCTCAGTACTTAAGTAAAAGTACAAGTAACCAGAAATATATTTACTTTAGTAAAAGTAGAAGTACTACAACGACAACCCTAAGTTAAAAGTAAAAAGTACCTGATTTTAAATGTAGCTACTTTAAGTATTAAAAGTAAAAGTACTTGCATAAAAATGTATTCTCTTAATGTCTAATTCTAATAATTAAAAAGAAGAAAACAGTATGAGCGGTGGCATTTTAATTGAGTTAGTTTTGGGTTAATGTAATTGTTCTTACCATCTGTTGCCTAGTTTACATTCTGACTTACAATTCTGGTTATCTGCAAAGTTAAATGTCATTTTTCTGAAGCAACATTCTCATCAGCTTTGATGTATTTAAATCTTCATAATTATGATATTTTTACCTTTTATAAAGGATTTTTTTTTTTAAAAAGACCCTAATCTTATTAAATATAGGCTTTGCTTCAGCTTTCCCTTTATATTCTTAAATTTGATTAATAAATTAAATTAGAATAAGATACAATAGGGTTGTTACCAATCAAATTAAATAATTAACCCTGAAAAATTACAACTGCACTAAATAATGATATGAGATTGTTTGAACTAAAAAAAGTTAAGTAAACCACCAGTAAATGGCAGCAGGTGAATCCTTATGGGAGAGTCATTGAGTCGATTCGTTCAAACGGCTGATTCGTTCATAAATGAGGCAGTCGTTTATGAATAGGGCATTGAATCTTTGATTCAGTAACGCACTGTTGCTGTGCAATACGTTATGGTTCAGATGTGGAAATCTGATCTTGGAAATATTTTCGCTGCTGAAATAGAACAAAAGCAATAAGCAATCAATAAAATGTAAGTGACTTGATGTTAATTAATTGTTTATGGAACTGTCAAATGAAATCAGTATCACATTTGATGGTCGTGATGGTATTCAGGAAAACTACACTCGTTGGTCGTGTCATGTGATGTTTTTTTAACTGTTATAAAATATAAAAACTAAACATTTTTAATGTAGTATGTTACTGAGTTTCTTTGTGTGAGCGGGGCTGATTTGTTTCCATTTCTCCTCGAGAGGCTGCGCAAGCCTCAACAGCGCAACCGTCAATTTGTTAGCCTATAACGTACATTATGTATTATTATCCGGGCAAGCCTTAATCTCGAGCCCTGAAACTGATCAGAAAATGTAACGAAATGTTGTAGAAATGTAGTGGAGTAGAAAGTATAATAATTGCTGCAAAATGTAACGAAGTAAAAGTAAAAAGTATGCACTATTTATTCTACTTAAGTAAAGTACAGATACGTGAAAAATGTACTTAAGTAAAGTAACAAAATATTTTTACTTCGTTACATTCCACCACTGCAAATAGCCTATGTCAAAATGACCACTTGGAGAGTATTCACTTAAACACAGTTTATGTCTTAAATGGGCGTTAATAGTTGGGAGAAAATACTATGTGTAAGATCTGCATTTGGTCTTAAAGGGGCAGCGTCTAATAAACCCTGACGATTGTGTCATTAATGTGAATCAAACAAAAGGCGAAGAGAAAGATACTCGCATCTAGTAAGAGATTAAAAATTATGAATCTATTAATTTGTACAGTGAAAACTGTGCAGTATTATTTTATATTTGATTATTAGATGTCTTTTGTAGGTCATTACCCAAACAGTAATGTTAGTAGACCTTCCTGAAATTAAAGCACCATATTTTATTTGTATCTTTGTTTTATTGTATATTTACTGTATTTATTTGACCATTTGTTTGTAATGGTCAATGGCTTTGTTTCTTGTTCTTATTGTATGCATATGGAAATAGTGATAGATTTTTTATATTCGTTTTGTTTAAACATTGCTGTTTATTTTGCTATAGATATTTTACATGTTCAGATTATAAAGCAATGTTAATTATTTTCTTTATTTTTCTTTTTAGTCTAATAAAGTCTAACAAAAAGAACTGATAAAGATACTGTTAAAGTACCGGATCAATAAGCAGTATCGGTAAGAGTAGTAATACACTGTTAAAAATTTATTGTAAATTTACAGGAAATTCCTGGCAAATAGTTGCCGTAAATTTACAGCAAGTAATATACAGGAATTTTACTGTTTTTTAAATACAATATAGTACTGTATTTATACAGCAGTGCTACTGTGATTATAGTATCATTATAACAGTAAAATGCTATAATTTATTGTATTTTACTGTATATTTACTGCAACTCAGTTGCCAGGAATTTCCTGTAATTTCACAGGAAAATTACAATTTAATATTGTAATTCAATATACTGTATATATCCTGTTATTTATTACAATAAAAAAACAATGTCATCTTTTCTTAATCTTTTATTAACACTATACAACACATATTACAAACTTGTATTTTTTTCATACAAAAGTATCCACTTTTTTTTTAAATGACATTCTCACTGAAGAATAGCTCACTTCCAGAAACCCAGACAGCCTATCATCAGGGGGAACATGGTGATATGCAACAAAAGTGCCCAGCCAGACTTGAACTGAGGGAAGTTGTTCATGGTCAATGCCATAAACCACCATCTGGGGCCAGGAAGTGTCATTGAGGGTGGGGGCTCAACACAACCACTAGCCCATTAACTCAAAGTCCAGGAGTTTTCTTTTTCTCAAGAGGGTGCAGACAGGTGCGTTGAGCCCATGTCTCTTCTCTGCTTTGCTGCCTGTCTGGGAGTTGATTCCACAAAAAGCTCTGAAAACAGAGAGAGAAGAAAAAAGCCTTTAAAAATTAAGCCTTTAAGAGCAGTTTGAACATTTAAGAGCAAGACGCAAAATACACACAGAAAAACACCTAAATCTTCTCTCAGCGTACACAAGATAATATGCAATGCTATTTCATATTTGATTACTTTATTAAATGTCTGTGTCTAAAAACTACTGTTAGATTCCTGAAAATCCTCAAAACACTATTTTAAAAGCATCTTTGCTCTATTGTATGTATTTGTATTGTAGGGGTGTCGAAATGAATCGTTTCTTCGATGCATCGCGATGCAGACGAGGACGATTTGGTATCGGTTCAGTAATAGACCATAACCGCTTATAATGTACTGATTCTTTTCTGCCGTAATTTTTTACGCACGTGTATTGTCACGGTAGCATACAATGGCAGAGGGACGCAAGTGAGAGTAATTAAAATGCTCCAACTACTTTAAAAGACGACATCTGGGCACATTTTGGCTTAATCTGGTAAGCACGACCTGGAGAACACATGTGCTGTGTAAATCAAAGCTATCTGATTTATCTAAACGATTTCTTTTACACCTTGGCACATAAATATATCTCCACAAAACAGATATAAATCCGATCTACATTTCCTGCACTATATGCAGATTTATTTGTGTTCACGTCACTGAAAACAACAGCTATGAGCTGTATTATATTAATCACCATTGAGCCACGCGCACTCCTATTGCCTCCTAGAGTGCGCAGCAAAAGCACTGGTCAGATCATTCAGTTTCTTTACTTTTAATGAATATGACTATTTTGAGCACCTGCAACCTTACTTTCGGTAGTGTGTGTGTTTACTTGATGAGAGAGACACCTACAATTTATTTTTATTTTTTAGCATTGTTGCGATGAGTAAAATTAACATTTGTGGTTTCAACAACCAGATGCATTTAGACTTTATTTTTGACTGTATTGAGCGGAACCACCTCCTGAAGTGGCTTTTAGTATTTTCTATTTGTTCTAAATGCTCCTGTTGTCTTCTGTGCCCAGACTTGAGTTTTGTTTGATACATTTATAAAGCGTGTTTTCTTTGAGCTGGTAAAATTAAAGGTTGAGTTTATATAACTGCCTGACAAAATTGTATGAGGATACAGTGAATCGTCAATGCATTGTGATGCATCGTGATATCCAAGGGGGTAATCTAGCGCTCGGAAAGCGTTCCACCCCTAGGGGCTGCCATTGCTAACCAAGCCATCACCTGCTGTTAGCATCATTGACTCCCATTCATTTTTGAGTCACTTTGACAGTGAATAACTTTACATCTGAGGCGATTAAAGACTCCATTGTTTATTTCTAAAGAAACACGGCAATGCATAAAAGGCTCCATTACCTTGTATCTTACTCTATCGCCCCATAGAAGCTGTTTTTGTAAAAATAGGCTAACTATTGCGTCATAACCAACGCGACTCTGTCGCACAGTTGAGAAATTACCATATAGACAGGAGGAGACGCTCGCAGGCAATCTTTTACTGTCTATGAGACAGTCGGGGGGACGTGGAGACATAAAGTCTGATAAAGTCAAGGGAGAAGAATGGGGAGAAGCCCATAGTGAGCCAAAAGTAACGGGAGAAAATATTTAAACAACGCGATTCAGATTTCACTTTCCACAACTACTAGAAGACCTACAACTGTCAGATAGGAGGCTCACGTCACATCTACGTTGTCAAGCTCAATCTGAGCCTGCGCAGTTCACTCAGCCATCAGGAAGTGAGTGCTCCTATACTGACATCACTTAACGCCGTATAAGTCAATGGGATAGCTCTGTCCATTTCTTTTACTGTCTATGGTGATACCGAATTGAACCAAATCTAAGGCCTGATAATCATAATCGACTCGAACCCTGAGACCAGTGTAGGTTCACACCCCTATTGTGTTGTTGCTTGTCGTTTGATTATTTGTTCTTATTTTGTTCATTTTTATTTGACAAACGTCCTAAATGTCTATTGACATCAACGCATAGAGAAAATCATAGAGCCTAAAAATACTGGACAAAAAGGAAGCAATTCAGGGACGTTCCATATGAGAATGATGGATCTATTTTCTTCATTAGTGAATAAATTAGTGAATTCAATTTAAACATACCTTTGGATAAATTCAAGAGTGCTTGAAGCATCTTTTGGATACTGCAAGTTAAACACATAGTAAGCAGCGAAGGTTGCTGCCACTCCATTCAAAAGACTGTTATGGGGCCCCATCACAATTGTTCCTTCCATGGACATCATCCACTTGTCTGCGCTTAGTGTCTCTCCTGAAATGCATTTAACACAATTAGGTATATTTTAGCTTTTTATAGTCACAGTCTCAATAATTCGATTTCACCTCATAATTCTTTTTCTAATCTACTACGCTACAGGCTCTGAACCCTCCAAGAAAATATTTAATAACGATGCTGATTGGTTTAAGTTGCGCACGCGCAGTTTATTTTAGATACAGACAGCTTACATGACACACGCTGTGCTCTTCCACCCTTGTTCGCCAAGCACAAAGTAACGTAAATAACAAGATAATATTCATATTAGCTCACAGTTATGGCTAACTTATAGAATTAAATAAAGATACTAGCACTGGCGATTTATTAAAGCCCATATTTCAACTGACCTTTGCTTGTATTCATTCAGTGACCGTAACATCTACAAGCATGCTAGTTTGCAAAACACAACAACTTCAATTGACATTGGGGACCTAACGTTACTAATGTCACTGAAATATACCAAACGAAATCACCTTTATTAATATATAGACTTAAATGAGATAAAGACAATATTTCATGTTACATACCTGAGATGTGTTCCTTCTTCCAAAGATGAATGCTTCTGGTACCGTTGGCGCCTATTTTCAAAATTCAAACAGCCGCGATCCCACAATGCTATGCACAGTGGCTGTAAAATAACGCTTCTACAGTGCATTTACAATAATATTACAGGACTGTCCATACATTTCCCATCATGCATTTGCATTTACAGCAAAAACACGAATACAATACGTTTTTGTAAAATTTATTGTAAAATTACATCAATTGCCAACAGTGTACCTACTACCGTAGCTCGATAGCCATCCCTACTACCGTAGCTCATCTCGTCCTCCCTCTCCTGCTATTTATGCACTATACATATATAAGAATAAATCATTTATAATACTTTGAACAATCATACTACTAAAACTAAATGTGATCTGCTGATTTTAATGCTGTTTGCACTTTCACTATGGACTGCTGCTTAAAATGTTGTTTGCGCTTTTGAGGAGCGCCATTCCGTCGATGCGTGCGCTTCAGATGATCAATGCAATCCGTCACAGTTTTAATCACAGAAAGCATGTCAAAATGACTGCACTCAAACTGTAAATGTTTAGCTCTTCCAAGAATTTTAATTCTGCATTTACTCACTTGTTGTCAGACTCATATACTCACGTTGTTTCCGCGTGTCACGCAATCATCTGAACATCCGTGTTTACTACAGTATGTGTGTCGTTGTAAAACCGTTCATCATTGCCATAGTTCATGTCTCTTCAGAAGACTTGGATTTGAATTGGACAGTATTTTTTTTTTTTTTTTACGATGCCTTTATGCCTTTTTTTGATCTTTTAAATTTTTTTATACATTCAATCATGTTTTCTTTGAGCAGGTAAAATTAAATGTTCAGTTCATATAATTGATTGACAAAATTGTATACATGAGGATGCAGTGAACCGTCAATTCATTGTGATATCGAATTAAACCGAATTGATGACATAACAATTGTAATCGAACTGAAACATGAGACCAGTGTAGGTTCACACCCCTACGGTAAACATAAACAAAGCAATGACTACAATGCAAGCATATTAATGTTAAGTTACATAGTTAAAAAGGCAACATAACAGAAATGACCTATTGACCCATCTGCTTGAAAACATTTAGAATAATGATTTTTGTAGAATGTGCTATACATATAAAACTGTTTGGTACATGCTGCATGTATTAATATATATATGTTTTATTTTCTTTATTTTCAGTTTGAAAGAAAACCCAAATGGATTTAATGGTGTACTCCTAGAGTGCGACAACATTGTACAGGAATCCATTATGCGGCTTCTAAAAGTCTACAAGATACGTCGCAAAGTAAACATCAGCTTGTGTCCTAGTCTCTCGCTATGGGCTCTATTACCTTGGAATAAAGATGCAGTGCTGGGAAAGTCAAAGCCAGATGTTACTGCAGCAGATAAAGTGTTAGTATTAGAGCAAGATCCAAGAACGGAACTCATGGGCTGGAGAATGATCACGAGTTGCCAGGACAATCTACATGAGATTGTCTCTGCTTGTCGACGGGGCAACACTGAAGAATACCACAGACATCGCTATGAAATTGGTATTAAACACTGTAGATAAACTGAACCCAAAAAGTATTAACTAGGTTCATTTGTTAGTTATTGATAGTCTACATTGTTTTGCAGTTAAACATGCAGTACTTCTCTGTCTAATGAAAATGTATATGAATAGTAGATGTGACTTAAAGGGTTACTTCAGCGATTAGCATATGGCTTTCTATCAGTAAAAACCCTGGAGTATATTCAAATGATTGTGCCCCCCCACATGGGGGTTGGGAGATCGCGCTCACAGCTCAGGCATTCATGTAAACGGTGAGGCCGGCGGAGCAAAGCGAGTGTTTCAACTTCTCAAATTAATTTCTATGAAAGTTAAGCTTACAAAGGCATGAACTGAAAACGCGCCAGACTGAACATGCACTGTGAATCTATGCCGTGAGCGCAGTCGCGTTTACCTCAGCTCTCACCACAAGCTCATTCTTGACAGTGTAATCTGTCTCCTGCAGCGTTTGTAACATGACACCCCCTCAGCGGCTAAATCACATTATATTGAACAGACACGTTCAGTTTTTAATTGTAGTGTCTGTTCTCTAACTGAACTGATTTTATGAAAATGAACGCAGTCGCGGTAGGAAAGTGATACAGTAATCTAGTAGGTGGCTTTTGGAGTGGCCTCGTAGGGCAGCGAAGCATTCTGGGAATTGTTGTCTTTCATCCCCATGAGACAAAAATAAATGTTCTGTATTTTCTCAGTCTAGAAAGCACCAAATAAAAAAATAATAATTTCACATTTTTACTACATTAATGACCCAGTTTAAATACGAATCCTCTTTTCAGCGCTGAAGTACCCCTTTAGGCAGTGATAACACTGTTCTGCAGTAATTTGCTTTACTCCATCTAAAACTATTTTACACAACTTCTTTCAAAAAAATTTAAACAAATTATTCTAGCAGCTTAAAAACCTCAAATTAATTACTTTTACATACACTTTCCCTCACTTAAATAGTATTTATATATAAAGTTCATACGTAGGTAGTTTATATTTTTCTAAAAAAATTGTCAAGCCTTTTAGCAGAAGCTTTTATTGAATAATAATAATAATTTAAAAAAGATAATTAGAAGCATACATTCAGTGTGTTCCAACTTTTGACTGGTAGGCTACTGGTGTAGATATGAATATGCATTTTAGATATTGCTTTCATCTCAGCATGAAAAATGATGCCAATTTTTTTCACAGTATGTCATTTTTCTTCTGATAATTAGGTTGATATTAAAATGTTAATATTTATCTTAAGTAATTATCTGCCTCATCAAAGTGTACATGGATTTTTTTATCGGTAATACATTTATAATGGCATTTTTTAAAAGTGTTAAACAGTTAAATGCACTATTCAAGAGTCTGCACACCCTTTGTAATATTCCTGTAATTTATTTAATTTCTGTAGGACTACCTGAAGGAGTTGGAGACCTTCCGCCAGGTGAGGCTCTTCCACTGGAATCTAATCTTGTTTACATGCAGGGAATTAGTTTCAGCAAGGGATGCTACATCGGACAGGAACTAACTGCCAGAACTCACCACACCGGTGTTATAAGGAAGCGCCTAATGCCTGTTACCATGTCTGCTCCAGCTGAGAACCTGGACCAAGGGGCTGCTCTTGAGACTGAGGGGGGAAGGCCAGCAGGGAAATACAGGGCAGGAATCGACAAGCTGGGACTTGGCCTCATACGCTTGGCTCATGCCAAAGAGTCACTCAAACTTAAATCCTCTGATGATATGACAGTGACTTTACAGGCTACAGTGCCTGACTGGTGGCCAAAAAACACTGAGGATAAATGAATTGGCAACACTAGAAATTCTACCAGACTGCTTTAATTTTAATGCAGATAATATTTATTTAGAGTTAAATTAGCATGTTAAAAATAATAAATTTTACACAAAAATCTGTTGACAACACCTTGAAATAAAACATATTTAAAAAATATTTTATTGTTGTTCATTTTCTAAAGCAAATCACATTACACCACACCAAAATATTCTTATTTGAAAAGCCAGACTGTATTATAAAATAAAATATCGAAATAGCCAGATTAAAACAACTAATATTGTTTCTGTTGTTGCAGAGAATAAGAAACTCATTTTTTATGGGGGAAAGTGGGGAAAGATGTGTAGGCCCTTTAATCTAGTAAACTATTTTTGTCATGTTATATTATAAGAAGGAAAGGGCCAAAAACATACAATTGATAGATACACATATACATGGTGTTGTATACAAGCAAATTTAGCTTGGTAAAAAAATTAAAATAGCCTGTGTATAAAACCCATGCAAATTAAATTATGGGGCTGCAAATTATACTATGGATAAATCTTGGGCGGCCAGTTCTGTTCTGGGATGGCTACCTTCTTGCAAGAGTTCAGTTCCAACCCTGCCTATAATTATCAAGCATTCCAGAAGCTCTAAATTAGCTGTTTCAGGTATGTTTAATTAGAATTGGAGCTGAACTTTGCATAAAGGTAGATCTCCAGCAACAGGATTAGACTTTCTTGGTTTAAAAGGTTAATTTACAATCACATATACCCTGAACTCTCTGTTGATTAACCCAAACCTTGCTTTCTCAAGGTATGCTGGTTCCAAAAACGAGTCCCGGAGTTAGTTCAGACAACTCAAGAGTATGTTCCTGGTTAACACCCAAGACATTCTCAACAGAGAAACATCAATAAATCATCATGGAAACAGATGCTAAGAAGAAGTGCGCCATGCTACTTCCTCCTCTTCTTTTGTTTAATGGCGAGTTACATAACCTATTTAGTGCACATCGCCACCTATGGTGCAATAATTGTTTTCTATATCTCTGAAATAATCTTTATTCACTGAGAATAAAGATTATATTGTTTGTTCGATGCTAATTAATTGAATGCAGATCCATGTGTGAGATGATAATCAAATAAATATATTTGAATTGCAATAACATTAAAACTTTATTTTTTATTTTTTATTTTAATTCTTTAAAATTAATATAAAATATTGTATATTATTTAACTGAAACAAATTTGGTTATATTTATAACTACGTATATTAATTATATAAAACACATCTAAATACCTCTTAAGCCAGTACTAAGCCAGGACAGTACTAAGCCAGGAACATAACCTGCAGGTTATGTTAAGAGAGTGAGTTGCCATGGTTACTTGCATACCCTGAAAGTTACCTGTTTTTGGAACCGAAAGCTAAGATTATCCGTTAACTTAAACCTGGTTCTGAAAATAATTAACACTAAATAACAAAACTTTAAAATCAATTCTGTATTTAACAGGTAAACAGTGAAGCAAGATCAAAACTAGTGTAATGTATTCACTTTAACACTTCCCTTTGAGGAGCCAAGCTGCCGCATTTTGAACTAACTGCAAGCCTGAGATATTCTGAGGGGCACCGATATATAAAGAGTTACAATAATCTAATCGGGATGTAACAAAACCATGTATAACAGTCTCAAAAGATAAAGCAGATAAAAAGGGCTTAACCTTGGAAGATGTTTAAAACAGGGCTTTACCACAGCACTTATTTAAACTGCTTTACACTGCTTATATTTAAAGGGTTAGTTCACCCAAAAATGAAAAAAAAATGTCATTAATAGCTCACCTTCATGTCATTCCACACGCATAAGACATCTTCGGAACACAGTTTAGGATAGTTTAATATTTAGTCCGAGAGCTTTCTGTCCCTCCATTGAAAATGTATGTATACTACAAAATGTATATATGGCAGGTGTCCCCAAACTCGGTCCTGGAGGGCCGCTGTCCTGCAGAGTTTTGCTCCAACCCCAATCAAACACACCTGAAACAGCTAATCAATGCCTTTATAGGACATCATGAGACATTGATTAGCAGGTTCAGGTGTGTTTGATTGGGGTTGGAGCTAAACTCTCCTGGACAGCGGCCCTCCAGGACCGAGTCTGGGGACCCCTGATATATGGTATACTGTCCATGTCCAGGTCTGTTGTCAATTAGCGTTCATGACTCCACATTGACGCTGGCGAAATTTGCTGACGTGGAAAACCTCTTACTAGTATGGAACGACATGAGGGTGAGTTACTCATTAAAATGACTAGATTTACGTGTAATGTTCTGTCACTTTAATGCAGCACAGCAAAAAATAGGATAAAACCTCTAATCGTTAACATGGGTACGGAAAAAATATGCACTGCAAACGGAGTATGTGTGAAATGGGCGTAAGGCTTGTTTGAGTCTGATAAGCAAAATCTAAATCATAAAATCTCTCGCGAGCAAAAGACGGATGTGTCAGATTCTGCAGTTGAGTGCGGTTGCTCTCCACCATAGACTCTCACCATAGCACTCATTTAGGTGCAGATCCACTTGTCTGTGCAACACTTCTGTTGCGCCATGCTCCACTTTATTCCTCCGTCCACTTTATTCCTTCCATTAAGCGACTTTAATGGGCCCGCATAGCATTCCAGGAAGGCAGCCCTGCATTTGAAAAAATGCTGCGCATCAAAAAAGCTGACCAATTCCCATCTTTATGCAAATGAATCGGGTTAACACGGCACGACTATCCAATAGAAGTAGAGCACATGGAGACTGGGGGAAGTCTGTCGCGGGTCCTTTGTTTTTCATTCCCTGCTGGCACAAATGAGGGGAAGCGTCACAACATCGCACTTAAGTCATGTCGCAAAATAATAGAAAAACATGATCTCGTTTCAAATGCATTGGTCAATATGCTTGTGTGGACTTCACTGTAGCCTATATGTGCGCTGCTTCCTTTCCGTGACAAAATATCAAGCACTTCCATTTCAGAGTCCCTGTAATCAGATCTGTTGAAGATGCTATTCATGTTTGTTAGCCCAGGACGTTTTACAACACAGTAGGCTACAGTTAAGGTGATATGACTTAACCCGTGATATAAGATTTTGGCCATATACATATCCAAGTCCTTCATCACAGACAGGATCAACATCATCTGTGTCACTGTGGCCTCAACTCTTCACTCTCGCCTGAGCTCGATTGCTATGTCTGAGGTAAATTCCGCCCTCCTAATTACCTTACACACAAATAAATATAGGAAGAAATAAATGGGATCGGGGAGCCCCGGGGAGTAGCATTGACACTTCTGTGGTAACGTTACTTAAGGCTATAGAGGACTTAAAATCTGATCTAAAAGGAGAAAATGCTAAGCTTAAACAGGATATAGGACAACTGGGTCAAGAAATCTACGGTAAACTGGACAATATTGCAACCGAAGTACAAGGCCTATCGCAGCGGATGGACGTGGCAGAGGCCCGCGTGTACCAGATAGAGGGATGGGCAGAAGAGGCAACTGAGGCGCTGTGCACCTGCCTCGAACAGCAGAGGAAACTTCAGAACAAACATGGCGCGTTTCAAGGCACTTCAGTGTATGCCTTTAAGGTTAATTTTTGTTACTGTTCAGTGTGTGTTTTTAGGGGTCGCTAAATCATGCAAGGGCTTTTACTATTATAACAATGTCATATGATTTAAAAATGGCTTATTTGAATGTAAATGGCTTGAGTAGCCCAGTGAAAAGAAAAAGGGTCCTAACTAAATTAAAAAAGATGGGATACAAGTAGCTTTTCTACAGGAGACACATGATAAATTTAAAACATTAGGGTACTCAAACACATTTCCTAGCTGGTGTAAAAATAGCAGAAAGGGGGGGGGGGCTACTCTTATTTCCAATTCTCTGAACTTTAAATTAATTTCCGAAAAGGTTGACAAAGAAGGCAGGTTCCCTTTCGAGAGAGGTTCCTCGTATTGCGTATGGGAAAATCTCATTTTCCCGAGAATGTGAAGCAAAACTTTATTAATAAAGGTATCTATGTAAAGCGCAGTGCAGCTGCACGGCCATAGCCCGGCGCGAGGAGCGCTCTGATTGGCCGGGCTGCGGCAACTGCAGAAACCTATGGTGAGGCGGCTGAGAGGAGCGAACCAATGGGGGCGCTCCAGAGAGACTGCCGAAAAAGGGGACTTATATTAGCATACAGTAGGCTATATAAGACCCTGATTCACCATAGGTGTCAGATTTTATCTCCTTCAGCGACACCGTCGCTGACCTCCGGAATCAAGCAAACCGCCGTCGAAAAGCAACCAGCGGAACATTCCTGCAGCCCTGAGGACGCCGGATTCCCTCCGAGTCTCCGCCTTCAGCCACCTGCGTTCCAGCTGCGCATTCCGGCGTTAAATATCCTTTATTCTGTGTGTCTATGTTGAGTGTTATGTGTGTGTGTGTGTGTGTGTTGCCGCTGCAACGCCACTTCTAGAGCTTACAGGCTTGTTCTATGCGAGGACTCTCTCGTTCCGCCGCGACGTATAAGCGCCGCGGAAAGACAGAGCTCTTCTCTCTCACTCTTCTCTTGTTCCGTCGCGCTGAATAGCGCCGCGGAGAGAGAGAATGTTAGAGGACATGAGCAAACTCAAGCCGAAGCTCTCTTCACTCTGCCGCCGCCGCGGCTCTTCCTCACTCTTCCTTCTTCTCTTGTTCTGTCGTGCAGAGATTACTAGAGTGAGTAGGCGAACTCGAGCCGAAGCTCTCGTCACTATGCTGCCGTGCTGAGGAGGTGCCGCGGACAGATGGAGTTTTTCCTCACTCTCCCTCTTCTCTCGTTCCGTCGCACTACCGCAGCGGACAGAGAATACTAGAGTGAATAGGCGAACTCGAGCCGAAGCTCTCGTCACTATGCTGCCATGCTGAGGAGGCGCCGCCGACAGACAGAGTTTTTCCTCACTCTTACTCTTCTCTCGTTCCGTCACGCTACCGCCGCGGACAGAGAATACTAGAGTGAATAGGCGAACTCGAGCCGAAGCTCTCGTCGCTATACCGCCGTGCTAAGGAGGCACCGCAGACAGACGAAGCTTTTCCTCACTCTTCCTCTTCTCTCGTTCAGTCGCGCTACCGCCGCGGACAGAGAATACTAGAGTAATTAAACTAACTCGAGCTGAAGCTCTCGCCGTGCTGAAGAAGCGCCGCGGATAGACAGAGTTTTTCCTCACTCTTCCTCTTCGCTCGTTCCTTCACGTTACCGCCGCGGACAGAGAATTACTTGAGTGAATAGGCGAACTCGAGCCGAAGCTCTCGTCACTATACCGCCGTATTGAGGAGGCTCCGTGGACAGACGGAGCTTTTCCTCACTCTTCCTCTTCTCTCGTTCAATCACGCTATCGCTGCGGACAGAGAATACTAGAGTAAATAAACTAACTTGAGCCGAAACTCGAGCCGTGCTGAAGAAGCGCCGCGGACAGACAGAGTTTTTCTCACCCTTCCTCTTCTCTCGTTCAGTCGCGCTACCGCCGCGGACAGAGAATACTAGAGTGTATAAACAAACTCGAACCGAAGCTCTCGTCACATTTTGCCGCCGCCGTGCTGAAGAAGCGCCGTGCTGAACAGGCACCGCAGACAGACAGAGTTTTTCTCACTCTCCCTCTTCTCTCGTTCAGTCGCGCTACCGCTGCGGACAGAGAATACTAGAGTGTATAAACAAACTCGAGCCGAAACTCGAGCCGTGCTGAAGAAGCGCCGCGGACAGACAGAGTTTTTCTCACTCTTCCTCTTCTCTCGTTCAGTCGCGCTACCGCCGCGGACAGAGAATACTAGAGTGTATAAACAAACTTGAACCGAAGCTCTCGTCACATTTTGCCGCCGCCGTGCTGAAGCGTCGCGGACAGACGCAGCTGTCCTCACTCTTCCTCTTCTCTCGTTCCGTCGCACTACCGCAGCGGACAGAGAATACTAGAGTGAATAGGCGAACTCGAGCCGAAGCTCTCGTCACCATGCTGCCGTGCTGAGGAGGCGCCGCGGACAGACAGTTTTTCCTCACGCTCCCTCTTCTCTCGTTCCGTCGCGCTACCGCCGCGGACAGAGAATACTAGAGTGAATAGGCGAACTCGAGCCGAAGCTCTCGTCACTATGCTGCCATGCTGAGGAGGCGCCGCGGACAGGACAGGACCACCTTTTAAGGTTTTACTTCAGTGTGAATTCTCTGGTGTGTTTTCATGGCTGAAGTAATTAAACTAACTCGAGCTGAAGCTCTCGCCGTGCTATTACTAAGCGGCCCGCCCCTGAATCTAATTCAACCCCTGGCTTCACGAGCCCAGGCCTGGCAGGCCATAATATTGGGTGTTGAACATATAAAACGAGGTTCTCGCTACAGTTTTGCTCACAGACCCCCGCGATTCAAGCCGTGGTCGAGCCCTCAGTAAGAAGCAGTGTCAGTCACGTGCTTCTCGCTGAGGTGTTAAAACTGTAAAGGAGAGAGCGGTGGAAACAGTGCACCCGACGCTAGCGAGTCAGGTTTTTACTGTCGCTAATTCCTTATCCCGAAAATGGATGGCGGTCTGTGGCAAGGGGGGCGTGGTTCAGCAAGGTCTGCAGCGGGAGAGAGAGCCGCGGGACGAGCGGTAAGTGAATGGGTTGGACGCAGATTGATAACACCTGTATCTCGTTTCAGTAATGGGCGCGGAGAGAATATTAAACGCCCGGGGAAACGGAAGCAGAGGAGAGAGAGATGGACTGCTGACACCCACCTGAGAGACTGAGTTACCGGAAGTGAAAGTGTTCCTGAGTGTTCATGAGAAAGATACACACTGGAGTGTGTGGACATTGTGTTTTGAGTAATAATTACAATAAAAGTGTCAGCAGTCCCGTGTCCTCTTCCTTCCATCCACAAACTTTATTACACTGGTGCCGAAACCCGGGAAGGAAGCAGGACCGCGCCGCCGCCATGCAAAATCCGTCCTCCACCCCACTTGCGGACATCATCTCATCCCTCGCGGTCCTACACCACGAACAACATCAAGCCCTGCTGGACCTTCGGACCGACCAAGAAAGGCGGTTCCAGGCCATAGTCCAAGGCCAGCAGGAGGACCGCGAGAGGTTCCAGAGCTGGCTCGTCCAAGAGGCTCGCACCGAGGCCGCCGGGCAGGCCAGCGCACCGGTCCACGTGCCGTTGCACAAAATGGGGCCACAAGACGATCCCGAGGCCTTCTTGGAGCTATTCCAAAAATCAGCGGAGGCCTGCGGGTGGCCGGTGCGCTTGATCCCTCTACTATCGGGTGAAGCCCAGGCGGCTGCCCAACAACTACCGGTGGCGAACCTCCTGGTCTACGACGATCTGAAGAGGGCCATCATCCAGCGGGTCGGTCTGTCACCTGAACAACACCGACAGCGCTTCCGGTCCTTGGACTGGGGCGACGCCAGCCGGCCCTTCGCGATGGCCCAGCAGCTCCGGGACTCCTGCCGCAAGTGGCTCTTGGCCGGAGGAAGTGACGTGGACCAAGTGATCGATCTGGTGGTGCTGGAGCAGTTCATCACTCGGCTCCCCAAGAAGACTGCCGAGTGGGTCTAGTGTCACCGGCCAACGTCGCTGGAGATGGCCATCGATCTGGCGGGGGACCACATGGTGCCGTGCCCGGGGGTCGGTGAACCCCCACTAACCTCTCTCTCTCCCCCCTCTGTCTCTCTCTCTCGTCCTGTCCCTCTCCCTAGGTCCCGCCCACCGGCCAGTTCGGGAGTTCGAGGGCTCCGCCCAGGGGGGCGGAGCTTATGGGGTCAGGGGGGGATAGTGCTTCCGGGGCTCCGCTTTCTCCGCGCCCATTTTCCAACCCATTCCCCGCCACTGGAGCGGCGGGTGGGCATGGGCTGGCCTGCTGGCGTTGCGGGGACCCGGACCATTTCGTGGACAGGTGCCCAGTAATGGAGATTGGGACAATGATCCGGGTCCCGGACGTTCCCCAGGCCACCCCCGATCAAGCTAGAGAGTACCAAATACCTGTGAGTATCAAGGGGGGTACATATCAGGCCTTGGTGGATTCAGGATGTAACCAAACCTCGATCCATCAAAGTCTGATGCAGCCGGGGGCATTGGATACAAGCCGCGTTTTTAAGGTGCAGTGTGTGCACGGGGATGTGGTGGAATACCCAGTTGTCCCAATTACCATTCAGTTCAGGGGGAAAAAGCATAGTGTAGAGGTGGCGGTTAGTCCTCACCTCCGGCATCCGATAATCTTGGGGACGAATTGGCCCGCGTTTGCGATTTTATTGGGGTCATTATGTGCGGATGCCGCTTGGGAGAAAAAGGCTTGGGTAGGGATGGCGCGAGTGCAGCTTGGGGAGACTGAGACTTGACAGCGGGAGGCGGCTCCAGAGGAACCGAGCGCGATCGAGAGACTGATTCTCTCGGACCGCGATGACTTTCCTCTGGAGCAGTCTCAGGATGAGACCCTAAAACATGCCTTTCGACCGTTCCATCGACGGCCAGTCTCTGCAACCTGCCCTGCCCCTCACCTACCCATATTTTGCCATCCTAAAAGATCGGTTGTATTGAGTGACCCAAGACACTCAGACCAAAATGGATACAACCCAATTGTTAGTTCCCAAGAGCCGCCGGGAAATGCTTTTCCGGGCGGCTCACTCCAATCCTATGGCGGGCCATTTGGGACAGGCGGCCACACTAAATCGCCTCATGACCCGATTCTTTTGGCCAGGCATTCATAACAACGTGCGCAGGTGGTGCGCGTCTTGTCCGGAATGTCAGTTGGTGAACCGCATGGCTAAGCATCTCCTTTTATGGGCAGAGCACAATCTGAGCTCCCTAAGGGTGGCTCACGTGCCAGGTATTCTGAATCAGGGTCCGGACATGTTATTCAGAGGACCCATTCCCCCAGGGGAATGGTCCCTTCACCCGCAAAACGATTCAGCTCGCACAGCACATGCCGCACAATATTTTTCTGCAAACGCAGGGACGCCCTGGCCCATGTTTGGCCCAAACTCCCTCTATATGCTCCCTCTGATCGCGATGCTGCTACAAACCATCAAAAAAGATGTATCCACAGTGCTTTTAATAGCCCCACTTTGGAAGAACCGCACATGGTATTCCGATCTGATTCAGCTGTCAGACACAGCCCCATGGCCCATTCCGCTGAGGAAATACCTCCTTACGCCGGCGAAAGGCAAGATCTGGCATCCCAGTCCAGAGCTGTGGGCCCTCCACGTATGGCCCATCAACGGGTATCCGGGAACCTCTCTGACAAGTTATGAACACTATTTCGGAAGCTAGAGCCCCCGCTTTCTGACAGCTCTGCTTTGAAGTGGTCAGTGGTTTTCGAATCAGTGTGCTGCGCAAAACATCGACGCACACTCATGCAAACTGGCGGAACTGCTCGCTTTCTCCAAGAGCTAATGGACGCGGGTCGTTCCCCCTCCACGCTCAAAGTATATGTCTCTGCCATAGCAGCTAACCACGCTCCGATCGCGGCACATTCACTAGGGAAAAATGATCTTATTGTATGTTTTCTTAAAGGGGCCAGGAGATTTAACCCGCCTTGCCCCTTCCTCAGTCCCTATTGGGACCTCGCCGTGGTTTTAGAAGCCATGAAGGCTCCCCCTTCCTAACCACTTCAGACCACGAGCTTGAAGCACGTATCACTCAAAACTGCTTTTCTGCTGGCTTTGGCCTCGGTTAAGCGAGTGGGTGGCTTACACGCACTCTTCGTGAGCCCTTCCTGTCTTGAGTTTGGGTCCAGCAACTTCAAGGTTGTGCTCAAACCGAGGCATGGTTTTATACTCAAAGTGCTATCAACCCCTTCAGTATGCAGGTCTTTACACTGCTTTCTTTACCCGCGTCTCAAAGACAATAAGACGCAAACCTATTCAGCCCAGTCAGAGCACTGAGATTGCATCTAGAGCGCTCCGCCCCCTTCAGGCTGTCGGATCAGCTCTTCATTGCTTCGGTGGCCGCACTAAAGTTTGTGCTTTCATGAAACAGACTCTCACACTGGATAGTGGATGCAATCCCACTAGCATATTAAAGCCCACTCCACTAGAGGCATGGCCTCGTCTTGGGCTTGGTCATGTGGCACTTCCATGGAAGATATTTGTGCGGTGGCAGGCTGGGCCTCTCCGCCCACTTTTATCAGATTCTACAATTTGGAGTTCCCAGCTTTACAAGCAGTGCTTTTCTCCGTCTAGGGCTCTATCTGCAGCCCTGGCAACACGATTGCTTATTGCGTTCCGCTTATACTCAATCATTCATAGCACCTTTACACTCTACCATAGATCCGACTATGTCCGGTCAGGTGTTCAAACGAACCGACTCTTCCGGTTCTTTCACTGTCCTTATGAAGCCCGCCCGGGTTCGGTCTCTCTAAAGGTTTTTTGACTTTCCCTCATTCAGTTGGGGATTTTGGGTCAGTCAGCACACATGGCATTTTACATTGTGTTCCCATACGAAATACGAGGAACCTCTTTCGAAAGGGAACGTACTCGGTTACTTTCGTAACCTTGGTTCTCTGAGAGAGAGGGAACGAGTATTGCGTTCCGTGCCGTGTTCGTGCTTCTCAGGTGTCACTTCAGTCGATTTTAAAACCTGACACCTATGGTGAATCAGGGTCTTGTATAACCTCCTGTATGCTAATATAAGCCCCATTTTTCGGCGGTCTCTCTGGAGCGCCCCCATTGGTTCACTCCTCTCAGCCGCCTCACCATAGGTTCCTGCAGTTGCCGCGGCCCGGCCAATCAGAGTGCTCCTCGTGCCGGGCTATGGCCGTGCAGCTGCACTGCGCTTTACATAGATACTTTTTGCTTCACATTCTCGAGAAAAGGAGTTTTTCCCATACGCAATACTTGTTCCCTCTCTCTCAGGGAACCGAGGTTACGAAAGTAACCGAGTACGTTTATTATTATAAAAGGGCAAATTGATAGTGTTGTGGTTACTTTTGTTAACATTAATGTCCCACCGGAAAGTGACAGGACATTTTTTTAATTGCTTTTTGATACAATAATCTCAGTAAGTGGGGGGATTCTAGTTTGTGTGGGTGATTGGAATACAATCCTAAATTATACCATGAATACAACCAGTTCCAAAAAACAAAAAAACTGGCAGATCTAAAGATCTTTATATTTTAATTAGAGAAACGGGTATGTTCGATGTCTGGAGGGATTTTCATATTAAAGGGAGAGATTTTACACATTATTCCCTCACACATAAAGTCCACTCCAGGATTGACTTCTTTTTGATGAACACCTCTGACAGGTTTAGGGTGAAGGAATGCAAAATTGGACCAGCTGATATATCTGACCACAATATTGTCTATTTGACTATTCACTTATCTAATCAACCAAAAACAACACTATGGCGCTTAAATATAAATATTCTCAACAAGGAAACCACAATTAATGATATTAAGAAGGAAATAGCAGAATGTGTAAAGGATAATAACAATGGTCAGGTAAATCCTGCTCTGGTTTGGGATACAGTTAAAACAGTAATGAGAGGCAGACTCATTTCAAGAACTGCCTATTTGAAGAAGATAAAACGATTAAAATATGATGAGTTGGAAAATACACTTAGGAGCTTAGAGCTAAAACAACAAGAAAGTAATAATAATCAAGAATTGACTGAACAAATTACAGTAATATAATTACTAAAAATAATATTAATGACATGATACACGAGGAGATAGAGAAAAATCTGCGATTGGTTCAAAAGCGACAAGAATTCTAGCCAGGCGCCTCCGAAAGCAGCAATTGAAACACTTGATTACAAAAATCAGAGACCCTTTAACTGATAGTTGGACTTATGATACTAATCTAATTCATAAAATCTTTGAAAACTATTATCAAACACTATAAACACCCTCAAAACCAGTGAATGAAAGTGTTATTACAAAGTATTTGGCAGGATTAGACCTGCTTTCCCTAGGATCAATACAAAATGACACTTTAACTGCCCCTATCACTCAAAAAGAAGCGGACGCAGCTATTGGAAATCTGAAAACTAACAAATGCCCAGGTAGCGATGGGTTCTAATGAGTGCTACAAGATTTTCAAGGAGGAGCTTGCTCCCAGTCTGCTGGAGTCTTTTAATTGGACCCTGAATAGAGCAGAGATACCGCCATCATGGAGAGAGGCCGTAATATCTGTCCTCCCTAAGGAAGGAAAAAATATAGAACAATGTGAGTCATATCGCCCGATCTCAATACTGAATGATGATTACAAATGCTTTACTTTTATAATCTCTAAGAGAATGGAGCAGTATCTTATAGACTTGATTCATGAGGATCAAACAGGATTCATAAAAGGCCGTCAAACTCACGACAGTATAAGACGAACATTGCATGTCATAGACCAAGCCAAGAAACAACAACTGAGTTTGGCTTTAGTCAGCCTCGATGCGGAGAAAGCCTTTGATCGGGTCAGCTGGCCCTTTTTATACAAGGTGCTTGAGCGTCTTGGCTTTAATAAACAATTTATTAGGTGTATCCAATCACTGTATGATTAGATTAGATTCAACTTTATTGTCTTTACACAAGTACAGGTACAAGGCAACGAAATGCAGTTTGGGTCTAACCAGAAGTGCAATAGTAGAAAGTGCAGTATTTACAGTGGTTGAATAAGTGCAGGACATGGTTATGTACTGATATAGATATAGATGATTATTGCTATAAACAGAATATACAGGTTAATATGTACTATATAAATATAATATACAGATGACTATTACTAGAAACAGATTATACATGTGAATATGTACTATGCAACATTACATATGTTATAATTTTAAAATAACTTTTCAACACACTGGTGCTCATCACTCAACACAGCAGAATATCACATCGCAGATCTTTTGCTATAATATGGCCAACAATTTTTCCAGAAATAAAATGCATAAATCTCTTGTCTCAGGGGGATATGGGAAGCACAATCATTCAAATATACTCCAGGGTTTCTTCTAATACAAAGCCATATGCTAATCGCTGAAGTAACCCTTTAAGCCACAGCAGGGCTGGCCCTGATCAATTTGCTGCCCTAGGCAAGATTTTACTTGGTGCCCCTTGTATCAAGGTTTTTATATGTTGGTTGTGTTTTTATAATTTTTAAAATAAAAATAAACACACACACACACACACACACACACACACACACACACACACACACACACACACACACACACACACACACACACACACACACGTGTGTATAGGTATATCCTCCACTAAACTATGCATGCTCATGTTTTCACCATGAATTAAACTTTTTAAGAAATGTTTATATTTAGTGAGCATTTTATTTTATTTTTTTAGCTATTTGAGATGAACCTGTATATAAATATCATTACTAATTTCAGAATATAAATTTTACAAACACCATAAGCTATATCCCCTTACAATTGCACAACTGAGTAAAAACATTAGGCTATTAAAAAACAGAACCCAGAACAGTTGCTTACATAAAGTTTGATAAAAATAACAAACATTCATCTTCAGATAATGCATTTAGATAAACTGTTCATTCATGTCATCACTTTACCTCTGTCTTTATCCCCTTATTCTTTTATATTCTTGTACCAGAGTGCTTCGGTCTTTTTGACACATTGGTCATCCGTCATAAATAATTAGGCAACTTTCCAACTTTCACTGGCATGAGCAAACAAGCACATTCCTGTCTGTTAGATGCGCAAGAGGCGACACCACAACAAATTCCCAACGTTAAACTGATCGCGCGTTTAATATCGGCCACTCTAAAGCGCTCGCTGGGCAGGAGGAGATTGATGCGGTGGTCTGGGAAGAATCTGGTGATTTGTTTTTTTGGTAATATTTTGAATTAATATTAATAAAAAGTAGCAGTAATAAAACCGGAAATCACTCATTAAGGCACCCTTATGGACGAGTGGCTCCCCTAGCATTTGCCTATTCCGCCTATGCCACGGGGCCGGCCCTGTGCACGAGTAGTAGGATGTAGATTAAATGTGATGAAGTAATGATCTGAGAAGTGTAAGGATTTGACCAAAATGTTGTCTGTAGTGCAGTTGCGTATGTAGATGAGGTCAAGTTGGTTGCCAGATTTGTGGGTGTGTGAAGTGATAAGGAGTTTGAGATTGAATGAGGATAGAAGGGAGTGAAAATCCGTAGCATACGGTTTGTCCAGGTGGATGTTGAAATCCAAGGAATACAAGTGGGCTGCCATTCCCTGGGAATGAGGATAGCAGCACTTCCAGTTCCTCAACAAAGGTGCCCAATTGACCTGGCCGGCGGTAAATGACTACAAAATGGATTTTAACGGGAGCTGTAACTGTATTAGCATGGTATTCAAATGAGTTGTTATTGCATAGAGAGGTGTGGGTTGAGTATTTCCAATTGTTTGTGATGAGAAAACCTGTGCCTTCACCTTTGCCAATGTGGCGAGGGGTGTGAGAGAAAGAGAAGTTGTTAGAGAGAGCAGCAGGGTTTGCTGAGTCTTCTGGACGGATCCAGGTCTCAGTCAATGGCAAGATATTAAGAGTGGATTAAGTGGCAAAGGCTGGAATGAAGTCAGCTTTGTTGACAAGGAGGGAGGTTATTAGCAGAGAAAGCAATAGGACACAGATTAGCAGTGTTGCGTTGCCGTCTACGTGTGATAGTGGAGCATGGTTTAAAGATTGTGGGTATGTACTGAAAGCACATTGCAAGAGAAGAGAGAAGGCTTAAAGGACAGGAAAAGGAAATACTTTAGTGTGTTCTTCGGTGGAGTCGATCGTAGGTAGATTCGAAAGATGTCTTTACCCAAGTCTGTCTTCACACGAGGTGGTTGAACATGAGGCAGCTGAACGCTCCTGCTGCCGCGGCTGACACGCTAAGAATACAACAATGCACCAAAAAGCTGTAGCTTAACATGGAATCTAATTTTGTTGCAATATTATCCTGTTTGACACTGTGAAGCTGCTTTGACACAATCGTGATTGTAAAAGCGCTATATAAATAAAGTTGATTGATTGATTAACTGAAAATGATCCATGTTGAAATTCAATGCTTGTTATTTTACTTAATGGTGCATGTTCCTATATTTAATAGTAATAGTGAAGTGTAAATATATAAATCGTTTTTCTTTACGCTGGAAACTGGATAATGGCAAGTTGTTGCCATTTATCCATTATATTTATTTCTGTTTATTCATAAAAGAAAATAAATATTAATAATAATTTTTACATTTCTTACAAATATTTCTGTATTTCATCAGATGGTTTCAGAATACCCATCAAAACCTAATACAAGCATTATGTTAGAATTGAAAAGACAAAATACTCTGATATTTAAATGTGACTCAAAGTTTGTAGTCCATGAGGAGAATAGATTTGTGTATGCTTTACTGCCCTTCCACCTCCAGCGACCCAGGAGTGGGCCCTGGAAGAGCATGAAAAAGCATATTACAAAAGGCTGTAACTCAAAGTCTGGTTAGTGTATCACAGAGAAAATCAGGACAACTGCGTATGCTATGTTTACTAAATAATGTAGGTCAGTTTTCAGACATATATGGAAAGCTGCCATAAAGGTTTTCTAAACGTGCTCACTGTAAAATATCAAATTTCAGCTTGCCCCTCATATACAGGTCCTTCTAAAAAAAAATAGCACTGTGAAAGTTCATTATTTTCCATAATGTAATAATAAAAATTAAACTTTTATAAAAAGTTTAGATTCATTGCACACCAACTGAAATATTTCAGGTCTTTTATTGTTTTAATACTGATGATTTTGGCATACAGCTCATGAAAACACAAAATTCCTATCTCAAAAAATTAGCATATTTCATCCGACCTATAAAAGAAAAGTGTTTTTAATACAAAAAAAGTCCACCTTCAAATAATTATGTTCAGTTATGCACTAAATACTTGGTCAGGAATCCTTTTGCAGAAATGACTGCTTCAATGCGGCGTGGCATGGAGGCAATCAGCCTGTGGCACTGCTGAGGTGTTATGGAAGCCCAGGATGCTTCGATAGCGGCCTTAAGCTCATCCAGAGTGTTGGGTCTTGCGTCTCTCAACTTTCTCTTCACAATATCCCACAGATTCTCTATGGAGTTCAGGTCAGGAGAGTTGGCAGGCCAATTGAGCACAGTAATACCATGGTCAGTAAATAATTACCAGTGGTTTTGGCACTGTGAGCAGGTGCCAGGTCGTGCTGAAAAACGAAATCTTCATCTCCATAAAGCTTTTCAGCAGATGGAAGCATGAAGTGCTCCAAAATCTCCTGATAGCTAGCTGCATTGACCCTGCCCTTGATAAAACACAGTGGACCAACACCAGCAGCTAACATGGCACCCCAGACCATCACTGACTGCGGGTACTTGACACTGGACTTCAGGCATTTTGGCATTTCCTTCTCCCTAGTCTTCCTCCAGACTCTGGCACCTTGATTTCTGAATGACATGCAAAATTTGCTATCATCCGAAAAAAGTTCTGTAACGAGTTCTTAGGTAAGGAAGGAAGAGGACACGGGGGTCGGGTGGACTGTTGACGTCTTTTTTTCTGTATATAACTAAAATCACAGTGTCCACACTTCAGTGTGTATCTTTCTCATAAAGTCAGGTTTCACTTCCGGGTTGCGGTACTTCCGGTATCCGGGAACTCAGTGTCTCGGCGTGCGTCAGCAGTCCGTCTCTCTCTCCCCTGCTTCCGTTTCTCCAGGCGTTTTGTACTCTCTCCGCGCCCATTACTGAAACGAGATACAGGTATTAACAATCTGCGTCCAACCCACTCACTTACCGCTCGTCCCGCGGCTCTCTCTCCCGCTGCAGACCTCGCTGAACCACGTCCCCCTTGCCACAAGTACTTTGGACCACTGAGCAACAGTCCAGTGCTTCTTCTCTGTAGCCCAATAGTGGCTTGACCTGGGGAATGCGGCACCTGTAGCCCATTTCCTGCACACGCCTGTGCACGGTGGCTCTGGATGTTTCTACTCCAGACTGCACTGCTTCCGCAGGTCCCCCAAGGTCTGGAATCGGTCCTTCTCCACAATCTTCCTCAGGGTCTGGTCACCTCTTCTCGTTGGGCAGTGTTTTTTGTCACACTTTTTCCTTCCCACAGACTTCACACTGAGGTGCCTTGATAAAACACTGTGGGAACAGCCTATTCCTTCAGAAATTTCTTTCTGTGTCTTACCCTCTCGCTTGAGGGTGTCAATGATGGCCTTCTGGACAGCAGTCAGGTCGGCAGTCTAACCCATGATTGTGGTTTTGAGAAATGAACCAGGCTGGGAGTTTTTTTTAAAGCCTACTTTTTAAAGTGTGTGTGTGTGTGTGTGTGTGTGTGTGTGTGTGTGTGTGTGTGTGTGTGTGTAAGTAAAAAAAATTATAAAAACACAACCAACATATAAAAACCTTGATACAAGGGGCACCAAGTAAAATCTTGCCTAGGGCAGCAAATTGGTCAGGGCCGGCAAGCCATCACCTGTTGTTAGCATCCCATTGACTCCCATTCAATTTGGCGTCATTTTGACAGCAAATAACTTTACATCTGAGACATTTAAAGACTCCATTTGTCCATTGTTTATTTCTAAAGAAACACGACAATGTATAAAAGGCTCCATTACCTTGTATCTTACACTATCTCCCCGTAGAAGCCGTTTTTGTAAAAATAGGCTAAAGATAGTGTCATAACCACGCGACTCTCTGTCGCACAGTAGGGACATTACCGTATAGACAGGAGGAGATGCTCGCAGGCAATATTTTATTGTCTATGAGGCAGTCGGGGGGATGTGAAGACAAAGTCCGATAAAGTCAAGGGAGAAGCATGGGGAGAAGCCCATAGTGAGCCAAAAGCAACAACTTGAAGACTTACAACTGTCAAACAGGTTGCTCACGTCCACTGCTCACGTAACCGAGCAGAAGAAAGAAAGTTTGAAGTGAGTGAGAAACTTGTAAGGGACTGGCAAAAAGCAGAGGTTACTTTAACTGTAATGAAAAAAAAAAGAAAGTTACTTGCGGACTTTAAGCAAGATGGCCAGCCCAGACCTGAAAGGAACGAGTCCACAGATGCTTGAACTCTCTGCCGGGAGAGGCTTAGCCGCATGAGACGAACGCTGTGCGAATCATTCTCCGCTGCATAGTTTACTACATGCAGTTTGTAATTTGCAGAGTTTTTTTTTCTGTTTTCAGTTATTTTTTTCTGGGGTAGGCTAGGAGCAGCATAGAGCGCCCACTCGCGGCTATATGTTTATTCTTGTCAGTCAGTATGAATTAAATTTGATATATAAGTCGCACCTCACTATAAGTCCCAGGACTAGCCAAACTATGAAAAAAAGTGTGGCTTATAGTCCGGAAAATACGTTTTACAACCTCTATATTTACAACCTCTTTCCAAATTAACAGCGTATCTTCAACTATACGATTCCCATCTTTGTTTGTGATAACTTTACCTCCTAGATGGGTTTGAGGTTGACTGTCCCTGGGTTAGTTCAATCAGTCTCCATCGAGCCTCAATATCTGGGGAACACCAGTAAACTATATAACTAATTTGAGATGCGTAATAATATTCTTTCAGATTTGGAAGGGCTAAGCCCCCATGGTCTTTATCAATCTGAAATGTGTCCTTAAATGTTATTCTTGGTCTAGCCCCATACCAAATAAATTGTGATATTAGCCGGTCCCAAGCATTAAAGTTTGAATCAGTAATCCTGATAGGCAATGACATGAAAAGATGCAAAAATCTGGGAAGCAGGTTCATTTTCACCATTTCCAATCTAGCATTGAAATCTAATATCAGCATTGACCAGTGCTTCATGTCTTTTTGTATTGAGTCAGTAACTTTCTCAAAATTCAAACTAAACAAATCATCTAGGTTTTGGGAGATAAACACACCTAAGTACTTTAACTTTCTAGCTTCCCATTTAAGTTTATAATTGTTTGTTAATGTTCAGGTGATAACCTGACAGTTGATCAAACTCTGTCAGAATTCTCAAAAGTTTAGGTATGTTTACATCTGGATTATGGAGAGAGTTATAATATCGTCCGCAAAAAGTCAAATTATATGTTCAGTATTTGCAATAGTAATGCCTCTAAGCTCTTCATTTTGCCTAATAGCTTGTGCCAGGGGCTTTATGTATAATGTGAAGAGTGTTGGACTAAGGCAACAGCCTTGTCGAGTACCTCTAAACAGTTGAAAGCTATCAGTTAGGTGGCCATTAATATTTACCCTGGCCCTCGGA
This sequence comes from Pseudorasbora parva, assembly GCF_024679245.1. Classification (NCBI taxonomy): domain Eukaryota; kingdom Metazoa; phylum Chordata; class Actinopteri; order Cypriniformes; family Gobionidae; genus Pseudorasbora; species Pseudorasbora parva. The sequence continues at coordinate 26,496,012 of NC_090180.1, forward strand.
CTATCATGTTACAACCCAGAAGCAGATCACCACATACCCTAATCAGAAGCCATGGATGAACGAAGAGGTTCGACTCCTGCTGAAGACACGCAATACGGCTTTCAGATCAGGAGATGCACAAGCCTACAGCACAGCCAGAGCAAACCTGAAGAGGGGCATCAAAAAGGCCAAGCACTGCTACAAGCTAAAGATAGAGGGACATTTTTCCAACTCTGACCCTGGACGGATGTGACAGGGCATTCAGGCCATCAGTGACTACAAACCCACCCACTCCACTCGCAGCCACTTATGCCAACTTTTTGAACGAGCTAAATGACTTATATAATCGCTTTGAAAGAGACAACAGAGAAACTGCCACCAAGCTCAAACCCTCAGCTGACCTCCCACCTCCTGACCAACAGACCCCAGAATGTTCGATCAGGCTCCATCTGCTCCACGTCTAATCACACTTAACACTGGTGTACCTCAGGGCTGTGTGCTTAGCACGTTTCTCTACTCCCTCTTCACCTCCGATTGCAAGCCTGTGTATGGATCTAATTCCATCATCAAGTTTGCAGACGACACTACGGCGATTGGTCTCATCAGCAACAACGATGAGACTGCCTATAGGGAGGAGACCGGAAATAAGGCCAAATGCTTAGCTTTAAATGTGTTCGTTTGGGAATAAAAACTAACACAATTTAATCCACAGCATGCACATCTCAACATTATTTATTACTTTAATATATAGCCTAGAATAAGACAACAACTTTCTTGATCTTCTCAGCATATTATGTCACGTTTACACATGTCCCAGGTACATTTTTATTTTCATACGTTTGATTTCCTTCTCTATAAAGGAGCTTAAAATGAAAAAAGACGCAGGACTTTTATTATACAATTCTTAAACAAAATGGCAGATGACAACGGTTTCTGTGGTAGGATTGGTTAATAAAATGTTTAAGGTGTGGCTTAGCTAAGGCATATTTGCATGCATGTTTAAGATATCTATAAAGAAGTTTTGACTAGTCAGAATGTTAGTTCCAGATATCTACATTTATATTCTTCCTAGTCACAAAGCTAATTGCAGATATCTCCAAAGAAAGATCTTTCTAGTCAAAAATCAGACAGAGATATCTATAATTAAATCTATAATGATATCTTTAAATGAGTTTCGACTAGGAAGAATTCCAATTCAAGATATCTCGTATTAAGTTTTGCCTAGAAAAAAATCCAATTCAAGATATATTCAACTATAATTTGACTAGTAATAAATTATTTGCAGATATCTACAAATGTATTTTAGATATCTTTAAATTTGATGAATTAAAGATATCTTAAATGTGATTATGACTAGTCAAAAACCAGTTAGAGATATCTCTAATTATAATTTTTACTAGTAATAATTCAGTTAGAGGTATCTCTAAATTAATTATGACTAGTGCAATTGTAATTTGTGATATCTCTAATTAGAATTATGCCTAGTATTAAATCAATTAAAGATATATTTAATTACAATTTCTACTAGTCGAAACTCATTTGAAGCTATCTGGAAATATTTTCCAATGGAAGTCAATGGAAGAATGTGACTAGTCAAAATAGCATTATAGATATCTTGAATGTATATTTTGACTAGTCAAATTAACATTGTAGATATCTTCAATCCATATTATGACTAGTCACAATCACATTGTAGATATCTTAATTGCAATAACGACTAGTCAAAATTGCAGAAGAGATATCTGGAACTGGAAATTATGACTAGTCAAAACTGATTTATGACTAGTATGCAAAGGTAGCCTGACAAGCCAGACCCACATCAAGATGTTTGGTCTGGAAACTCACCATAGACAGGGCTCAATCCGAGGGGCGGGATAAACGGTTGTCTTTCAAACTCCCTCTGCTCGCGATAGGATAGCGCTACACCAACCGGAGCAACGACGGTGAAGGGGAGCTCGCTGACTGATTAAACATTCACCTTATCCGGTCGGCTAAACTCCGAACACATCTTCCCTTTTTAAGAATGACTTCAGTGCCGCTCTTTGTTCTTTTCTCAGAGGAAAGCTTAACTCCAAGTCTTCCGGAGGCGCGGGCAGAGCTGATTCGAAAGACCGCCGCCGTTCGCCAGTTTCTGTGTTGACTAGAAGACTGTGTTACTAGAAGCACGCAAACGCAACTCGGCCGTCGTCATTATGGCCGTCGTATATTTAATGCTAAAACAGCTTGCCATACAGAGGGCGACTGAACGCCTGATGACTGATATCCGATGCATATCATTAAGAAGAGACACAGAGAGGTCTGCGCATGTTTTAACTCATTTATATCGAATAATTCCGTGAGAAATTAATAGAAATTGTATTCTGTATGACGAAACATTTTGCAAACATGATATGTCAATATTTCTCCAAATATGAGGACTTTTGAATTAAGAGCTAAACTGAAAGCTGTTCTTTGCGATCTCTGTGAACACAAATGAGCCAGTGCAGACGAGGGAATGTGCGTGCTAAGTTATTTCCCCTGCTGAGGACAAAATCCAAGTTAGCGCCGGCGCCTACTTAATTCACATTATCAAAATAAAACACAGACAACCAAATATTAAAAAAAATTATTCTGCTTAATTGAATTGGTCTTTTGTAAATGGTGACATGTTGGACAAGTAGAAGGCGCATACTTGTCTCTTGTTGTATATTATTGTAAGGCCGCCCAAATTTTCCCAATGGAGGCTAACGATCGGCGGGTGAAGGTCGCTGCGCGTTCGTCTTTTCAGCGGGGCAAAGGGGATTTTATTCCAATCCCTCATTATCTGACTCCATTTAATCATAATTTAGAATTTAGGTTAGAATGCCAATTGCTTATTTGGTCATTATATTGAATAGTTTAACATATTGAATAGTTTAACTACACATTTAATTATTCCGTTTAACCCTTTGTTGAAATTATGCCCAACCTGAATAATTCCAGAGCAAGTCAGAATCAATCAAAGTGTAACAATTTATTAACAGTCAGGTAAATGTATAAAGCCAATTACATAATCAATTCAAAGGTAATCCATATATAACATCAAATACTCTGAAGTAAAGAATGAAATATATACCTGACTTCTGAAAATTACATAATGCTGCATGGGTTAAAACTTCCAGCATTACGGGCCGACCTGTTTAAAATGTCAAGCCCTGAGCTGTTTGCAACATTTCCTTAAATAACCAGAAACAAATGTACAAACTCTTTCAAGTGTAAACACTAGTTCACAATGGGAATTTGCATTGATCAAGTCACACACACACACACACACACACACACGATTAACAAAGATACACATTATATAGGCCTACACGGTGCTTTAATTTCAGGAAGAATTCTAGTAATCAAATGTAATATAACACTGCATAGTTGATCATAGATAGCATACATTAATGGCTATTAAAGCTGAAGTTATTCATTCAAGAGCTGTGAGTGATTTTCTCTTTGCATTTGGTTGTTTAATTCACAGTTATTCGTCAGCATGTTTATTTACACTGCTGCCTCTTTAAGACAGATGTGCAGCTCTATAGGCGACTGATAATAGGCAGATGCACTACATTTTCTCCCGACTATATCCATAATAACTACGTCCATTTTAGACACAAATTGTGTTTAAGAGACTCTCCAAATCGGTCATTTTGACATAGATGTTTGAGTACATTAGATCGTTTAGACGCGAGTGTGAAACCGAAAGTGCCGGCTGTTTTAGAGCGCGCGCCGTCTTGGGAACAATCTCTTGCGCACATTTTTGTGCTTTTAATCGCTCTTTTTATTATTAAACGCGTCCCACAATTTTACCAACAGTAGCTAGACTGTATTTTACAACAATCACTGAGCTTATCGATACAGTCTTTCAAAATTCACCCCCCTGGGCCCGTTTAATACCAGGTTTCGGGACCCATCCCTAGGTCCTTGTAAATTTAAAATCCACTTATGACTATGTAGTGTTGTACACAATGTTCCTCACATCTCCTGTAGACTTCTGTTTTGTTTGGATGGGCAACTCTCAAAATCTGTGTGTCAGATTTTCTATGTCAAAACAGCGCGGAGAGAACCCACATGCTGTTCTTCGGAAGTTAACATGGCAAAGAAAATAACACACCATTTTGTTCGGTATCAATAGGCTAATACTCAATATTGATGAAATAAACTCAAAAACAAAGGTAGCTATAGCTGCTGCGTATTTCCTGAACTTTTAGCCTACATGCTGGTCTTCGCTTGATTGTTTGGCATGTTTGTTGGCTTATTTAGTTTATTTAACCCGACGTAATTTAAGACTTATTTAAGACTATTAATTTAACTATTGTTTTTTGGTTGTCAGTTATCAGTTTTGTATTAGTGTTTAAAATATTAAATAACTAATTATATTATTAATTTATATCTTAATTAATTTTTTTTTTAAAGACTGGGCAACCGGGGTGGACAGCTGTAATCCTGCCATACCCAGGCCTATGTGAATATATACACAGAAGAAAGTCCTGTCTAGACTCTTTCCCTAGGGGTATGGGTCATGTCGAGCCATTCGTTAGTCTGGTTGTTTGATTAATAAAAGATAAAATGTATCTGCAATACACTCGTTAAGAAGCCATAGGCCTATACTGTAGCAGCAGAGGACTTTTATTCTGCTGTGCTGAACTGAGGAAGAGCAGTTTGATCTTCGGCTGACCAATCAGCAGACACGGCGTATAATTACCGCCCACGTGTAGAAATCAAATATTCAAGCTGTTTATTCATTTTCTACCTCTGAACGAAAAACGAAAAATCAAGCTGAATTCTTGTCTTTCGTTTTGTTTAAAAAATGAAAAAACGAAAAAGGAGCCATTTTTTGTTTTTGAATACCTGTTTCTTTAAAGAAAATCGAATGGCCAAAATATACACTGACCCCGAAATATCCTGTGCCGATTGTTTACAAACATTCTGAAATGGTCTATAGAGCGTCTGGCGCGAGTGATTTAAGTCTCATTAATGGAAAGGCGCGTTGACGCGCGTCTGGATGGACGCGATTCCGCCTCATTTGTGTTTTTGTGTATTCACGCGTCTGATGGCCGAAAAATCTGAACTTTGGCGTCAATTCGCGCAACGTTAACCAACCAGGAGCCTGCTTGCTGGTATACGATCGGATATTTAAGTTAATTAAGTTATTTCATAGGGCATATTAGCCATTATTTACAACTTAATAAGCCATATATTATTTTTGTGTAGTGATGTAATTATATTTCTGTGCCATTCTGTTAATGTAACTGAACAATAAGATAGTAGTAATGTTTTGTCTTTCAAACTGTTTTTTTTTTTGTTTCATGTGCTTTGCTGTAAATGCTTATGTTTGTCTAGTACTATTATGTCCTACTGTTTTTTTTCTTTTCTTTTTTTCCGGCACAATTAATTTACATATATACGCCAGTATAGAAATATAAGCTCAATATGCAACTCAAATTCATAACCTGGAACATCCTTGGTGTTAAAAGGATAGTTCACTTTGAAATAACATTTTGATATGTTTTAGCTTACCTCATGGGCATCCGAGATGTAGGAGTATTTGTTTCTCCAGTAGTTTCAATTTTGATAATTTTAGGCCAAACCGTTCTTGTCTGTGCCTTACATAATGCAGGTCTATGGTAACCACCTCAAAGAGCATACACAGTGTAGTGGACAGCAGAATTCCAGGGCCCAGTTTATGGCCGGGCCCCTCTTTGCCCATAACAGTGGACAAAGGTTTGCTCCATTTTGATTGGATCTTTATGGACTAGCACAAACAAGATGTCCAACCCATCAGATAAAGATGCTTGGACAACATCCAGACACCTCTTTGAGGGCAAGAAGAAGACCTCTAGTTCCAAGCCCAGGAAGGACAGGACTTCTCATTGGTCCACATGCAGTTTCTGCCCTTCACCCATCTAGAGATGGATCCCTAATGACCTGATTTGTGACGGCCATAAACATTCCTCGGGACTTCAGCAGTAGTGGGTGAAACAAAGAAAGACCAAAACTGATCCATCCAAATCCATTCACAACTATGTTTGGAAACCTTAAGACTGGTGTAAACTACACACATCCATCTCATACTTATTCAGAGAAATAAGTATTCTCAGTGACAGCTATTTGTAATGCAACATCTTCCACAAATTCAGCTGTTAATGAACAAATGAATGAACACATGACAGTTCAATCTTTTTCCATCATGTGTGGTGTCTATTTGTTTAGTATATTGCCAAGGGTATTCTGATGGTGGTTTGGAAAGTGAGAAATGCATTGATGAACTTTAAAGACCCTTTAAAGACTTCTAACTGTGTACAGTATGCAAATGAGTTCCACAGGGGAAAGAAGGGTGGGCCACACTGTGTGCCCTCTCTGATGCCAGCAGCCAATAGCAACACTGGAATGGAGAAGCGCCAAATTGCAATCTCCTCCTATTCGGAAAAGGATAAAGGTACCCTTTCAATAGACACTCCTTGTTCTGAGTCTTCTCCATGTGAGAGACAAACAGTTCACCAGGTTCTGAGTCTGTCCCTTGAGGATTAGACTGTGACAGAGCAACCAGGTTCTGAGTCTCCACATCCGAGAGACAAACAGTTCACCAAGTTCTGAGTCTGTCCGTTGAGGATTAGACTGTGACAGAGCAACCAGGTTCTGAGTCTCCACATCCGAGAGACAAACAGTTCACCAAGTTCTGAGTCTGTCCGCCGAGGATTAGACTTTGACAGAGCAACCAAGTTCTGAGCTTCTGGTTTAACCAGAGAGACAACACAAGATCCGAGGATCTGAATCTACAGCTTGTGAGGCAGCAACAGATACGACAACGTTCTGAGCCTCCAGCCTGTGAGGAAAGAGACATTAACCAACACTATGTTCAGAGTTTTAGTCCAGCGAGACGACTACAGCACGTCCCGAGTCTCCATGCTAAAGAGAACAGAGCAGATTGACCAACTTCTGAGTGTCTGGCCCAAAGAGGCAGAAGACACACAGAGACATTTGCAACAAGGTTAAGCTCAGGAGAGCAAACCTTCACTTCAAGGTTCCTTCGTCTGCGTGTTCCAGATCAAGGACCTTCTGCACCTACTTCAGGGCCTCATCTGCGTGTTCCAGATTTTAGGACCCTTTGGTGCCACAGGAGATCAGCATCCCATAGATCTTCGTGTTCAAGGCTGTTGAAACGGATTCCAGCTCCTTTCTTCACTGCACTGTCTCCCAGCAAAACCATTGGAAGAAGTCATCACCATCGGACTGCTTACTCTACCAAGTGGAACGTAAATATCACTTAACCAAACCTCTTTCTAGAGACCTTGGCATTGTTGTATATTATCAGTATATGATTTTCTAATTTACATTAGAGGTAATATAACTGATGCTAGTTAATAACAAATAATCTTTCGTTTATTTGTTTGATACATAATAAGGTTCTTCACCTTAGTTTCAGAGAAACAACAGTTTATCTTTCCGTAAGATAACGTATCTCTTCTATAGCCACACTCAACTTACTCACATGTATTTTACGCATTTTACGCACTTTATTCCTTTATCATTCATTGTATTCATTTAGTAGTTGTGTTAATTGTTCTGTTTATCTTTTGTTAATAAAATCTATTTTATTACAATTGTGTCTTCCTTGTGCTGATAAGGCAGAAAAGGCTCTACAAGTTAGAAATCTCACCAATCTTTCAGATAAATCAGCTGACCAACTCTCCCCCCCTTTACATTCATTATAAATGACTGGGCAGCCTCCTGTGCGGAGTGTTCTCATACAGCCAAGGTAAAAGGCCTTGACTAGCGTCCCAAACTAAGAGGGGGGAAGGTGGTCATCTGATGTACTCATAACCACACCTTAAGTGACGTGTGATCCAAATTCACAACGTCAGCGGTGACGTGAGTACCAAGCACTCTCTTACTTAGTGTCCTTGGGTGGACAAAAGTAAAAATCACTACATAATTGGCGTCCCTGGGTGGGCTAACTTAGAATGAAATGAGCCTTCTGTTTTGTCAACACAAGTTAATACACTGAAAGATAAAAAAGGAAATAACTTTAGCAGGAAACTAAGTTTTTCACCAAGTCAGAAACCAATTGCATCGCAATGAGTGGTTCTCTCTAAGCCTGATTGATAGTTTCCCTGCTCAACTCCTTGGTACGGTTTATGACTAGGATTAGTTGCAAAGTGTATAGAATTGTATTGTGGCACAGAGCTCGCAATGTTTTATAGCACACGTTGTAATTGTTGCTTATAACTAATTGCTAATATAAGAATAGCATATGGTGTTCACCTAAGTCTACCATACTGTTTTAGAATTTTTATGAACGTGTCAGATAAGGGTAGTGCCTTCTGACAAATTGAAGACAAGTGCTAGAATTCTCACCCCTTAGTGTGTGTGACATTCATTGTCGTAGTGGCTTAGAGCTGCTTACACTTGTGGTAAACTTTCAGAGTTTAGCTGGTTTGGGTGGTGTATTTATTTATTATATATACACAACACAAGTATATATATTAAATAAAGATGGCTGATATGACCGCTGAAGCAGTGAGCCAGGCCTTAAAGGGCGCTTCACTAATAAAGCTTTTTTCTAGCCTATCACTAAATTGGCCTGTACAACAAACCCAAGCCACAGACAAAATATCCCTCGCCCAAGAACAGAATAAAGATTTGTTTCAGGAACTCAAAAATGAGCTGTCTGATCTGCGTAGGGAAAATTTGAGATTAAGGGCTAAAATATGTAGATTGTCATCTGAGACAAAAAGTTTACAGTCTATTACTGAGATTCAGGAAGCAGAACTTAAAAGAGTCAAAACTGACATGGCCACTCTGCAGACAGAGTTGGCCCATACCCAAAATGACCTGCTAGAACAGACAGAGAAGTTAAATTCTCTGAGCTCTAGTGAGACAAGGACTAAAGCGGAGTTAAATTCAGCATTGCTCAAAATTTCTGAGCTGAAGAAGCTCCAACAAATTGAGCATACAGACAGGATAAGTCAACTGGATAGAGTCAAGTGCCTCCCCCAGCAGAAACCTGAACTACAAAGAGTGCACCCCCGCTCCTTTGGTTCAGCTGGTAGGGACCCCCTGTTGTATAGCTTTGAACAGAGAAAGCATCATCAGGACAGTGATGTCATAGCCTCAAGCAGCCTAACTGTGAGTGACTCTCCTAAAACTTTCCGCTCCTTACCTAAGCTTCCTAACATGCTACCATCTAGCAACAGACTGTGTATTCTTAGAGAATTAGCACGTGACATAGAGGTTTTTAACCCTGAGACAACTAAACACAACATAGAGTCGTATTTAAAGGATGTAAATGCAGCCTTGACATACTTTCCTGAGGCCAGCACGACTGACAAAGTCTTTCTTTTGAGAAAGACCACATCACAGATTGTCCATGGCTTCATGGATAGACAATGCCCAGATATTGCTAACAATTATGACAAATTGTGTAAAGCTCTTCTGGTAGAGTATACTCTATATCAGAACCCATCTGCTTCTCGTCTCTCAGCTTTCCGAATTAAGCAAGGCCGCCATGAGTCTCCCAGAGAGTACTATGAGCGCTTAAGGAAAATGTATTTTGCTGGCAAAGATGACCCCAAGGCAGAGGAGGATGTTATGTTTAAGAGTCTGTTTGTAAGTAATCTTTACCCTACTGTTAGGAAACCACTCATACTCCTGGTAGATGTTGAAAATATGTCTGCAGGAGAACTGAGGCAGCTTGCCATGCGAGCCTGGGACAGTGGGAAGGTAGGCTCAGACAGACAAGACAGGCAGCCATGTTCATCTGTGCTTGAATCTAGACATGACTGTAAGACTCCCATTCATATGGTAGAGTCAGAACTTCCCCAAAACAGATTAGTCCATTACAGCAATTTCCAGCAGAGCTCCCAGAGCCCTAAACTCTCAGGTTACAGGGGTCATAACAATCAAAGGTATGCCCCCAGAAAGGAGAGCAAGCAGTGGCAGTGGGAGGATAGATTGCAAGGACAGAAGAAGAGTAGAGATAACTCTGAGAACGGCCAAAAACAGAGAGGTCAGAATTGTAAATCTAGAGGGACTGAACGTAAGGATGCTGAGAACTTAGCAGAGATCCAGCACATACTTCTTAAAGCCCTCAAGTCAGTGGAGTTACACTCCACTGACAGAGACTTGGTCTTCTAAGCATGATCAGGTCAGGGCCCTCCCCCTCCACCTAACATCTCAGACTGTGGACAAGCGTCAGGGGAGAAAGCAGTAGCCCATTACTAAACAGGGTCTTTCAGATTCAGCAGACACCAAGTCCCTGTTACCTTTTAAACTTCAACTTCAGCCTAAGAAGGGTTCATACATTTCTATTTTAGTTTTGTTACAGTTTAGACTTTTCAGTCAAAATCTATAAATCGCAAGGTTATGATTTTGTATGCCCATGACAATCCCTTTGGATGTCATGAAAGGGGGGTCAAAGCCTCCTATGATATTTCCAATCAACTAATTCACTGGCCACTCGTACAGTAAAATATTGCAGATCTCAGCCAGGGTTAGATAATTTGTTCTCTGTTCCAGCCATTTAAACTTCCTTATAGGAGACCTCCAAAAATAAGAGATAGTGGATTAGACCTGTGGTGCAGCCTTCCAGAGGAAGCTGCAAACGTCAGGCAGAGCAATCAAATTCCCAACCCCCAGTACTGGTCAACATACAGCCTCTTGAGCTTCTAGCATAGCCAAGATAATGGATGTCATACAACCTGACTACTCCCATTAATAAGTCTGTATAATAATGCAATTATTACTTGTGAGCTTTGCTCCTGATAAGGCGATGAAAGATAAAATCTTGTCATTGGTGGTACCAGGTGAACTAGTTGAGGATTCTGTTAATCAGGCAATGCAAGTAAACCAAGCGGGTGCACTTAGCTTACAGCTTGGATAGTGCTATACCAAATTATGTCAATCTAGACATTTAAATAATTGGTTTCCTGCTAATTCTGATCAAACATTTCAAGTGTTTACACTCACAACGAATACTCTTTTGATATTCTAAGCTGTTTAAGCTAAATTTAGGAAATGTAATTTTCATCCACACATAGGTACCTTCTCTAGAAAGCTTCTAACCTGTTTAGAAATTATTCTACCAAACCTTTTATTTGGCTCATTTAACTCTGTAAAGAACATATTGAGCCAAATTTTATTTCCAATGCCATTGGTTAAAAGGGAGAGGTGAGGTGTGTGTGTTTTGTTCCTGCTGTTCCCTTTCAGTGCATCGCCCAGATCAACGACTTCAGGTCCTCGATCAAGCCGATCAGGGGGGTATGTAGTGGACACCAGAATTCCAGGGCCCAGTTTATGGCCGGGCCCCTCTTTGCCCATAACAGTGGACAAAGGTTTGCTCCATTTTGATTGGATATTGTTGGACTAGCACAAACAAGATGTCCAACCCATCAGATAAAGATGCTTGGACAACATCCAGACACCTCTTTGAGGGCAAGAAGAAGACCTCTAGTACCAAGCCCAGGAAGGACAAGACTTCTCATTGGTCCACATGCAGTTTCTGCCCTTCACCCATCTAGAGATGGATCCCTAATGACCTGATTTGTGACGGCCATAAACATTCCTCAGGACTTCAGCAATAGTGGGTGAAACAAAGAAAGACCAAAACTGATCCATCCAAATCCATTCACAACTATGTTTGGAAACCTTAAGACTGATGTAAACTACACATATCCATCTCATACTTATTCAGAGAAATAAGTATTTTCAGTGACAGCTATTTGTAATGCAACATCTTCCACAAATTCAGCTGTTAATGAACAAATGAATAAACACATGACAGTTCAATCTTTTTCCATCATGTTTGGTGTCTATGCGTTTAGTATATTGCCAAGGGTATTCTGATGGTGGTTTGGAAAGTGAGAAATGCATTAATGAACTTTAAAGACCCTTTAAAGACTTCTAACTGTGTACAGTATGCAAATGAGTTCCACAGGGGAAAGAAGGGTGGGCCACACTGTGTGCCCTCTCTGGTGCCAGCAGCCAATAGCAACACTGGGATGGAGAAGCACCAAATTGCAATCTCCTCCTATTCGGAAAAGGATAAAGGTACCCTTTCAATAGACACTCCTTGTTCTGAGTCTTCTCCATGTGAGAGACAAACAGTTCACCAAGTTCTGAGTCTGTCCGTTGAGGATTAGACTGTGACAGAGCAATCAAGTTCTGAGTCTCCACATCCGAGAGACAAACAGTTCACCAAGTTCTGAGTCTGTCCGCCGAGGATTAGACTTTGACATAGCAACCAAGTTCTGAGCCTCTGGTTTAACCAGAGAGACAACACAAGATCCAAGGATCTGAATCTACAGCTTGTGAGGCAGTGACAGATACGACAACGTTCTGAGCCTCCAGCCTGTGAGGAAAGAGACATTAACCAACACTACGTTCAGAGTTTTAGTCCAGAGAGACGACTACAGCACGTCCCGAGTCTCCATGCTAGAGACCAGAGCAGATTGACCAACTTCTGAGTGTCTGGTCCAAAGAGGCAGAAGACACACAGAGACATTTGCAACAAGGTTAAGCTCAGGAGAGCAAACCTTCGCTTCAAGGTTCCTTCTTCTGCGTGTTCCAGATTAAGGACCTTCTGCACCTACTTCAGGGCCTCATCTGCGTGTTCCAGATTTTAGGACCCTTTGGTGCCCCAGGAGATCCGCATCCCACAGATCTTCGTGTTCAAGGCTATTGAAACGGATTCCAGCTCCTTTCTTCACTGCACTGTCTCCCACAAAACCATTGGAAGAAGTCATCACCATCGGACTGCTTACTCAACCACGTGGAACGTAAATATCACTTAACCAAACCTCTTTCTAGAGACCTTGGCATTGTTGATTATTATCAGTATATGATTTTCTAATTTACATTAGAGGTAATATAACTGATGCTAGTTAATAACAAATAATCTTTCGTTTATTTGTTTGATACATAATAAGGTTCTTCACCTTAATTTCAGAGAAACAACAGTTTATCTTTCCATAAGATAACGTAACTCTTCTATAGCCACACTTTACTTACTCACATGTATTTTATGCATTTTACGCACTTTATTCCTTTATCATTCATTGTATTCATTTAGTAGTTGTGTTAATTGTTCTGTTTATCTTTTGTTAATAAAATCTATTTTATTACAATTGTGTCTTCCTTGTGCTGATAAAGCAGAAAAGGCTCTACAAGTTAGAAATCTCACCAATCTTTCAGATAAATCAGCTGACCAACTCTCCCCCCTTTACATTCATTATAAATGACTGGGCAGCCTCCTGTGCGGAGTGTTCTCATACAGCCAAGGTAAAAGGCCTTGACTAGTGTCCCAAACTAACAGGGGGGAAGGTGGTCATCTGATGTACTCATAACCACACCTTAAGTGACGTGTGATCCAAATTCACAACGTCAGCGGTGACGTGAGTACCAATCACTCTCTTACTTAGTGTCCTTGGGTGGACAAAAGTAAAAATCACTACAACAGAGAAGTCCAAATTAAACAATCTCCCATCGTAAGTTCACACTGATGGCCTAAGACACGAAACGAGCGGTTTGTGTGAGAAAACGAACAGTATTTATATCGTTTTTACCTCTTGTACACCACTACGTCCAACTGATCCGAGGGTTTCCTGTTGTGTTGCAAACCAACTAGTTGCTAGTGTTGGTTTGCTAGTGACCGCGCATGCATTACGCAACATATGGCTTCTGATCGTTCTGATTCTGAATCGACAGGTGAGAGACGAGTCTTTTGTTCTTCCTGTCAGTCCCATAGAGACGGAAAGAGAAAAGATTGGCTCATTTTGCTGAACGAGACTCAAAGATCCGAGTCAGTAAAATGATCCGAACTTCCCACTACTCTCACTGACAGTTGCAGCGCAATATGAAAGACTTCGTCTAACTGTACAACAAACAACCAATAAAATGAACAATATGAAACTAAAACGACATAAACTTAATTTAAAATGGCTTAGGAACTGTAGGCTATTTAGAGGTGGATAAACTCAATTTAGAGGTGGGTAAACGCACTTTGGAGGGGGATAAACGCTATTTCCAAATTTTGGGAGGTGCGTAAACGGCGTTTACGGCCGTTTAGCCTCCACTACATCCCTGGATGTGATAGCCCAGGTATCACCTATTCCTCTATGCACTGGCCACATCACTTATCTAGGCATTAAGGTTTCCTCCAGGCTGTCAAGAGCTGACTGGACTCAACTTAACTCCTCAACTGAAAACATTAGAAGACGACCTTCACCGCTGGAACAACTTACCACTTTCCATCCAGAGCAGAATAGCTATAATCAAAATGACAGTACTTCCAAAAATAAACTTTTTATTCTCAATGATTCTAACCCAACCTTCTCTCAATTGGTTCAAATCTTTAGACTCCATCATTACCTGATTCTACTGTAAAAATAAACCACCAGGGATAAAATTAAGCACTTTACAAAAACCCAAATCCTTAGGAGGATTAGAAGCACTGCATTTTTACTATTAATCACTAGCAAACCAACTTCAATACATACAGGTCCTTCTGAAAAAAATTAGCATATTGTGATAAAGTTCATTATTTTCCATAATGTCATGTGTTACATTCCATTTGTATTGTTTTGGTTTGTTTCTCTTCTGTTTTATTAGTTATTATTGGGACCATTGGGAAACTCGGCTGTTCAATATGGCATCATCATGTTCAACGCAATGAGTGAAGTTCGACGCAATGAGTGACGTTCGACCAATCCGCTGACGTGTTGGCATGTTAAAAGGCCCCGTTTTTCATGAATGGGCAGTGAGGGCTGATCAGAGCGAGCTCTCACTCATTTTTCCGCACTTTCTGTCATCTTGTAAAGTACCCTAATTATTTGTTAGACACTTGACTTCTTGGTTCTGAGTTAATATCTTTTTCTAGAATTATTCTTATACTAGTCCTGTCTGAGAGAATATGTGCATACGCTAGAGTTGATTGCGCACAGGTGTTTTGAGATCAACGTGTTACACGCTGATGTTGAGAGACAAACGCATGTTTTACTCGGCCAGGTCAGGTCTTTGATTGTCTTTAGTTATTGATTTGAGTTTGTGTTGTCTTATTTAGATAGGTAGTTTTTGTGTCATGTTAGTTAGTTAAAGGGAGAATTCGCCCTCAATTGTATTTTGGTTTTGATATTCAGCGTAGTTTAATTAAAGCGTCGTATACACTTTAGATCTCGGTTTTGTTTCTACATTTTTCTTTGTTAGTTAGTTTAGAGGTTTGGGTTAGTAGTAGTGGGGTTTTTGTTTTGATTATTTCATTTATATGGGCGATTCTCTTGTTTATTATTTGTGTTTCACGTTTACTGGTTATTTTGAACATATGACATTTGATTTAATGAACTAGCTTCACTTTGTTTTGTTTGTGGTTGTTTTTCCTGTCTACACCTCCACAGTCACATCTTACATAAATGTTGCATCATCATCCCGTTTACATCTTATAAGCATGTAACAATTATAAATTATAAAAATTAAACTTTCATATATTTTAGATTCATTGCACACCAACTGAAATATTTCAGGTCTTTTATTGTTTTAAAACTGATGATTTTGGCATACAGTTCATTCAAACCCAAAATTCCTATCTCAAAAAAATTAGCATATCATGAAAAAGGTTCTCTAAACAAGCTATTAACCTAATCATCTGAATCAACTAATTAACTCTAAACACCTGCAAAAGATTCCTGAGGCTTTTAAAAAATCCCAGCCCGGTTCATTACTCAAAACCGCAATCATGGGTAAGACTGCCGACCTGACTGCTGTCCAAAAGGCCATCATTGAAACCCTCAAGCGAGAGGGTAAGACACAGAAATAAATTTCTGAACAAATAGGCTGTTCCCAGAGTGCTGTATCAAGGCACCTCAGTGGGAAGTCTGTGGGAAGGAAAAAGTGTGGCAAAAAACACTGTACAACGAGAAGTGCAAAGAGAGGTGACTGGACCCTGAGGAAGATTGTGGAGAAGGACCGATTCCAGACCTTGGGGGACCTGCGGAAGCAGTGGACTGAGGCCCCGTCCACACGGAGACGCGTTTAGCTGTATACGTATAAATTTTTTACCGTATCAGCGTTTCGTCCACACGGATCCGATGTTTTAGAAGCATGCATCCGATATTTTTCAAAAACCGGGTCCCAAAGCGGATAAATCTGAAAACGATCATCTTTCGTCTTCGTGTGTACAGCGAATCCGTATATTTTTTTAAACGGTGATGTCATCACACTACATCCAGCACGGTGAAAGAGGTAAGGGACACAACTACGGGCATTGGGCATACGCACATCAATATCGCGTCATTTAATTAACGTATCTGCATACCTGTAAGGGTATGTTTTGGGTTGGGGTAGGTGTAGGCATTAATAAAACACATCTGTTAAGTAGCAAATGTATTTATTGTTATTTTATTGTGAGATTTTTCCTCATCTCCGACCACTGCTATACCCCTGCCTAGCCACAACTCTTCTTCCCCGTTTTTAGTGTATTTCTGTGGCAGAATTACAGCGCCACACACTGGCCTGGCATGCAAACTACATCGTTTTTAGTCCGTTTTTGTAATCTCATGTGGACGCAGATATTTCTTGAAACGAGAAAAAAAAAGATCGGATTGGGAAAGCGCTGGCTTCGTGTGGACAGGGCCTGAGTCTGGAGTAGAAACATCCAGAGCCACTGTGCACAGGAATTGGGCTAAAGGTGCCGCATTCCCCAGGTCAAGCCACTTTGGGCTACAGAGAAGCAGCACTGGACTGTTGCTTAGTGGTCCAAAGTACTTTTTTCGGATTAAAGCATGTCATTTGGAAATCAAGGTGCCAGAGTCTGGAAGAAGACTGGGGAGAAGGAAATGCCAAAATGCCTGAAGTCCTCTGTCAAGAACCCACAGAGGTGGGTTGGTCAGTGATGGTCTGGTGTGCCATGTCAGCTGCTGGTGTTGGTCCACTCTGTTTTATCAAGGGTAGGGTCAATGCAGCTAGCTATCAGGAGATTTTGGAGCGCTTCATGCTTCCATCTGCTGAAAAGCTTTATGGAGATGAAGATTTTGTTTTTCAGCACGACCTGGCACCTGCTCACACTGCCAAAATCACTGGTAAATGGTTTACTGACCATGGTATTACTGTACTCAATTTGCCTGCCAACTCTCCTGACCTGAACCCCATAGAGAATCTGTGGGATATTGTGAAGAGAAAGTTGAGAGACGCAAGACCCAACACTCTGGATGAGCTTAAGGCCTCTATCGAAGCATCCTGGGCCTCCATAACTTCTCCGCAGTGCCACAGGCTGATTGCCTCCATGCCACGCCGCATTGAAGCAGTCATTTCTGCAAAAGGATTCCTGACCAAGTATTGAGTGCATAACTGAACATAATTATTTAAAGGTTGACTTTTTTTGTATTAAAAACACTTTTCTTTTATTGGTCGGATGAAATATGCTATTTTTTTGAGATAGGAATATTGGGTTTTCATGAGCTGTATGCCCAAATCACCAGTATTAAAACAATAAAAGACCTAAAATATTTCAGTTGGTGTGCAATGAATCTAAAATATATAAAATTTTAATTTTTTATCAATACATTATGGAAAATAATGAACTTTATCACTATGCAATTTTTTTTAGAAGGACCTGTATATAAATGGACCCACCCCACTCAGTCAGACATTATATGGCTAGACATAGAACAATCACTCTGCGAAAACTTGCGCATATCAGACATCCCATTGCAGTCAGTCCATTAAACACCACCCATGTTTCAAAACATTGACAATAGCCTCTGCTCTGACAGCCTGGTGGAAATATCATCAAATCACAAACTCCAGTCAGGCCCCATCTAAACTCACCCCACTCTGGAACAACCCTGATTTCACAAGCAACAAAAAAAAAACAAAAAAAAACACTTGATTTCCATAAATGGGCACAAAAACACCCATATAAATCACATTTTTCAGCAAATTAGTTTCATTTGCTTGCTTAATCCAGGAGTACAGTATTGGGAACAATCACTTCTTGAATTATCTGCAACTCAAATCAGCTGTTTTAGCCAAAATCAACAATAGAACTATCAATCTCCACCTTACTATTGCATTAGCAGATTTAGTTAATATACCCTCCCGAAAAAAAATTACTTTCCAAAATATACAAAATTATAACGAATTCAAATAAATCCATAACTTTACCAACTATCAAATGGTAAACAGACCTTTCGATTGCTCCTGATACCGACTTCTGGACTTAAGTTTGTAAAAATATTTATTTCATGACTAAAAACGCCTATCTTCAGCTCATACAGTATAAAACTCTTCATAGAACACACTACACTGGGGAAAGGCTGGCTAAAATGGGATTCACATCATAAATTTGCTCACACTGCTCACAAAACTGCCCGGACACCTATATCTATGCCACATGGCATTGCCCACCCATTAAACAGTTTTAGAAAGAAGTCACTGAATCCCTATCCCGCCTCCTGGGCTGCCACATCCCATTATTCAAGTTCAAGTTCAAGAGTTTTATTTGTCACATACACAGTTATATACAGAATACAACCGGCAGTGAAATATAAACAGGTCCGCTCCATGGACAGCAAATAACAATTAACAAAAAACACAATAAATTATAAAATAGAAATAGGATAAAGGTGCTATATATATATATATATATATATATATATATATATATATATATATATATATATATATATATATATATATATATATATATATATATATATATATATATATATATTATGAATAAATCAAGTAAAAAAAAATATATACTTTATCTCACTTATTTTATTCCACATATCTTTTTTTTTTAAACTGTTCATTATAATGCTGTTTGCACATTACACTCCTGTACTTCTGTTATCCACATATATATATATATATATATATATATATATGTGGATAACAGAAGTACAGGAGTGTAATGTGCAAACAGCATTATAATGAACAGTTACATGATAACAACAAGAATAAAGTGCAGTGCAATATCAGTATGTGTAGTTTGTTTAAACTGAAGTGAGGTGAAGTCACATGTTGTTAAGTGACAGTGTTCAGGAGTCTGATGGCCTGTGGGAAGAAACTCCTCCTGAGTCTCTCAGTTTTGGCCATCAGGCTACGGAAGCGCTTACCAGATGGCAGCCGGGTGAAGTGGGGGTTGGCCGGTTGATTAATGTCCCTGATGATTTTTGTAGCTCTACCTCTGCATCGTTTGATGTAGATGTCCTGCAGAGACAGGAGAGCTGACCCTGAGATGCGCTCAGACCAGCGCACCACTCTTCAGGGCTTTCATGACTGGTGCTGTTACCATACCACGCTGTGATGCACTGAGTCAGTCAACTTTCTATCCCCTCTCCTCTGTCTACTAGGTGATCTATTAACTCTCAATCAGGAAATAACAAACCGACGGATACTCTTGTAGCCTTAGCCATACAAAACTATCTTCTTGAACTGGAAATTACATTATTCACATAACACATTGGAAAAACTTGCTCATAGACTACATTTCCCTAGTCTAGAGGACAACTAGACCCATTACCGAGCCAACTGTCATGAAAAAAATTCACAGTGCAGAGAATCACCTAGGGGAACTTCAGTTATCCATCAACATGATCAAGATTGCTTTGCTACTAATCATCATGGGCATTGCACAAAGTGTAGACTCCAGAAACAATACATTCTTAGAGCTCATGAATATGTCAAGAAACACCATGTTTGCTGGGAAGAACAACTGCCACACCTCTCTTCAGGAGAAGCAATAATCCCATGGGTGGCACATGATGGGAGAAACTTCTGTCTACAACATCCTACCCAGGTAATTCAATGGCAGGTGCACCCTGGTTTCTACATAATTCAGCTCCAACCACAAACCAAGAAGATGGCTGCATTCAAGGAGTCACTTATGCACAAACATGGTGGTAATGTTGCTCTTGAACAAAATCCAACAAGACATTCTTGATCTTTCAACAAAATTACATCAAAAGACTGAAGATAATTGGTGTAAGAAGATGTAAGGTCAACAAATTACTCACAAGGACTGTTCCAACCACAAAAGAACATTATCCGTAAGAACTACACAGACCCTAGTGGCAAGTTTGTTTCTGTGTCAGCATGTCATTCCTCACTACAGACAATCAACACAGAGCAAGTGATACATGCCTGTAACTTTTTCAAGTTATATGAATAGAAGTCATGGGGCTTATGCTAACAAACATAAGCTATAGAATACTTATGAAGGTTTAAAGTTGTATGAGTTATTAGAACTCTGAAAGGGGGGACTGTGGGATTACAAATGTATACATCGTTATATCAAGGTTCACTGTGGGATTACAAATTTATAAATTGTTAGATCAAGGTTCTAATGAAATTTTATCAACAGTTTGTTATGTCCATAATGTTTTACAGTTTTGAGGTACAGACTGACTACATTCTAACGAGATCAAGCTCATCAGTCTTTTTTCTTTACGCATTTCCTGATCATTTTGCATAAGCTCAGAGCACAGTTGTGCTTTAGTCTCTGATAATGTGCAATACTGTCAAAATTATTTGTCTCTGATAATGTTGCTTATACCTTCACATTATCAGAGTGATTTGATTTGCATCTATGCGTTGACTGGCACTTATGCTGATAGGATTCGGACTGGTGACACTGAAATGTATGGGGTGTGTCCCTTTTACCTATAAAACATTTGCATTCCTTTGTTTAGATTGTCTCCTCCTCTACCGTGTAAATCTCTCCCCCTGAAATGTGGATTAAGTACAATGTGTACTGTTTAGAATTAGACTTGGACGACTGCAGCCACAGACAGTGTGTTTCTCAATAAATAGTAACGCCTGCCTGAAAAATATACCCAAGTTCCCCTGGTCTTCACTTTTTGAGTTTTGAATTCAATGTGTAATTTAATTAGTTACTAATCATATTAAAAAAGAAATTGCTTTGCATTGATAAAGTAATCCAAACCTCATTCATAATGGGTAACTTATAACAGTAAGCAATTACATTTCCAAAGTAACCTTCATACACTCAATGTATGTGAGATACAACACATTCTTTCTGTTGTGTGGGATTTCTTTGAATTGTCATGAATTTAATTCCACTTCCTGTCATTCCAATTCCAAATTTAACTTCATGTGGGGCGAAGTCAATTCAATTTCCAATGATTTAATTGAATGGAGGCCAATTCTGAATTTTGCACAAGCCTGGTGCTAGAAGTACTTTTACCTTGGTTTTGTTTAAAAACAAATTTCCCCTATCCAACAAATACATTCACAAGAAGAGCTCTGTCATAATTAATATTATACACTACTGTTTGTCATGACACTTTTATTGTGGCTGCAAAACAAAAATGAAATAACACAAATATGTTGTTAAAAATACATTTGTCATAGTTGATCTTCCACAAAAGGTACAGTTTTTATACAATTGTACGAACAGCCTCTCTGATCTCTTGAAGCAGATCCTCAGGTTTGAAGCTCAGAGATAAAAGGTCCAGTCTCTTAAAGTCTTCATTGCTAAGCATGTTTTCAAATATTTGCAATACTCTTTGGAGGTCAAAGGCTGCATGATGAGGGCCTAATGCACACAGACTTTCTGCAAGTAGGTCTTGACAATTATCTGCATTTCTGGGACATGAATTCAAAAAGGATATTCGAATATTTGCAATGGTCTTAAGGAAAGAAGCAAACTCCCCATAATCGATTCCAGTACATGATTTCATGATCACCTGAAATAGAATTTAAATTAATGTATTAATCTGGAATTCAAAAATTATATTTACAGTGTCCAAAAATACTTGGTTTAAGACTTCACACTTACGCCACACTTACCCCCGGCTTCACAGGCAAGACTTAAGCTTAGGCTGTGTCCACCAAAGCGTTTTTTTTTCATGCAGATGGCTGGCATTTTCAATTGTTTTCAACATTTTTAGAACGCCTGGAGCACAACGAGGTGCTGAGCGTTTTTTCTGGTTGCTGAGAATTGAAGAATGTTCAACTTAAACGCAGTGCTCATCACTGTCACTTTTCACCCAGCAGTCCAATCACAGTGGAGGAGGGGCGGGACAAATATGATTTAAAGGTGTCATGGACTGGCTTTTTTTATACTGTTGTCTGAGGCAACTAATGACATTTGTGTATTTTTTTCACATTCAAAAACATCATAACCAATAAGTCATAGGCTATTTTCTACACTGGTTTTGAGGCTCTCTCCAAAACGCTGGGTTTGAATGGGTGTGCCGCACGGGAGACATGGACGTAAACACCCACGGCAAAGATTGGATAAGATTTGCGTATTAAATGAGCTTCAGCTCCCCTTTCAGTTCAGTTCACATGAGGGAGCGGTTGTTTTGAAAGCAGCAACTGGAATGATTCTCTCAACCACAGGGCTCGTAAATGTCTTATTCAAACAAACACAACAATTTATTTCTCATCCACCTGCGATTGATTGGACTATTATTTTTGTATTACATAGCCCGCAAGATCGGTTGATATACTAGATATTCTACGGAGATGATTTACCCTCCTGCTGACAGGAATAGCATAATATTTTCTTCGTAGTTCCATGAGTCGGTGGGCAGGGCTACTGAATTAGACGCTCTGTAGAGGTGTGTTTTGTCGCGCAATGACGTAAAGATACGCACACAATCGTTTTCTTGGCCTGGTGTCTATAAAACCTTTTCTTTGACTAACAAGGACGTTTTCAGCTCTGAAACTTACAGGATATTCTTTTATTACCATGAGCTTTTATATATCAAAAGCTCAAGGGAAAGTTGATTTCTCAATTCATCACCCCTTTAAAACGAGCCAGAGCAAATACTTGTATCTGCAATTTTATATAGAATCAATACAGAAACAAACTACTTGTGAAATTAGTTACACTTAACTGAGTCTCAACTGAAGAACAAAAAACGCTGCCCAGCCAAAATGCTCTTAAGCACCCATAGCGAGGCGTTTTCAGCAGAGCGCTAGGGGTGACCCCGAATAGTTGAAGATTCCATGCATCGATATGCGGAGTCAAATTCGATCTTCACGGATGTTATGATCGCATCCAGTGTGCGACCCCCTTAAGGGCGCTGCGCCTTTAAAATTCAAACACATTTCCAATGTGTGTACACGTGTACACACACCGGCGGCTGCATTCGATGTCTTAAAATCAAAAAGTAGTTTAAAATCCTGCCGCGCAACAGAGTGCCATTTTAAGGTTTTATATGAAATTTATATTTCCCTCAAATCACCAGTGCACATACTGATTTCACCCTGTACTACAAGATACACCCATTGTGCAGCTCTTTTATCAGAAGTCGATTCAAAATTGAGCTTGCGTGTATATAATTTACGTGTCTGGTGTGAGCTTTGCGTCCAGTGTGCGACCCCCTTTAGGCATGTAAACGCACTCAAAGTGTTCTTTTCCTCTCTAGGCAGGTATTCTTTTTAGGTTTATTTTTATCAAAATGTTCTTTTATATACAGTGCCTTGCGTAAGTATTCAGCCCCCTTGAACTTTGCGGCCTTTTGCTATATTTCAGGCTTCAAACATGTGGAACAAAATTTATTGGATATTTCAAACTTTTTTAACAAATCAAAAACTGGAAAATTGGGCGTGCAAAATTATTCGGCCCCCTTAAGTAAATACTTTGCAGCGCCATCTTTTGCTGCGATTACAGTTGTAAGTCGCTTGGGGTATGTCCCTATCAGTTTTGCACATCGAGAGACTGAAATTTTGTGGTTTGAGGACTTGGACAAAAAATTCCTCAGATCTAAATCCAATCTATTGGATGTGCTGAACAAACAGGTCTGATCCATGGAGGCTCCACATAACTTACAGGACTTAAAGGAACATCCTGATGCCAGACACCACAGCACACATTCAGTGGTTTAGTGGAGTCCATGCCTCGATGGGTCAGGGCTTTTTTAGCAGCAAAAAGGGGACCAACACAAAATTAGGTAGGTGGTCATGATGTTATGCCTGATCGATGTTACATAGTACAGACTTACATTTATTGTTACAGCTACAGTAATATATAACATCTGTAATATTGCTGCAGAAAGACTCATTTGAGCTTAAATTTTAATTTTACACTTTAAAGGGGTGATGAACTGCGAAATCAACTTTTCCTTGAGCTTTTGATACATAAAAGGTCATGGTAATATAAGATTATCCTGTAAGTTTCAGAGCTGAAAACGTCCTTGTTAGTCAAAGAAAAGCTTTTATAGACACCAGGCCCAGAAAAAGATTGTGTGCTTCATCATGACGTCATCTAGTGGCGAAACACCGCCTCTAAAGAATTATAAGCACGTGTAATTCATGTAGCCCCGCCCACAGACTCATCGGATCACGCTAGCCAGCAGCAATAAACACGTTGAAGAAGATAGCAAGATATTGTGGAAAAAAAGTCGCTGCATAAGCTTCCTTTGGTTCCTAATATTAGGAATGTGTGATACTACATTTATTTTGAATGAAGTTCCAGCTCACGTGTGTTTGCTTCAATTCACTGCCGAATCGTGGGTGGATGAGGAATAAATCATTTTGATTGTTTGATAAAGACGCTTATGATCCCTGTGAGAGAATCCTCCCAGTTGCCGCTTTCAAATCAGTCCCTCCCTCATGTGAACTGAACTGACAGGGGAGCAGAAGCTCATTAAATATGCAAATCTTATCCAACCCTACCCATGGGCGTTTACTTCCAAGTCTCTAGTGCGGCACGCCCATCAAAACCCAGTGTTCAGAAGAGAGCCTCAAAACCAGTGTAGAAAATAGCCTATTACTTATTAGAAATGATGTTTTTGAATGTAAAAACCAAACAAACGTCATTAGTTGACCTCAGACAATAGTATAAACATTTTTTTAAAAAGCCAGTTCATTCAACCTTTAAAGTTTCCTTTTAATGTTTGATAGTTAAACAGTAAGAAAATAGTTTACCTCACTTTACCCACTTTTTGCAAATATTTATTCTGCATTCACAGATCGAACAGTTAAACTTATTTATAGCACAATTTTAAGCTTAGCTTAAAAAAAAAAAAAAAAACTTTCACTGAGTACACTCCGGGCTCGCAGACACCATTATTTTAAAGATTAAGAAAATGTCTCAGGTTACTAAACTAACCTATGTCCTCCGAATAGGGAACGTGACACATTGCGTAGAGACGCATTACTACTTGGTGTGCCGATTTTCTGAAGCCCTTATAGAATCACATCAATTCATCGGCTGATGGCGCAACGGCACCCCTCTGTTCAACACCTTGAGCCTATACCAGCACGCACCAATCTCTTATCTCCAGATTTCTCTGCCGGAAAAGAAGCTTGTCGGCAGTGCGAGGAGCTTGGCAGCGTATGATCCCTACTCAGAGAACATAAGTTACGTGAGTAACCTGAGACGTTCTCTTTCATAGGTTCACTTGAAGCTGCATAGTGACGCATTATGGGAACGCTACACCACACACGCCAAGCTACGTGCTGCCATATCTGGCACAAGACACCAGAAAAGACACGACTGGATTTAAGCAGACAGAACATGCAAACTCGGAGCCATGTCAAAATCCAGACTATAAAACTTAACAAATGTGTGCGGGGAGGACCATCCTGCCACTACACAAATGTCTTCTAAACAAACTCCCTAGAAAAGATCCTGGGAGGCGACCTCTAGTAGAGTGAGCCAGAGTTTCTAGAGGTGAAGGAAGCCTGCGCACCTCATAAGCCAAAGAAATAGTCTCTGTAAGCCAATGTGAATCTCTCTGTTTTGAAGTGGCAAGTCCCCGACGGCCAGTTCTGAAATATACCAGTAATTGGTTAGACTTCCTCCAGCCACCTGAATGATCCACATATATTTTCAAATGCAACCTTTTGTCCTCCGAAGAGGTCGAAAGGTGGAGGGTAGAAAGAATGGAGGATGGTGACCTGCGAGCGAAAAGAAGTGGACAAAACCTTGAGTACATAACCCAGCCTGGGTCTTAAAGAGATCTTAACTAACCCAGGAGCAAAACAGAGAGAGCTTGTGAAATCCCTACTCGGGTAAGAGAGGCCAAAGCACACAAAAGAGCCACCTTAAGAGTCAGAATCTCAACTGGTGCTGACTCCAATGGTTTGAAAGGAGCCTCCGACAATCCCTCCAGGACAACTGACAGGTCCCAAGAGTGAACACCAGGGGGGGCGAACTGGTCTCATGCACCTTA
Source organism: Pseudorasbora parva (assembly GCF_024679245.1). Lineage (NCBI taxonomy): Eukaryota > Metazoa > Chordata > Actinopteri > Cypriniformes > Gobionidae > Pseudorasbora > Pseudorasbora parva. The sequence continues at coordinate 26,522,144 of NC_090180.1, forward strand.
CCCTTTTCTTGAAAGAGGAAACCAATCTGTTTCCCTAACGGAACTTCATCTAGAGCCCTATGAGCAGCCATGGCAGCTATATACACCCTAAGGGCAGTTGTTGCCACTCCGGCCGCAAACGTTTCTTGCAGGAACTCCAGTACCGAGCCGATATTGCAGTTACTGGGTTCACTGCCTGAGCTGAACACCATGTCCCGAAAACTCCCCACTTTGAGGAATAGAGCTTTCTATTGGAGGGAGCTCTAGCACTATCAATGGTCTCCTGACGTCAGCAGGAAGACCATCGCTCAAAGTAATAATAATAATAATAATATATTTTATTTGTAAAGCCCTTTTCATAGTTAAAAACAATCCCAAAGTGCTACACATAAAACAAATAAAACAAAACAAAAAAACAGAAAGAACACACACACACACACACACACACACAAAAGAAAGTTAGCAAAAATTAAAAAAAATGCTTGTTTAAAAAGAAAGGTTTTTAGTTCTTTCTTAAAAGAGTCTATGGCTTGAGGAGCCCTTAGGTTTTCTGGAAGGGAATTCCAAAGACGCGGTGCGGCTGAGCAGAAGGCCCATAGTGCAGAGCTTAGTTCTGGATGGTTGAAGAAGGGCTTTGGACACCACAAGAGACTGTATGCGTCTGAGACTTTACACCTCCCAAGGAAACATGTTCTTCCAGACAGGTAGGACTGGAACCAGCTCAAAGCAGTGAGAGAGAGTTGGATAGAATGATGGAGACGCTGAAGGAGAATATTGTGATCAACTGTGTCAAAAGCTGCAGATAAATCCAGTAAAATGAGCAGCGATGGTGTGCCGGTATCAGCCGCCATCAACAGGTCATTTGTGACCCTGATCAGGGCTGTTTCAGAACTATGAGCGGTGAACCTCAAAGTGGGTGAACCTGGATTGGCCAGACCCACAGCTTCCAAATTTCTGGACGAGGATGCCAGATCCTGCCCTGAAGTTGACAACAGGTCAACAGGTCTAGACACTACCGCCATGTTGTCTGTCCTGACAATGACATGGTGCCCATTGAGGAAAGGGAGAAAGTGCAGAAGGCCCAGAAAGACTGCTATCAGCTCTAGACAGTTTATGTGCCAGGCTAGAGTCTCTCCTGTCCAGACTCTGCATGCTGGGTGGCCTTCGAACACTGCACCCCAACCGGTGAGATCTCCTTCCAGGATCTGTAGATCTCTTGATGCAGATCAATGAAGAACGGCAGCTTTCTCCTCACTGGGCGAGTGCTAGTACCACTCAAAAGCCTCTCATCGAGCTTAGATGTTTGAGATTTGTGCAGTTGCTCTGGCCAGTCCATCGTGAGCTTCTCGGTTGCGCACGAAAGCATGTCAGTAAGCTCTGAATAGGCCGAAGAAGGCCCCGCTTCCTGGACTCTAGGCGGGAGAGTGTCATCAAGGGAAACAGGCCCGAAATCCTGTAGTAAGCACGACATCGTCTAGGCTGAAAGAGACTGCATCGCGTGCTTCTGGGCTAGGCATCATATAAGCATGTACATATTCGACTGGTAAAACACCGCACACGTGCTCGGGAGAGGGAGGGAGAGAAAGGAGAAGGCCTGTCTGCTCACACTCGATGTCCTCAAGCTCAACATCCAAACCCCAGGCTGCGGATCCGAGCAAGACCTAGGCTGCTTTAGCAGCGTGGCGGGGGCGGAGCAGATGACTGCTTCTCAAAAAGCGTGAGCCTTGTACAGAGGGTTTTGAGAAGGAGATTCTAACAAAATCTCCATTTCGTAGCGCCCTAAACCGCCTTGCGTGCATGAGCAAAACCCATTCACTTAATGCACTTACCTTCACGGCGGGGAACAGCGACGAAACTCCATCGTACTTAACAAGAAAGAGAACAAAGTTCCACTTATCTGTAGTCACTGAAGTGATGAAGGTTAAGAGTGCTGATAATATCCAGGATAGTTTTGGTAAAAATTGCACGAAGGGAGAGATGACACCGAGGGTACCAAAGGAGAGAAATCTGGAGATAAGATGACGCGTGCACGCTGGTACAGGCTCAAGGTGTTGGCGCTGTGCTATCAGCCAATGAATTGGCATGATTCTATAAGGGCTTCAGACAATCGGCACACCCAGAGGGCGTTCCCCTAATGTGTCACTACGCAGCTTCGAGTGAACCTATGAAAGAGAACATGGATCACTGTCTGGAAAGTCTTTGGAATGGAGATAAATGTTAGTAGGGCTGCATGATAATGGTAAAAATGATAATCATGATTATTTTGCTCAAAATCATTACCACGATTATTGATCACGATTATTCTGTCAAAAAGGGTAATGTTGTTTACCAAGCTACACTTCAACCAAAAGGCCTGTAGGTCTTAACGTGATGCTTAACGTGAAATGCTTAATGTGGCTTAAAGGGTTACTTCAGCGATTAGCATATGGCTTTGTATCATTAGAAACCCTGGAGTATAATCAAATGATTGTGCTTTCCCCTCTCATATCCTCCTGAGACAAGAGATTTATGCATTTTATTTCTGAAAAAAATTCCTCCTACGAAGCAAATTGACGATTTTTGCATCATCGGAGGAATGTTTGGCCAAAGGCTAAAGACTACAGCCAGCAGAGGGAGCCATTTCCGCATGTTTTGAACCCGCGCATGGGGAATGGAGATCACACTCACAGCACAGCTCACAGCTACAGGCACTCATTTAAACGGGTGAAATGTTAAACTATGAAAGTATAAAGTATTGAAAGTATTTAAACTATGAAACTATATTTAAACTATGAAAGTTAAGCTTGCAAAGACATGAACTAAAACGTGCCAGACTGAACTTGCGCTGTGAACGTATGCCGCGAGTGTAGTCGCGATTACCTCAGCTCTCATCATTAGAGCTCATTCAGCTCATTTATCTGACTCCTGCAGTAAGTGCTGTGATACTCACGTGGTGACTCACTCATTATATTGAACAGAAACATTCAGTTTTTAATTGTAGTGGCTTCTCCAACTCAGTCCCAGTAATCCAGTAGGTGGCTTTGGGAATGGCCTCACAGGGCATTCTGGGAATTGTAGTTTTTCATCCCCATGAGACAAAAATACATTTCCTGTCTTTTCTCAGTCTAGAAGGCATCAAATTCAAAAATAATTTCACATTTCTACTACATTGATGACCCAGTTTAAATACAGATTAATCTTCCCAGCGCTGAAGTACCCCTTTAATGCACTGACAGTGATTAACTCATAAACCATAGGCTACTGTACAGCAAAACAGTTGAGCCCAGAATATGAACACAACGCGTTTAATTACACGTTAAGTGTTTTCCTCCCATAGAAAACCGCTATAAAGACAAAGCTTGCACAAACCATTTTTTCTATGTAGTATGCTTAATTAGTATTTAATGTTTACTAAGTTTGCTCTTTGTCACTGTAGCCTACATTAAGCCAAATTGAGCGTTTACTTTATGGGAGGAAAATGCCAAAAGCATTGCGTTCCTATTCAGGGCTCATCTGCTTTTCTGTACATAGTATGCTTTATAATGGCGTTCACTACGTGTGGTTTGTTAACACTGTCTTTGTTAATTAAGTCACATTAAGCTTTTTCCAAATTTTCATGTTCGTTATTATCATGCGTTTTAGAACTTACCAGTGGCGGTATCATTTTCTGATTCATATTATGAAAAATGCTAAAACCTTTAGGAACTTCAAAAGATAAAATGGCGAAACTTCAAATATTATTTAAAGTAATTCTAAATTAGGTTCCTTTCCACGATTATATTGTCACATCGGTTGCAAAGGTGCGTTTATTCTGCAAACAATATGGTGGAGATCTGTATTGCTTTGTTGAAATTCGTCGCTGAAGGTTTGATCATGGCAGATTTAGTCACACAAATAGCACAAGTGTCTTGTGAAGAAACAAAGACTGGCTGTGACACTTTCATTGAAGCAGGTTTTGCTGTGGAGATTGCTAAACTCCAGCGCATGCGCATGTGTTTGTTTTCAGCTCATCTGTGCTCCTTACGCATTTAGAGGGAGCGGGTGTGCAGGGTTGCCAGATTTCACTGATTAAGTAAAACACCGGGAAGAAAGTATATCCTTTTAAGGAGAAAAGCTCTATTTGGGGAAATTTAAACTCTTTGCATCTGGCAACTACAAGAATGACTGCTAGTGGAGCCTCGTTATCGACGCAAACCCTAAAGAAAAAAAACACGTTTTAAGGATAAATAACGAGCGGGCCAATATTGTGACAATTATTTGAAATCAGTCGACAGAAGCAGATATCGTTATCATGATTAAAATACAATTAATCGTGCAGCCCTAAATGTTAAGATCATGATTTTACAGTACTACAACACTATACGTTTATATTAGTGCCATTTTTGTTTGCTTCAGGGATCTGATATGGTATTTGGATCCATAATCAGTGATGCATGATATCAGACTTAACAACCGATAACCTAGAGCCAAAAAATAAACAGTTACCTGACAATGCTGATGCCAGGTGTCCATAGTATCACGCCACTCCTCAATTTCTCTCTGGACAGAAGAAAGTTCATCTTGCAGAAACTGCCACATGATGTCCAAATTACAGCCATTCAGCCAGTTATGATTGATGGAAATGGTATCCTCCTATTATTAAGAGATAAATCATAGAAATTGAGTTAACAAGTTAGCAAGCTGGTCAAAGAAGGTTTTTCACTCAGGACACCTAGGGGCAGGGTCTGCTTAGTTGTCATAAAATCAAAAATAATATTTTACTTCACTTCTTTAAGCAAAATATAAATATAAGTATTTAGCTTGATATTTGAGTGAAATGAGACCCAAGTTTCATTAGATTCACTCAAATATAGCAATTCTCAACTACATTCCTGGGGACAGCACTGTACATTTTGTATGTCTACATATCTGACAGATCAAAGTCAGCTCACGCAGCTCTCTGCAAAAAAGCTGATGATATAAATCAAATGTGTAACTAAGTGAGATATAAAACGTGCAGTACTGTGGGTCTCCAAGCCGGAGGTGAGAGCTACAGCCTATTGACCAAGAGACCTACTTGAACTGCTGCAGCAAATTACTTTTTGTATGGCCTTAAAAATGCTAGATATAGAAAATATTTTTTAATAGTATAAATAGAATTACAATAGTACAAAAATATCACAAGCCTATACTATTAGTAGGTTACTTCCAAAACCCTGGGTCTCTGACAGAAGTGAGGTATCTACTATGCGAACAAATCAGGTGTGACCGACTGTGGAAGCTCCAATTACACTATCAGACTGACAGACCAAACACTACAGCGATCAGCGTGCCTGCCTCCCTAATATATAATGCTGCCTTCACATGCTCTCGAAATACATACGAGTTTCCTAGGAAAAAATTGCACAAGAATGCCTCCCATTTCAAAATTCAAATGCGAGGAGTTTGTAATCACGACATCAGAAGTGGGAATTATCCAATTTCTGATAGCACGTGAAGGCGGCATTACTCACTGCAACCTGCTGTTGCATCATTCTGAGCATATCTTCATATCTTGTAGTCTGCAAGAAGAGCAGTAAGAACCAGGGTTACAGAAGTAATCTAACATTCTCTTCCTATCATCCGTTTGATATCTCAATATGAGTATAACTCCTATATTGCAGATATGATGTATGCATACACAACATAAAAATTAAGGTTGCACATAAATACAATTAATCATGTTTCTAATATTAATACTAATGGTTACAATTAATCATGTTCTAATTCAAATGTAAAATCCATGCTTTTTTTAATTTCATACACTCTACAATGTACACTCTACACAACTTTTTATGATACCCATGCCAAACCAGTACTATTAAAATGGTACCGGTGCTTAAACGGTGCATGAACCGATACTAAAAAAAAGAGCCACAAAACGACATTGGATGACATTAAAGAATGTCTTTTTATTGATTTTTTTAAAAAATTCATTAAATTGAACAATGTATTTAAAGTTTAAAGAATACTTAAATATATAAATAGATACAAAACACAGTTTACTTAAATTCGCAGTACTCCTAACCCAACTATTCACTAAGCCACCTAACCCCAACTATAATATGCCTAATTTAAAGGTGCTCTAGAATGAAAAAAATTAATTAACCTTGCCATGGTGAAATAATAAGAGTTCAGTACATGGGCATCGCATACTGTGAGTCTCAAACATCTGTGCCTCCTACTTCTTATGTTAATCTGGTGAATCCATAACACAGCGAAAAAAGAAAAAAAAAAGTGCTTCTCAACATAAACCCATAAACGCAAGCGTTGGGGATCATTTATATGCATGCCCCCAACATTTGCATCTGTCCAAACGTGCATTGTCAGGCGGAAATGGGAGCGAATCATCAAAACAAGCTGCTCGCATGGACACACCATTTTCTAGTCTGTGCAGGAGACGAGAGTACCCTTCCCACAGATAAAAAATGTCAACAGTCATGGCTGATGTTTATAATCCGATACCACAACAATTTAATTCAAGGTCGTTCATTTGTTCGGCCCATTTCAAGCAAGCTTCGCTCAGCATCTTAAACTGAAGAAAGTGGCAATTAAAACTATATTCCTGCAAGCAGTAAGTAGCGACTTATCCACTTATTGACTGTTTAAACAATTTCTGATAAAATTGAAAGTTTCTTAGAGAGACAGCATTGTCTAGATAACGCAAGATGCTTACAGCAATAGGAAACACCAAGTACCATACAAAACTAAATAGTGTATCTAATGACAAAGGGTAATATTATTTTGCATTTTACAAAATACAACCGGAGATACTTTGCTTAGATCGTTCACTCGATCCTTCTAGCAAACATCACCTTTTCCACCATATAAGTTAAAACGATAGTCATTGACAAGGCTATTCTTTAATAAAAATTAGGGCCGGGACTCGATTAAAAAAATTAATCTAATTAATTAGAGGCTTTGTAATTAATTAATCGAAATTAATCGCATTTTAATTGCATATAAATATTTGACCTGGGAACAATGAGAAGTCATTTTTCACATGGATTTTTAGTATACCATTGAATAATGACTGAATACATAAGCTTAATCAACAAAATATTGTTTATTTATTTCAGTCCAGCACACCAGCGCAATGTTTGCCATTAAGTTTAGCAAAAGCATATTTGTGATATTTGAGGCTCGATGTTGCTGCGGTGATACGCAAATTCCTTGTTGTATAGCTTGCACACAACCATGCTCTTGACGACGCTTCCATTCTTTCGTTTTTTAAAACAAAATTTCCCATCCACGGGGCCAAGCAAAGCGGTCTCATCAGCTTCTTCGTTCATGTTCACTCATGGTTTGTTGTTGTGGTTGTCGTGGCTCGAGCGCTAGTTGGTGTTCCAGTATAATCGGCCCGTCGAAACTCATTCATTGAAAAACGTTCCGCGGTGCAAAAATAAGTGTGGTTAATTTTTTTTTTTTTTGCGTAATTAATTAACGTGTTAAAGTCACGTAATTAATTCATCTTAATTAACGCGTTAAAGTCCCGGCCCTAGTAAAAATATAATTTAGTATTTCAGATTAGGCTATGTCACATTCATTGCGTAACGTTAGCCTACATTGTGACTAGTTATATAAACATGCATTATCCTTGACGAAAAAAGACATATAAAATGTAGGCTGAATGACACTTTAAGCAGAACATCTCAAATGGAGATTGATAAAATGCAGCTTACTTGTTTATTGGTGTTTTTAGTTCACCGGCATGCGAGAGAGAGCTTGTTGGCATATGGTTGCCAGATTGGACATGTTTAAGTAAAACACCGGATGCATACAGGGTTTTTTTTTTCACAGAAAAGCTCTGTTTGGGGGATTTATTAAATCTGGCAACCGCACGAACGCGAGCTCTTTCTTGTGCGCAGATAATCTGAAAACACCAATAAACAAGTAAGCTGCATTTTATCAATCTCCATTTGAGATTTTTTGCTCAAAGTATCATTCAGCCAGTCTGTGTTCTGTGAGGACAGTCAGGACTCACAAGCCGCTTCACTGAACTGCTGTGAGCTGCTGAAATAAGCCAATCAAAGCAGAGCTCAACATTAATATTCATGACCCTTCCAAATAAGGCAAAAACAGAGCATTACATCCTAGGGACAATTTATAGGGTTGTAAATGGACCTGTAAAACTGTATTTGGACAATTTTTGCCCTTAAAGCTACACTGTGTAACTTTTTAGTTTATTCTTAGCTAAAAACACTTAGTTCTATCAAAAATATATGTGCTCATTAATGTATATTTACTTCTTTCAAGTAATAAAGTATTCTCATAAGTTTATAACATTGAAAATACATACGGGTGAGGGGTTCGAATGCTGGTCGCCATGTTGCCCCTCCGTCTTAAAAGTACATTAGCCAAAGAGGGACATACCCATAAATTCAAGCTTCGCCTTTTGCGTTTTAACACTCGATGGCATCGTGTCGAATGTGAAGGGGGATTGCCATGTTAATATTTGACTAAATCGGCCACCGTAGGAGTTAAAACGAAATCAAAAATGAGAGGAACAGAAACTATTATCCACTGGATGGTCATATACATTTTCACCGCTAGATGGGGGGAAATATCCCACAGTGTAGTTTTAAATAAGCCACATACCCTCTATGTAGATATCAGAAAACAATTTAACATATTGTTTCAAATCATTCTAGGGCACCTTTAACACTAAATAACAGTTACAGCACTAATAACAGCAAAGTAGACTGTATTCTTGATCTGCTACTGTGGCAAGCAGCGTGGCGAGGGACCGTCAGAGCGGGCCAGTGACGAGTGCTAATGAGTGCCAGCTGCGCGCCACACCGGTCTCGTCTCGTGGCCGAGTGACGGGAGCATAAAAGGAGGATCGAAGGCAGCGGAAGACGAGAGAGAACCAGGCCTGGATTTTATGTTATGTTTTGTTAACGTTTTGTTGTGTGTGTGTGTGTCGTCCGTGAGGGGCTGCCCGCGTGCTTTATTATGTGTGTGCGGGCAGTCATCCGTGAGGGGCTGCCCGCGGTTTACTTTTGTTTTGTTTATTTATTTTGAAATTAAAGTTTGTTGAATGTTCGCCAGTTCCCGCCTCCTTCCTTCCCATCTAAGAACCCCGTTACAGTTACAAACCAGCTTCAGTTCAGCATAATTTTGCATTAATATGACCATATTCTCTGGCTAAATATTTTAGAACGCATTGCCTTATTGTTTCCATGGCAACGCATTATGCTTCTGACGTGACACAAAGCAGCCGCAATCATGCTGCTCAGCTCATGGGTTTATTTTAGGGTGACCAGATGTCCCGAAATCTAAACTGTTGTCCCGAATCCAGAATCTGGCCCTAATTGCCCTGAAAATTATACAAAAGCTAAATCTTGAGTAGTTATTGTCTGATAAACATTAAAAAGAATGATTATTTAATACATTTAATTGAATAAAAACTGCCTACGGAGGTTGAGCTGTCCTGCATCCATCCCCCGCCAGCTGCACGTTGGCTGCAGCATTCTAAGTTCTAAAAAAAATACTGTATGCGGCTAATCGCAAATTTAGATATGCATTGATAAGCTAATTTTCATTAATTCCATTGGCATGGCTGGTGTACCGGAACCCCAACATGCTGCTAAAAAGCAAAAAATGAACAAGAATATGATGCAGATCCGCCGTTCAGACACATGACCCGGAAGCGAAGGGGAGCGCCACTATCGCGTGAATTCACGTCCGAGACCTACACGGAAGACAATAACTTTGCGGATAAAGTCATTATTTAGATTTTTTTGCACACAAAAACTATTTTCGTCGCATTGTAACATTATTGTACAGCCACTGTAGTGAGATGGACTTTGTATCGATGTGTTTAGTGCCTTTATAGGTCGTGAGTGGGAATGTAAAGGACAACTCCGGCAATTTTTTTAGTTTATCTTGATCGTTATATCTTTGTGAGTACAGTCTATATAAAAAACAACAACAACCGGATTGGTGCTTGCAATGTGGAGTTATTACAGTTAATGCCCCTAAGCTAAAACGGCAGCTTTGGGGGCATACACGTAAAGGGTGTCTTTGTGCCTCTTAACAGACAAAAAATGCAATTAAAATGTCTGTCCAACATGAACAGGGCCCTTACATGACAACGAGATGCGTTTAGCCACTTAACCATTGTTTAAATTCACCTGTTTTAGACGGCTAGCTTTGTCTCGCGCTGAAGTCCAGTGGGAACTCCATTGTAGCCGGAAAAATAGTCCTGTTTTCGATTCTGTACTGCTGATCCTAAGGACCGCTGCTCGTTCAGTTACTCGTGCATGCTCAGTATCAGCGGCTCGTGAGTTCATCAGATCATGTCTCAGTTCAGTGAACGGTTGGAGTTACAACATATAATTGAAGACATTAGTTTACTTATATTCGGAGGGACTGTCACTCATGTCAGAAAGTGAGTAACTAAAGTAACGTGTGTGATCAGCGCTGATTTGAAACGCGAACCGTTTAGAACGATTCAGTCCGATTTGGTGAACTGGTTCGCCCGGTTCACTAAAAAGAACAGGTTAAAAAGAACGATTCGTTCGTGACCGGACATCACTAGAGTGATGATCCGATCGGGCTCATGAGTGAAGAAGAAATTGTTCACGTTTGTGCTTTTCCGAATTGTGAAAATTTGCAGCGAACACTTGAATAAATTACACAGACACAACACAGCCGGGCCGGTTGAAGAAAAATGCCATTCCGTGGTTAAAGACGGGTGCAAGCACTGTGGAGGTAATGTTAATTTTATTTATCCTTCCATTTGGGCACACACGGCTTGAGGAAAGATGTACAGTAATTTAAAATAATCTTGCTTTACACACACAACGCTCTTCCCAACTGGACTGCCTTTTTCCGGCCACCGCTGAGTCCCCACGGGACTTCAGCGCGAGACACAGCTAGCCGTCTAAAACAGGTGAATTTAAACAATGGCTAAGTGGCTAAATGCATCTCGTTGTCATGTAAGGGCCCTATTCATGTTGGACAAACATTTTAATTGCATTTTGTGTCTGTTAAGAGGCACAAAGACACCCTTTACGTGTATGCCCCCAAAGCTGCCGTATTAGCTGAGGGGGGGCTCTGGGCATTAACTGTAATAACTCCGTGTTGCAAGCACCAATCCGGTTCGTTTTTTTTTTCTATAGACTGTACTCACAAAGATATAAAGATCAAGATAAACTTAAAAATTCGCCTGAGTTGTCCTTTAATGCAAATGGAGGCCTTTCTGAGCCATCAGTTTTCAACAAAAATATCTTAATTTGTGTTCCGAAGATAAACGAAGGTCTTACAGGTGTCCAACGACATGAGCGTGAGTAATTAATGAAATAATGTTCATCGTTGGGTGAACAAACCCTTTAAGCGTTGAAAATAAAGCGTTCTACAAATGGTGTAGGAAAGAGTTTGGTGTTTCTCATGGAGGGGAGGCAGATGTTAGGCTGCATGCTAGTAGCAAACTACACTGTACCAACACAGCAATTGTACAGCCCAACATGTTGGTCTCGCCTTTTTTTAAGAAGCAGGATGATTCCATGTATAATAAAATAGCTGCTGCTGAGCTGACCTCTGTGTTCCACTGTGTAGCCCATCAACAATCATGCAGATCACTTGACTGTGTGATGAAGTTAACACCAAACTCTACTCTGATTCGGCTATAGCTAAACTCGTCAACTGCGGTCGCACAAAAGCTGAAGCACTGGTCACAAACTTCCTGGACAAACTTTGCCTCTAATAAATTAAATGTGAAAACATTCCCGGATTTATACTCAACTGTCATTGCGGCAGTAAATAACGACAGAAAACACACACACAAAATCTAAAAAAAAAAAGAACAACAGCAAGATCCTGCCCGCAAACTGCCCAGATCACATTATTAGAGGTCTGCTACCCGACCCAAGCCCAACAGGACCTGAAAACTTGCGGATTTTTGGTCGGGTTCAGGATAATGTTTAATGAATAGCCCCGGGTTCGGGTGGGGCTTGGTTTTGTAACTAAGAAAAAATAAATTGGCTATAGTTTGCATGCTTTGCCTGCTTGGTGTGTTGTGACCAGAGAGAGAAAGCACATGCGTAGATTAAACATGCACACACACAAACATATATCATTTTTTTATTATCATTAGGCTATATCATATCACAAAATTGTTTTGGGCATGTGCCACTACTCTCGTGCGCTATTTCGGTGAAAGGAGAAAAGGAGGGAAAACTGAGCTGCACTCTGGAAGAATTACGATCAATTGTCCATGCCATTCTCTTCCTTCATAACTTGTGAGAAGGACATATTTGTGTAAATAATTTAGCAACACTGCTTGAACTTTTTGAAGTTTAAAGCTTGGAGTTTCAGAGAAACCGTTACACCTGTCCGACCACTGTATTTGTACATGTATTTGTTTACCGTTGCAAACAATCTTTAATACAAAAAATTCCACTAATAAATAAAATTCACAGATAAGAAAGCGAGAATGATGCAGTAGGGGGCTGCAAACAGTAATATACTAAAAAGGTGGAACTCCCTGATCACTGTAGCAATTGGTCTGTTAATCATGCCTAAGGCACTTCCATAGTTAGATATTGAATTCTAGGGTGTCCAATTTTGCTCCAGGATGGCCACTATCCTGCAGAGTTTACCTCCAATCCTAATCAAACACACCAGGTATTCCTGAAAGCAGGTTATCTGACATACCTGGGTATGTTTAAGAGTAAGTAAGCAGATAACCTCAACTTTCGGTTCCAAAAACAGAGGTCATTTTTAGGGTATGTACGTAGCCATAGCAACTCACTCTCTGAACTGTAAGGCTGAAATTAACTAGCAAATGCTGCTCTGGAAAGATTACTTCCATAGAAGACAAAATACACTTTCTGGAAATTAAAGGAACTATATGTAAGAAATATATTTCAATAAATCATAAAATGCCCTAAGAAATCATGTTCATTTCAAATACTTATATCACTGACAACAGTAGTCAGGCCAGGATATTGCCATTTAAATGTTGTTGTTGCTGCCCTCAACTGATGTTGAGTTGACATGTGTTCTGGCCTGAAGCACCACCCTCCAACTATATACCAATCACAAAGACTGTAGTGTTTGGGCATCCGGGTTGCCAGATCTGCTCTAGTTACCACAGCTGCAGCAACAAACGTTCCCGCAGCCTATCTGGCAAACTTGAGTCAGGGGGGAGGGGGATAGGGGATAGTGATTGCAGTAAAAGTTTTGGCCACAAGTCAGTGACAGCCCCAAAACATCACTGCTCTAGAGGAGATCTGCATGGAGGAATGGGCCAAAATAACAGCAACAGTGTGTAAAAACCTTGTGGAGACTTATAGAAAACCTTTGACCTCTGTCATTGCCAACAATGGGTATATAACAAAGTATTGAGATTAACTTTTGTTATTTGTGTTTTAAAAATCAGACAATGTGATGGTCTTTTGTTTTGGTTGGTCAAAAAACAATGTTTTTTTTTCTTATTCTGTCTCTCATAGTTAAAGTGCACCTATGATGAAAATTACAGGTCTCTCATCATTTTAAGTGTCTGAGGACACAAAAAAAATTGGTATAACTGTGCCTCTTGGTGGTGCTATAATTAAACAAAACATGAAATTGACTCTATACAACATTTTTGCTTAAAATATTTTGATGAAACATTTTCAGTTTTCCAAAAAGAACTTCAAATTGTAATTCGTCTTACCACAGAACAATTTTCCAATTTGCCACAGTCCATTTTAAATGATCCTTGACACAGAGAAAACAGCTGCAGTTCTGAATGGCTTATTTTTTGACCTACAGACTCAGAGTTTAAGCTGGCAACGGCAAATGGCACGTTGGATTGTGTTCACCGACAAGATCTCATGCTGTGATTTCCATTACAGTAGCATTCCTGTATGTGATGCAGTGCCATCTAAGGGCCCGAAGATCACGGACATCCAGTATGGTTTTCCGGCTTTGACCCTTACAGAGATTGTTTCAGATTCTCTGAATCTTTGGATGATATTATGCACTGTAGATGATGATAACTTAAAATTTTCTTTGCAATTTATCTCTGAGAAACTCCTTTCTGATATTGCTCCAATATTTTCCACCGCTGCATTGGGGGAATTGGTGAATCTCTAATAAGTTGAAAATCGGTCGTTCAGGTGTTACTTATATGTACATTTAACTTTTCCAGCCTCTTATTGCTACCGGTCCCAACTTTTTTGAAATGTGTCGCTCTATCCAAAAGGTGCCAATATTTGGCATGACATTTCAAAATGTCTCACTTTCAACATGTGATATATCTATATTCTATCGTGGATAAAATCTAAATTTATGAGATTTTGTAAATATTGCATTCTTTTTTATTCACAATTTGTACAGTGTCCTACATTTTTGGGAATCAGGTTTGTATAAAATGTATCTATGCCCACCTCTAATATTATATATATATATATATATATATATATATATATATATATATATATATATATATATATATATATATATATATATATATATATATATATATATATATATATATATATATATACAGTCCCTGACAAAAGTCTTGTCACTTGTGTACAAATTGACCTAAAGTGCCACTGAAATATACTTTTCATCAAGATTTTTTTACAAGAAATGGCTCATTTTAATCCCACCAGCTTTTGTGATAATGTTTCAGTGAAAAACTAAACTTTCAAAAAGTATTCTAATATTCACAGCTTGGTAAAGCCCATTGAGTCAATTTTTGCAAAAACATAAGTGTTGTCGCCTTGTCATATGAGCTTCCCCTGTGACTAATAATGGATCAATTAGGTCTCAAGTGTGTATAAAAAGAACCCCAGTACACTAGACCTTCACATCAACTGCAACTAGACCTCTGCAAACATGCCTAAGATTCACCCTGAGACTAAAGTTTTGATTATCAAGAGGGTGAAGACCAGATCCACTGCTGATGTGGCAGACACCTTCAATGTGTCTCAGCGTCAAGTACAGAGGACAAAAAAAAGATTTGAAGAGACTGGAGACGTTTTTGACAAGCCCAGGTTAGAAAGAGACCCCGCAAGACAACTACTCAAGAGGACCGTTTGTTGGCTCGAAAATCCAAGGCCAGCCCATTTTCCACTGCAGCAGAGCTCCGCGAGACCTGGTCATCTGAAGTCCCTGTGTCAACCAGAACAGTTTGTAGGATTCTGCCTCGAAATGGCCTCCATGGTCGAATCAGTGCCCAGAAGCCAGCACTAAACAAAAGACAATTGAAAAATCATGTGGCATTTGCCAAGGCCCACAGCCTGCTAAAAGGATGGATGCTGGAAAAGTGGCAGAAGGTGGATTTTCAGATGAATCTTCAGTTGAATTACACCACAGTCGCTGCAAATATTGCAGGAGACCTACTGGAGCCAGAATGGATCCGAGGTTCACCCAGAAAATAGTGAAGTTTGGTGGTGGAAAAATCATGGTCTGGGGTTATATCCAGTATGGGGGTGTGCGAGATCTGCAGGATGGAAGGGAACATCAATAGTCTAAAATACCAAGAAATCTTGGCTACCTCTTATATTCCCAACCATAAAAGAGGCCAAATTCTGCAGCAGGACGGTGCTCCATCGCATACTTCCATCTCCACATCAAAGTTCCTCAAGGCGAAGAAGATCAAGATGCTCCAGGATTGGCCAGCCCAGTCACCAGACATGAACATCATTGAGCATATGTGGGGTAGGATGAAAGAGGACGCATGGAAGATGAAACCAAAGAATATTGATGAACTCTGGGAGGCATGCAAGACTGCTTTCTTAGCTATTCCTGATGACTTCATCAATAAATTGTATGCATCCTTGCCAAACCGCATGGATGCAGTCCTTCAAGCTCATGGAAGTCATATAAGATATTAGATTTGGATCTCACAGCACCACAACTTAATTTGCTGACATATTTTTGTATTTGCAGTAAATTTGTTACATTTATGTATAGGCGACAAAACTTTTGTCTTGCCAAAATTTGACCTTTCTGTCTTGATTAAATTATAAATATTTTTTCTGTGAACATTATTTATTTCAGTGCATTAAATATCATTTGAGAGGGTTTTAGCTTTTCATATGAGCTATTTCTAACACCAATGAATATCAGGTATTTGTAGAAAATAGATAAGCGACAATACTTTTGTCAGGGACTGTATATACACACACACACACACACACACACACACACACACACACACACACACACACACACACACACACACACACACACACACACACACAGGTCCTTCTCAAAAAATTAGCATATGTGATAAAAGTTCATTACTTTTGCTAATTGCTAAATGCTAATTTTTTTGAGAGGAATTTTGAGTTTTCATGAGCCGTATGCCAAAGTCATCAGTATTAAAACAATAAAAGACCTGAAATATTTCAGTTGGTGTGCAATGAATCTAAAATAAAGGTAATTTTTTTTTTATCATTACATTATGGAAAGTAATGAACTTTTATCACATATCCAAAAATATTTTAGAAGGACCTGTATATATATATATATATATATATATATATATATATATATATATATATATATATATATATATATATATATATAGGTGGGCATAGATACATTTTAATCTAGATTAATAATAAAGCATTATGTTCAAGTTATAACCCATATTAAAGCTGCGTCAGTTCACCCAAAAATGAAATTTCTATCATTAATTACTTACCCTTATGTCGTTCGACACCCGTAAGACCTCGGAACACAAATGAAGATATTTGTGTTGAAATCCGATAGCTCAGAAAGGCCTTCATTGACACCTTTGTCATTTTCTCTCTCAAGACCCATAAAAAGCACTACAGACGTTGTTAAAAGTACATATCACTACACTGGCTCTACAATCATTTTAGTAAGCGACAAGAATAGTTTTTGTGCAAAAAAAACAAAAAACTAAATAACGTATTATATAGTGATGGGCTGATTTCAAAACAAAGCTTTGAACCGTTATGAATCAGTGTATCGAAAGTTACGTGATTTCAGCAGTTTGACACCCGATCCAAATCATGAATCGATTCGCTGTTCATAACGTTTCGAAGCTTTGTTTTGAAATCAACCCATGACTATACAAGTCTTTATTTAGTTGTTATTTTTGCGCACAAAAACTATTCTCGTTGCTTGATAAAATGATTGTAGAGCCTCTGTAGTGAGATTTTTTTTTAAAGACTTTACTGCCTTTTAGGAAGTCTTGAGAGAGGAAATGACATTGGTGTCAATGAAGGCCTTTCTGAGCCATTGGATTTCAACAACTATATATTCCGAAGATGAACGGAGGTCTTACGGATGTCGAGCAACATGAGGGTAAGTAATTGGCAGATTGTTGACAGAATTTACATTTTTGGGTGAAATAACCCTTTAAATGTTAATTCAATTTAAATATATTTATTATTTATTTTACTGTCATTTCACACATGGATCTGCATTAAATGAATTAGCATCAAAACAAACAATATAATCCTTATTCTCAGTTAAATAAAGATTACTTATTAAATCGAAGAGATTGAAATGATTGCACAACCACCAAATAGCCATTACAGCATTAAACAAAAGAAGAAGAGGAAGTAGAATGGTGTGCTCTTTTTCTTAGCATTTGTTTCCATGGTGAATCATTGATTCGTCGATCTCTTGAGAATGTCTTGTGTGTTAACCAAGAACATACTCTGAGTTGTCTGAACTTTATATAACCTCCTAAGTGCACATTGCCACCTATTTGGTGGTTTTGCAATAATTTTGCCATCTCTTCATTTAATAAGTAATCTTTATTCACTTAAAATAAGAATTGTATTATTTGTTTGATGCTAATTATTTGAATGCAGATCCATGTGTAAGATGACAATAAAATAGATAATAAATATATTTGAATTTAATTAACATTTAAATATAACCTCCTTATAATAGTGATTTAGAATATATAATACTGTATATTATATAACTGTAATTATTTAACAAATGTGGTTATATTTATATAACTATGTTAATTATATAACATCTCAAATATGTCTTAAGCAAACTAACCCTGGAACATAACCTTCTCTGGAGTGATTTGCTATGGCTTCTTACATACCCTGAAAGTTACCTCCATTTTTGAAACTGAAAGTTGAGGTTATCCGCTTCCTTACACAGGCATGTCACATAACCTGTTTTCTGGAATACCCATCAGGTATTAGCTGCTTGAAACAAATAAAAAAAGATCTCTAGTGTACACGGTACATGAACATATATAAATATTTTCGAATTAAAAGTTCTTCAATATCCCAATCAAAAATGTCAAAAAAGTCAAAAACATTTTAGATCCCTTAACCCTAATCCCAAAACTTAAAACATTTTATAGTGTAGAATGCATAAAACAATGGGCAGAAAAATGTACAATGACAATTTTAACAAGTCACAATATACTAGAAATAAATATTTTGAGCCCTTATGAAGCGTTCACACCGGACGCGAATAAATTGCGCTACTCGCACGAAGTTGGACATGTGAACATTTTTTAATCCATTCGCGCATGAAATTTGCTTTATTCGCGTCTGACATTCACTACACTGTAAAAAAAATATTGTTGGTTTTTGTTGGTTTAACTTAAAAAAGTAACCTGGTTGCCTTAAAATTTTAGCTTATTGAAATTAAAAAATTGAGTTGATAGTAATGAAGGACATTTGTTTAATAAATAGAAACTCAAAATATTATTGTATCTAAACCACATAAAAAAATTGATAAATCTTGAAAATAGCACTATTTGGCATGTTTCACTGCGTCATCAGAAATAAAACACACAAAATTACCCAATATGCTTACAAAATATTTTAATATAATATTTTAATAAAGGTTGTCGAATCTCAAAAAAATGTTCAAAAATTAAAAAATTTAATTTCAATGAACTTAAAATTTTAAGGCAACCAGGTAACTTTTTTTCTAAATAATTTTTTACAATGTACACAGCAAACGCGAATTCGCGTCATGGGAGGGGCTTCTGCCAGGCAGTGTCAGTCATTTGGCTTGTTTGAGATGCGCCTTGCCTCGTCTGAAATAAAGGCGGCTGCAGTGAGGGGAGGAGTGAAAAAAGTGCAGGCAAGCCGGACAGTTCTCTCTTCTGATAGTAGATCAGACACCTGCGAGATCAGTTGCGGATATCGCGGGATTCACACTTGTGTGCTCTGTTGCTGATAAACTGAATGTAATTTAAGTTCTGTTGCTTTTATATGAAAATAAATATTATGAACAAGACACCCAAAGTTTTTGTTATTTATTTCCATTCGAAAGACCTGTTTATCAAGCATTTTTTCTTTAATTACATACATGTTTTTATATATTTTTATTAATATGACAACAATCACATAACCAACAGAGAGATCGCACTCTCCGAGAGAATATTCACACATAATTTATACACATAAAAACATGATATCAGAGTTTTAAAATCAAATATTTAAAAAAAAGAACCATGCATCACGGTTGTTTAAATCAATGAGCATTAAGCTGTGTCGTCAGCAAGTTGTTTCCCATCATGCTTTTGCAGTGCAGTCGGTAGAGAGCAACTGCGCTCGACTGCAGAATCCGATACGTCCACCTCGCCATCGCGAGAGATTTTTGACATACATCAGCATGACATCAGAGCAAGGCGGTCCGCCATCGGACACATTTCTAACCGGCATGCATCTCGCGCTGATCACCGGTGATCGGTTCTGCGCAGATTTTGCTCATCTCAAACAAGCCTATTAGAAGGACTAGCCGAGTTAACGTGCTGAGCGCCTGGATCTCACACCTCCGAAAACGCCAGATCAAATTTTCAAATAGGTGTTCAAAATGTAGTAGAATTGTAGTTTAAAGAGTAATTTAAAACTAAATTTTGTGACACAATGACAGTAGTATTTTTAAATTACTGTAGCCTTGGGGTTTCACATCCGTCACTTTACCACGTGACAGCAGCAAATAGACTCCTGATTGGTTAACGTGACGCGAATATCCACCAAGTTCAGATTTTTCAACTTGCACGATTCGCGCATCAAATGCTCAATTCGTGTAATTTGTGCCACAGAATGTCTATTCGCGTCTTTGCATTGATTTAACATGTAAATCACTTGCGCGTATTGCTTCATTTGCATCTGGTGTGAACACAACATTGCATTCACAGTATATTTTATAATAGTTTTGTGTGAAGTGCAGAGCAGAATTTAAGTTAGTAATCACTGAAAATCTTATGCAATTAACCAATAGGCATTTTCTATCACTGATGCAAACGGTTATTGTAAAGTTTCAGCAAATTTTGAATTTGTAAGTGCAGGATTTTATATTTGATGTTTGTATGATAATATTGCTAGATTTTTGTATTTTCACCCCAGAAGGGGCCACTTAGACTATGAGACAGGACATTGGCCTTCCAGGATCAGATTTGGACACCCCTGTTCAAGTACATCTTACATATTTGGACACCATTAAACCATTATTACTTACCAAATTGTAAACTTGATGATGCCAACCACTAGGTACAAAGATTATCTCCCCAGCTTCTTGAATGATCTCTAAAGGCTGACAGGCCTCTTCAAACTGTGCATACAGACCTTTGTCTTGAAGTACAGGTGCTGTTACATCATAGGCCAAATTGCCATGACAGTCCCGGAGGAACTCCTCTTGGCCTGGAGGGTACAGTAGCCATTTCTTACGTCCACAGATGTTTGCAGACCAACTGTAAGAGCGAAACACATCTGCATGGAAAGGTGTCCTAGAGGCAAGAACAAAAAATGTTAGACATCCGAAGAGGTGACTGCAAATGTCAATGCACACTAATTTATTTAAATTGAACAAACAACTGATATAAAAACAATTTAACAATTTAAAACAACTTAAAAAAAATTAAATTTAAAACAATTTAAAACAATGCATTAGTAATTTATATATATATATATATATATATATATAAAAATTATATATTGAATATATATATATATATATATATATATATATATATATATATATATATATATATATATATATATATATATATATATATATATATACATACTATAATTTTAATATTTTTCCTTTATAAAACAAACAAAAAAATGTTTAATTTGGCAAGGAGTGCACAAACTATATTATAATGTCTTTTAATTACATTGAACACTTGTGAAAATGCTACTATAATTTTCCAATTTAATATAAAACTTTATTACAATTTTTTTTGTTGGTATTTAGTCTGTCCTCTTTGTGCTTTAATGACCGAATATTACTGAGCATTATTTAAGAATGTTCCGAAGGGCATCTAGTGTATTTCAATGGAATCTGACCTTTTGTGCAATTTATTTACTTACTTTCTATATAATATAGATATAGATAAATTATTTATTTACTTTACATCATACATTTTGGTTTGCAAAATACAAAAACTGACCAGACTTTCATGGCTGACACAGACTTTTACATTCAACTTTATGTGGACATTGATTAATACGGTACCATGACCCCTTAGGTCCCATGTAGACAAAACGATAATCATCCACTTCCAATGTGTCCCAATATTCATTCAGCCAATCAGATGAGAAGTAAATTGGGTTCTTGTAAGTATTATGCTCAGGAAAGTTCCTAAAATGAACAAACATATTTGACATTATGGATGGAACTCATTCAAAACGACTATTCTGCAATTACCTAGGTTTAGGTTATATGCTTTTAAAGAGCTGTACCTCTGCATATGCCAATCCTTTAAGTAAAGACATCCTTTGGGTGAAGAATGCCCATTCTGTATGTACTCCCTCCAGTACTGGATAAACTCCTTAAAAGGCATGATCTGCTTTGGGTTGGAATTGTATTCTTTCGCACTGCAGTTTGCAACAGGAACAGGAGTCTCATCTGCATTATAAAAAGAGGCTATTGAGGACACATTTATACATATGATGTGCATTAGGATATATATTTAAAAAAAAATAGTTTTGGTACTATTTTCAATTGGTAAAAATCACCAATACACAACATAATGATTTACAATCTTTTAATTGTGAATTTAATTATCAATTAATTCCCATTTCAAATGAACCCTAGGGAAATTTGACAGTACTGTAATGTCATCAATTTATTTATTTATCTTTTGCGTCAACATTTTATTACACAAGGAAAAAAAAAATACTGAAGCAAAAGATAAATAAATAAATAAATATAATCTAAGTACATTTATTTATAATCAGGCCCGGTGGCTTCACAGGGTGTCACCTTGCCCAGTTACTGTAATCATGAGCACTGATCTTATATCTTATATTTCAGAGCCTATAAAGTATTAATTTATAATGTGTAACATATTAATGGAACTATAATAAAACATAATTATAATAAAACAAAAACATTCTTTGCTCACCAAATTCATGCAGAAGTCGTTGTAAATTTGGCTTTCCATCAACAGTGACCCAGTTTTTTCTGCAGTTCCAATTTTCTGTGAATTTTTTGGAAAACATGCATGGTTGATTTGGAATCAGGTAGTTCTTGAAGAATTTAGAGTAAGGTATCTCTCTCTCTATGTACTCAATAAAATGAGAGGAGCAGTGCTGTTGATGGATTTGCCTGGGCATTTTGGACAAACTGCAGCAGTTATGAAAGGTTTCCCTATCCATGTCATGAAGAAGCCTTCTTTACACACTAACGTGAAGTTTCCACACGTTATTCCATGCTTGATATATCATTAAAAATAATAATAAAGAAAACCTTACGGTAAGTCCAAGTTAACATCAACATATAGCCAACAGATAGAACACATTTCAACATTCCTTACGGTGACCCGTTTGCGTGGTTATATTTAGGCTGTAGAAGCACAACTAATATTTCGACGGTCCAATGTCACCCTTAGGCGTAATTAAAATTCCGATACGAAGAGATTATCTTGTTTTATATGCAAATAAGTCAGAAATAATTGTGTTTTTCTGCAGCAGATTTGGAACGTCGCTATCCAGCTGCCCACCGGAAAAAATAAACGTGTGCACACCAATTGCGTGATTGGCTCGTGTTCGTGCGTAAAGAATGGGCTTTGTAATAAAATAAAAGGTGAATTAAATATCAGGTAATTATCTCTAAATAACGAAAGGTTGATTTACTTAAGTAGGCATATATAAGGCGTAAACGTCATTTGCGCGGAATCTTTAATCATTCGTTTTGCACGTCGGAGTGTAAACAAGAGTGCACCAAATATCTCCGCGGTGTTCAGTTCTATTTTTTTTGTCTATGGTTCTGGTACAGCCTGTAGTTCAGCTATTTACATTGCTACAACGTGGCAGGGAACCTGAGTCTGATGTTTTTACGTTTCTTATAACGAGAAAAAACTAATGTGGTACAGCAAATGCCTCGCTTCCGACTGAGATATACCCTGCAGAAAGCATATTAAACAAACTCTTTACGATGTGAAGGGATATTGTTTATCTTAATGCTTGATTTACGTCACAACCTGCTGTAGCTGTCACTTGAAAGTCAAAATCATCATAAAGGTATGACAAGATTTTTTTTTCTTTCTTATATATGCCAACCAAGCTAGCATCTAATGATGTTTCTAAGCAGTGGTATAAATATTCAATTTTGTTAATGTCCTTAATATATGATGATGATGATTTAATCATTTAGTCACTTAATGGATCATCATATGCCATGTTTATGATTATTTCATGGGCATGTTTGTGTTATGTATATAGACCTAAACGGCCTGTAATCGGGATGTGTGTGTGTGTGTGTGTGTGTGTGTGTGTGTGTGTGTTTCTAGCCTGGTGGGGACCTGAATGCACAAAGACTTATGGGGACTCCTGTCTCTGTGGGGACGTAAATTGAGGTCCCCATGGGTATAAAAGCGTATGAAACATACATAATGAGTTCTTTTGAAAATTTAAAAATGTAGAAAGTTCTGTGTGATGGGTGGGGTTTAGTGTACTGTAGGGGGATATAATATATGGTTACAGTATAAAAACCATTACGTCTATGGCGAGTCCCAGAAAGATAGGGCACCACTCGTGTGTGTGTGTGTGTGTGTGTGTGTGTGTTTGTGTGTGTGTGTGTGTGTGTGTGTGTGTGTGTGTGTGTGATCAACTATAATTAATTTTGTGATCTTAAATAAAAATGAAGAAATTATTTATGACTACATTCATCTTCAAAATCTCACAATTTTTATATTTTGGTTTATTAATTAAGCTAGTTTGTTTTAATATATTTATAAAATAATAATTTAGTTTTTTTTTAATTTAAAATAATTTTGCATCCCGCAGACCCCGTTTGCTGGGGCCCCCTAGTGGACCCCTGTCCTCTGGTTGAAAACCACTAATTAAAAGGGTTTGTTCCTTCTCCCAAAATGTTGACAAATGTGTCTTCTCTGTCATCATCACCCTTGTGTCATTCCAAACTGGTATGGTTTCCTGTCTTCTATAAATTACAAAAGGAGTTTTTGCAGAATGTTAAAGCTGATCTTTTCAATGCAATGAATGGAACATCATACTTTTTTGTTCCACATCAGAAAATTTTACATGTAGAATGGATATGAGGGTAAGGAAATTAATATACTTTTGATGCAGATAGAAGGCAGTGTTTCCCACAGATACGAAAGCAATTTGTGGTGGCAGGGAATAACGTTATTGACGTTTTAAAATCTCTACATTTAAAGAAATCTAGTGTTTGAACATGTCTAAACATTTATTCAAATGCAAAACCTAAAAATATGCAAGCAGTTATGATCTGCAATACTTTGAGCAACTTTATTAAAGAGCCATACAGGCACAGTGGGTAATGGAATTACAAATCAAAATTATTATTTTTCCAGCCACAAATTGACTCTAATTTTCCTCTTTGCATTGTAATGATCTATTTTAACCTCAATTACTGAAGTAATTGTAATATAAATAATACAAATGTTAGAAGAAACATATTTTAAGTGGTCATTGATGGACCATAATTGCACAAATAGTATGTAATACCAAAAGAGATCCTCAAAATATTCAATAAATATTATTAAACTAAAATATAGACATTTATTTAAGGAAAAATAGTTAAGGTGCCTGCTTGAGACAAGCGCTGGTTTGTTTAGAACATTTGAGAGCCATGATCCATGTAACCCTGTGTCCCTCCGCGTGATGAACACGCCACAACTCTCTTATTCAACTGCTCTGGCTTTAACTGTAAAATGCCACAATAAGTGCACCAAAACGCTATTTGTTGTTTGAATTTCGTATTAAAACTTGAAAAAAAAAATGTAAAGCTTAGACTTTGTTTCATATCAAAAACAGGTTTGGAGGCAGGGAGAGAGAGACTGAAAGCGTGTGTCTCTCAATAAATATGTGAGTTGGCAACCCCGAGACTTACAATCGTGTGTGTGTGCGTGTGCGAGTGTGTGTGTGTGTGTGTGTGTGAGTGAGGGAGATGCCCGAGAGACGGAGGGAGAGCAGGGAAAGGAAATGCAGCTGAACGAATATGTGTTTTAAAGGGGTGGTAAAACACCCTAACTAACCCCAATATTTACATAAACCCCTCCCCGAGAATATTAAATATTTTAATGGCGAGGCCATTTTTTATTGCTCAGGAGAAAAGTTGTGGTATAGTTATTAGGCTGGAGTGTTGTTGCCTCAATGCTGATGAAACTGTTATTTTCATCTGGATTGCAGGTCCACTTTTTTAGCCTTCCTAGGGATGGGGTAGTTAGGGATCAGTGGTTAAAATTGATTTTTAACTCGGTCCCTCATAATTATTACTCAAATCTCGCTCTCTGTGCTGCACATATTATGGAGGAAAGCTTCCACAACCATTGCAAGTTCAATGCAGGATTTACACAACGCAGCAGTTCCATCTTTAAAAACGGGCCACAACCTGTTATGTATGATTTATTTTTCGTCAATGTGTTTTCCTGTAGTTCGTATTGTTAATTATACATTGTAGCAAGCAAGTAAACAAATGACAAAGCTGTTTGGCTCTGCAAACCAGTTTGTTAAATGCTCATTCTTAACGTTATTTGACAAACTGCTAATGTTACAAACTTTTTTTGAAATCTCAACAGTGAACTTGCATGGAATTAGTGTAAATTATTCATTGATTATAGCTTTTTTGTATTGTTTATCTACATGCTTGTTTAATTTTTATCTACAGGCATGCTTAATGTGGTTCTGTGTTTGATTTGGCTAATATAGTAAAGCCAATGTTTAGTGTTTGTTTTGGGTTAATAGTTCTTGCAACAGATATTTGGCTATAATTGTTCTAAATATACACAGGTGCCATTCAGTACAAATCACTATAGATCCACAAACTTAAAGGCCTACTGGTAAAGGCACAGACGTAGATTACGCGGGGGACGTGTCCCCCTCACTTTTAATAAAATGTATTTTCGTCCCCAATTTCACAGGGACGCTAAAAACAGCTTTCTCTAACCTCGGTTGATAGTGCGCTTCTTGAGGTCACAGGGAAGTGTATTTACATAGAAACCAACGTGAATACATCAAGATTTAAATTCAGAGACAAAAAATAATCTATGCATGATTGTATTCGTATCTAAATATGAGGAGGGCGCTCTGTCTCTTACAGAAAGTCCAAAAGCGGATTCGTAGAAGTAATTCATACTGGAGCTGCAGCTGAAGGAAAACAATCGTTATAAGTGATGAAACATGACGACGACAATCAGGCGATTGCGGCAATATATGATTTATGTGTGTTTTCAAGCCATCTCAATGAAGCCTATTTATTGACAATAAAGTTAATTCAGCTTTTAATGTTTAGTATCTTCTGCTCACCAAGGCTGCATTTATTTAATCAAAAATAGTTATTTATTAATATTTTTAAATATTATTAAAAATTAAAACAGCTTTTTTCTTATGTGAATATATAGTAATTTATTTATGTGTTCAAAGCTGAATTTATCATCATTACTCCAGTGTCACATGATCCTTCACATATCATTCTCATATGATGATTTTATAATCAAGAAACATTTATCATTATTATCTGTGTTGAAAACAGTTGTGCTGCTTAAAAATGTTGTGGATATTTTATTTTTCAGGATTCTTTGATGAATAGAAAGGTCAATGGATAGCATTTATTTGCATTTATTAAATACATTTTCTTTTGTAATATTAAAAATATCGTTTGTGATCAGTTTAATCCATGTCTGATCAATAAAAGTATTCATTTCTCTCTTTTTTTAATTTTACCACAAATGTTTAGATGGTTTCCACAAAAATTAAGCAGCACCATGAGCACATGAGCACAACAGATAATAATAATAATAATAATAATAATAAATGTGTGTTGATCATCAGTTCCTCAAATGAGAATGATTAGTGAAGGATCATGTGACACTGAAGTAATAATGATAAATTCGGCTTTGAACACACACACACACACACACACACACACACACACACACACACACACACACATATATATATATATAATATATATATATATATGATCAAATACACATATATAGTGAATCAGAACACAGCTGGGCCAGCTAACCAATCCGAGCTCATTGCGTATTTTTGAGGGACCAGCTTCGTAAAACCCGGAAACCATCAGACCGTTTCTACAAGGAGGGACAGAGCAGTGTAGAATAAAGGTAAAATGTATAAAAAATAATGCCTTTTTTTAAACCGAAGGATAAACACGTTACAGTGCACTCCACAAACACAATCAAGCCTTGGATAATGTGTTTTACCACCCCTTTAAATAGCATTAAAAATAAAAAAATGACAACGCAATATGTGGTGGCTGGTGATGATTCTGTGGCGCGCCGCCACAAATTAGTCTATGTGTGGGAAACACAGGAAGAAGTGTCTGACGATGATTACTTACTAATTTATTATTTACATCACTCACTTGACAGGTGAGCTCCCTAAGTCAGGGCAGCTGTGCAAAATCATCACAAAAAGATGAGCCGGGAAATATCCATCCATAGTTGGCCTGGCTCTTATTACATCAACAGTGAGAAACGCTGGGCCAATGGCATTCTCTCCTTAACCCGCACCACCCTGCGCTTCACCTCTGAGCAGAAACAAGAGAATCTGACTAGCCTGAGGCTTTCACAAATCATGGAGATCAAGATGGAGTCCTCCAGCTTTATTTTTAGTGCTCTTACTGTATTAGAGCAAGGAAACATCAAGCATTGGTTTGGGTCTCTCAGGCCTTGCCGTACTGCCGTTTACCATGTGCTAGAGCACTTCTGGAGGGAACGGCTGCTGTCACCCACAGAGCCACAAGGAGCTTCAGCTCCTTTGAGTAAGGGCCAGGAGCTGATCAGCCTAATGTCTGGAGCCCAACGGAGGTTGGAGGATACTGGAAAAGTCCTGAACCACCAGGGAGAGCAGTTTGACAACATGATTCAGGGCCTGGACAAGATTGAATCAGACCTGAGCGTGGCAGATAAGTATGTTTTATGCTAAATATTCAACTTGTGCATAACCTTAAAATAAATGTTCTTTATTGGCATCTATGGTTTTACATTCCAAGGAACCTTTCCATTTCACAAAAGGTTCTTTAGATTTTTTAAATGTTCTTCACACTAAGAATAAATGGTTCTTTTAATCATAATACTTTTTTTATTACCTTTCCAGTGCTCAAGGGTGCTTAGAATAACTGTTAACTCAGAGGTTCTTTGGGAAACCAATTTTTTTTATTTTATGACATTGCTGTGAAACCCCCTTTTTGGAACCTTTATTTTTAAGAGTATAACTTGTACTACAGACATGAATGATACTCTTTTTTTGTGATGACATTTTTATTGAGTTACAGAATATAAATGTACAAAAATAGAAAGTACAAATAAACCAAATTCTGAACACTTTTTTTCCATTGCCGTGCCATAATCCCAAAGCGGTCAAAAATTATTTCAAAAACCCACCCCATCTCCGAAAAATGCACTAAAAACATAATTAAATTTTTCATTCTAGGACAGCTTTAATGTAACCATGCCATAGTTAAATAACAAGAGCTCAGTACATGAACATTACATACAGTGAGTCTCAAACACCATTGCCTCCTACTTCATATGTAAATCGTGTTTGTGAAAAACACCATGAAAAAACAGGCTATTTTCAACATAACTCCAACTGTGTCGCTGAGATCCTTAATATGTATGCCCCAACACTTGCATGTCAGTCCATGTTCATTTTCAGGCGGAACAAGTGTGCAGCCGTCGGGGGTTCAGCAGATAAACAAGCGTCACGCAAGGATAGAGAAAACGGCAGATCATGGACACAAATGTCATGATCAAGGCTCTGCAGGGGATATGAGGACTTTTCATAGCCTTCCCACTAGGACTGGGACAGTTACCGTTTTACCGCAATACCACGGTCACGTGATGCCTACCGCGGGTCTGAGATCGTCACCGCCATCACCGCAAAAAAAAAAAAAAAAGTTTACATTCCAGCCTTCATATTTTTTGCCAGAAAAACAAGCAGGTTCACTTTATCGTTTTTTGTTTTTTTTTTGTATAAAAAATAGGGCCGGGACTCGATAAAAAAATAATAATAATCTAATTAATTAGAGGCTTTGTAATTAATTAATCGAAATTAATCACATATAAATTAGGGGTGTGCACGAATATTCGAATAGTCGAATATTCGATCTGTAATTAACATTCGAAAACTAAAAATACTATTCGAATTTTATTTTGTTAATTGGCTGGCGCCGATTAAGCATGCCCTTGCCGCACTTCCCCGTCTGCAGTCACAGTCAGACTGAGCGCGAACGCTTAAAGAGGAAGCGATAACGCATCCTAAGGTGCGCCACTAATTAAGGCCCCACCTACAACAATTGGTAGGAACTCCCGACTGGAACCATTGAAAATTAAACATAAATAACAATGAAAGGGTAACATTAAGTTGTGATGAAGTTAAAACATTTACAAAAATATTTATTTCAACACAAATAAGGTAAGGTAAAATAAAATAATGAAAGTAGGATGACATAAAATAAAAAGTCACAAGCAACTGGCTACACAGTGAATCCAGGAGAAATCCCTCTAAATCTCGCAGTTATATCTCAATCCACTGGGTGGCGTTGTGGAGCAGGTTAATAATTTAAGTGCATTTGATCACAATGTCGTCGTCTGCCTCGCAATGTTTGGAATTAACGTTACTTCGATGAAAATTGAAAATGCTGTTTGCACTATGATGAAAATGCACAAAATGGAGTTACTTTTGATGAAATCAATTACTGAAACTGAGTTATAATAATATCACCACCACAAACGAGAATCACATGAAATCCAAACACCAGTGGAATGAGCGATCACTGCTCAGGAGTGCAGGTAAGCTCATCTGTAGCTAAGTTACCCCGAGTGCGAGTGAGATAACTTATGATAGCAAAATGATCTCGAGACAAATGCTTCCTTTAAAGTTCTTTGAGGGTTTATGAACAGAAAACACAAAGTTTTTCACTCAAACTTCACTTAACCGTTATCTTTGTCTCCGCAACGCCTGTCAGTGGCGCGTTTTCTCACCCGAGAATAATATCATAATCCAATAATATTATAGTTTATCCCTACATGAAAATGTGAAACAATACAAAGTAAACACATCAGCCATATCAAACACACACACACACACAGGTCGGTAGGCTATAGCCTATTGACGTGTGTGTGTGTGTGTGTGTGTGTGTGTGTGTGTACGTCACGCTAACTGACGCACTCTGCGCTCGTGCTCCTTGAGCTTATAATGCTTTTGTTCTTTAGGCATTTTTTTACACACTGTTTAATGTTTTAAAAACCTTAAGATATAACGTAAGCGTGTTGTGTACATTGCCTAATCATTAGCTTGTTCAGAAATGGTGACGACGTGTTTAGAGAAAAAAAGAAAGAAACATCTCTCATTTTCTCAAAATACCTAATTTAAATAAACGAATATTCGAATATTCGATTTTTATGAGCCCAAATATTCGAATACAATATTTTGGGAAAATGCCCAATATAAATATTTGACCTGAGAACAATGAGAAGTAATTTTTTCACATGGATTTTTACCATTGAATAATGACTGAATACATAAGCTTAATCAACAAAATATTGTTTATTTATTCCAGTCCAGCAGACCAGCGCAATGTTTGCCATTAAGTGTAGCAAAGGCATATTTGTGATATTTGAGGCTCGATGTGCTGCGGTGATATGCAAATTCCTTGTTGTATAGCTTGCACACAACCATGCTCTTGTCGACGCTTCCATCCTTTCGTTTTTTAAAACAAAATTTCCCATCCACGGGGCCAAGCAAAGCGGTCTCATCAGCTTCTTCGTTCATGTTCACTATGGTCGTGACTTGTGAGTGTAGGAATATGTATATTCCAGCAGTGAGTCGACACAACAAAGCATTCCAGAGACCCCCTCTCCGAAACCTGAACCGATCGTAAAACTAATCAAGGATGCCCAACTGGCCCAAAGACAACATCTCTTCCCTTTTATCTGCGTTATCTCAAAACCAGCACAAGGACAAAGAGTCACATGACATGTTTCCTCTTTGTTCTACAAGCATAACAGTGGGTAGAACCTCACGAAGAAGTGATTAAACACTTTTAAGGACCCAACTTTCCTATTGTGATCACAGTACATTTTACACAAATTTACCTTGCATCAAAATGACGAAAATCATTTATCCATCACATAGACATCAAACAGCTTGCTATTCCCATGATGGGAGTAGGAGATAGTAAAGATTCATATGTAATACATGTCTCGCATACAGAGAAACTTTACAAGTTACATGAAAATATACATAATACCTTAGTATATGTTTAAGTCGCCGTTGGGTGGATTAATTCATGTTATTGAATCTATGGTTTAAGTCAACTCCTCAGGTCTGCATTGGTGTGAGGTCTTTGTGTGATGTTCAAAGAGCCTTTGGAATGCGTAGGTTGAGAAAGGAGGGAGGCCGACAAGGGTCCTGTCTAATGTCGGGCAGCCTTCGAAAAGCTTTTAGCGACTCTGTGTCCCGATAACGATTTGAATTTATGCCTGTCGGTAGGGCTGGGCGATATGACGAAATATATCGTCTGGACGATAGAAAATGTCTATCGTTTTATATAAGGCTCTATCGCTTACGCCACGATAAGGCGTTTATGGCAGAATTTTACGTCAAGATGCACCTCACGCCACGGCATGCACATGCAATACATAAACGCGCTCCCTCTGTCTCTCTCTCGCTCTCTCACTCACACACACGCGCGCTGCAGCCTCCCTTCCACTCACGTCACTTTTTTAAAATCCCCCACAGCGCAAAACACGAGTCCCCCAAACGCGCCGCAGAGGAGCTTGTTTGTAATCAGAGGACAAATGGCTCCTTAGTTTCGAAATGGTTTGGGTACAAGGTGATCGCGTTGAAAATAAAGGCGTTTGTCCAGCCTTAGAAGCTCATTTGAATCATTGCCGCGGCTCATTTAAGAAAATGACAGCTCCGAAGAGACGCCGCTTTAGTTTGAGGTAACGTTACTGCTAACAATAATAAAGAAAGACGATCAACACCTTATGTGTTACCACTGAAATGAAGATGTAATATATTTCCAAATGTAAGCCCATCTTAAGCGAAATGCACGCTTCATACTGTCGTCTGCTCTGGCTCTAACCTCGAGTGTTTACTTTTTGCAAACCTTGTGAGCGCGCAAACCCAAACGCTGTGACCTCGCTTCAAATGTTTTTATTGGTTTAAGTACAAACAGGCGAGTTATGAAAAATTGAGCGCGAGGGATATGTTCAATCACACAAAAAGATTTTGGAATGAGACGGCCAACTGTAGTAGCGTTTAGTCCACTGTCTATAATAGCCTAATTTAGAGATCACTTTTTTATTTATTTTAACCGACAACTTTGATCGGTTAACGTTGATACGGTCAGCCATCGGTCAAACGTTCATCGGTTAACATCCCTAGGCAGGTGTTAACTTTACTAACAGTCTTGCTTTAAAAAAAGGTTCTAAATAAAATAAAAATGTAGTCCATACTACCTTTATTTGTTTTGTATATCATTTCAAACTGCATTTCCACATTGCAATTTTGTATAGACTATTCATAAACTGAATTAATAGAAAGGTTGCTATATCGTTATGAATATCGTTATCGGGATATCAAATGAGCTATATCGGGATATGAAATTTTGGCCATATCGCCCAGCCCTACCTGTCGGTAATAAATGAGTCACTTCTTCGTGAGGTTCTACCCGCTGTTATGCTTGTAGAACAAAGAGGAAACATGTCATGTGACTCATCTTGTCCTTGTGCTGGTTTTGAGATAACACAGGTAAAGGGGGAGAGCTGTTGTCTCTGGGCCAGTTGGGGCATCCTTGATTAGTTTTACGATCGGTTCTAGAGAGACAGGCAAACATGCAAACACAACACTCCATACTAGCTGAACTCAGGGATAAGAATTTGATTTCTTAGACAGGATTATGGTCGGTCTATGGCGCAACTAATCAGTAACTATGGCGGTGCTTGACGGCTTTCATAGTAACTTTAATGCTTGGTTGAGCGATGCAAGGGTAAGGGCGTAATTAAAACGTGCAACCACTTGCTCAGTTGCAAGAGTGTCATGGCGGGTAGCTCATGGGACTCTGCAATCCATGTTCTGGACATAACGGAGGTATTGGGTCAATCCTGCTATTTTAGTTCTAGACTCAATTCTCTGTCAGTTTCAACTTCAGTTCAAATAAGAGTGATGAAAAGGGAAAGGCATAAATGAAAGGAAAGGCGCATTGGTGACGACACCTGTGGGAGAAGAACTTCTTTGTTAGGGGGACAATCTCACCAGGGTGGATGTGCCCTGTCTGGAAAACTTGAGTTATCGAGTGCCTAGAAAACAATTTAATGTGTTATTAAATGTGGTGTGGTGTATAGTGAGCTTTGATCTGTGTCAGTCACTTTTGGTCTTCCCCCTTTTAGGTGGTTGGTGCTCTGGGCTGTGTCATTACTTTTCTTTGCGGCTGGTCATGCCGTCATGTTTCTGTCCTCTTCATTGTGTTTGAAGAATTCTTTCATGAGTAGCTGCATGAATTCTTCTGAATCGCTGCTTTGCTTGTGCCAGCCGTCATCTGGTTGTTTGGGTCTGGCACTGGCATGAGAGTCCTGTTCTGTGGTGACAGGAGGTTCTCTGGTGACGGCTCGATGCGGTCGTGACGTGGGGTGCCCTCTAGGGTCAGACCTTGGTGTTGTGTGTTGAACTCAGACTGCTGGTTGCTTGGTCCCCATTTCTGAGTCCATCTTCTGTTTGCTATAGGCTTTCTGTGCCAAGTCCCTCAACTGTTGTGTAGTCTATGTTCAGGGACAGGCCAGGACGCCTAGGTGATGGCTTACTTCTGGAAGCAAGTTTCTCAGGAAAAGGGTCTTGAAGTGGAGGTCCTCCTCCATGTTAGGTTCATTATGTGTACCGAAGTACGCTTTTCTGAGTCGGTTGTAATAGGCATGTGGGTTCTCATGCCGGCTCTGTTTGGTTTCTAGAGTGGTTATCAGTCCTGGGTCAGCCTCAGGATCTGTAAACTCTTGGATGAGAGCTTCTTTGAGGAGTTGGTAGTCTGACTTGGTGTGCGCAGATTGTCTAACCAAGAAGCATCGCACCTCAGTACTGGATGTGGCTTGGAGCAAATAGAGTCTATCTCTGTCAGTCACATTCAATCTCATCTCCAGATGAAAATCAATGTCTTGTAGGTAAAGCCTGAACATCCTGACATCCTGCCACGTCTGGGGTGAAACGGTTTATGTTTCTGGCTAGTTTGTCAAGGTCTTTTGGATCCAGGCCATCGGCAGCTTCATGGTCTGTTCGGAGGGACCCCTGTCTTAAGGCCTTTTCACACTGGATGCGATTTTGACGTGTGAATCATTTGCACGATGTTTTTTTTTTTTTTTTGATTAGCTGTTTGTGTAATGAGCGCTTCCACACCGAACGCGAATGTGCTGAGGCAGAAAAACAACATTTATTTTTTTCTGTTTCAATGTCGTTTTTTATTATATTTTTTTACTCTAGCGGCGACAAAAACGGCTTCAACCAATCACATAAAAGGAAACAAAGATGACGAAATGTCCAGTTGATGTCACGAGCTATTCAATCAACTTTAACCTTGCCAGGCATGGCATTTCTCATGAGATTACAACTGTACGCTGTACAGCTGCAGCTGTGTTTGCCCACTGTATGATACAGACAGCAATAACTTAACTTATAAGTTAATATAATAACTTATAAGTTATTACCTTTTATAAATAGTTGATTTTTTTCTAAACATTGTGTCCGCGATTATGGAAAGTGAACGTGTTGCCATCAGTAGGCTACGTCTGCGGCACTGAAATGTTTACATGTGACTCGACTGGAAACATCTGCTCGGATCGATTGATTCCCTGAAGTGCACAATTTGTCTCGTCAGATGCGCTGCCATTTCTGGAAGAGATCACAAATTGTCCCACAGACTTTAGAAAGTAAGTGCTGAACCGGCCATGATAAAGTTTTAGCTCCTGTTCAAGATTAGCATCCTCACCTTCAGACTCTCTGTTCATTAGACTGGCTGCACCCAAAACCTTCTTCTCGGTCCTTTAAATAAAATGAAAAGCTCGTCTTCACTGAATGATGAAGTGCCCGTGTTTTCTCAGCTGTCGCTGCGAATGTTTTGGAATGTTGGAGCTCTGAAATGTCGCAAATTCGCGTCGCGGCTGATGTGAATGGTTTTGACGCGAAATATTCGCTTATTCGTTACGCTTTTTCGTTACACGTCTGGTGTGAAAGGACCTTTATGGAAGCAGGGTGGCGCTCCTCAGAGAAAGCTGGAAAAGGTTTCAGTATTGCTTCTTCACTTTTCTTGTGGTGTGGCAGTCCCAGGCTGGGGGACGCAGCTCCACTAGGTGGGGGAGAAATCATAGGACGTCTTGTCCTTGTTGGCCCCGGCTGCAGCTTGTAAGCATGCTTGAGTTCCTCTTTGATTGAGTCAAACTCTTCTTTAACATTGTCCAGCTGTCGGTTCAGACGGCGATCTCATCTCGTGACTTGTCAAGATGATTTTCCAGTAGCTGCTCTGCATACTGTAGCTCAGTGGCCAGATCATCTTGTGAAGACTTTGACCAGTCTAGATCTTGGATGGTGCTTGTTAATGTTTCTAGGAGCTTTTCAATTTCTTTTTTGTTGCGTTGCTCCATCTCACCAGACTCTGTCTGTTGGTGCAGTGCTTCCAGTTCTAACTGGTCTACGCATCGTTTGGCGCAGGTCAGTTCTTTCTGGAGGTCTTCTTTCGTTCAGGGATCCGGTGATCTTGGCTAGCTCTTTGTGGTTGTAGCTGTGGGTTGGATCTTGTGCCATGATGTCTGACATATTGGCATCCAGTTGCTCTAATGGGTCCTGCACACTGTGCGATTTTTCAAAATCCTTTGCGAATGTCCCTTGTCAGACTGTACGAACATGATCGCCATGTCACACTGTAAGATCTCAGTTGACATTAATGTCATACTGCACGATAGTTAAGGCGCGCTAAAAACGGACGTGCGCAAGAAAACTCAACCAGAGCTTTATATCATCAATGAATGGCGCGTTCAGTGACAGTGAGCTGCATTACATGTGGGACTGAAATGCTGGCTACAAAGAAATCTCTAGTACTCGTTTTGGTCATAGTTTGTCTTGAAAAACGGAGATATTTGACTGTCGGATTGTGTGCCAAATCTTCTGACACTGCCAGAATTTCGTCTGAGGTAAAATTTGATCGCAGCGCTCATTAATCGGCTGCCGGTGAACATGTCAAACTAACGACCAAAGACGTCAGATTTTAGCCTAGGATCTGAGGAATCTTTTAGGATTTGCTAAATTTGTCCCAGACGGCCAAATCGTGGCCAAAATCGCACAGTGTGCACCCGGCTTTAGGTGTGTTGCCGTAGTTTGTCAACAGCCTGGGGTAAGAGGCTGTCTGTCACTGCACTCAGCCATGTCTCTAAGTCCTCCCAGTGGGCGACAAGGTCAGTAGTGCGGGGTATGTTGGCACACAGCAGAGAGACCTGGAGAAGAGCCTGACACAGATCGTTAAGGGTGTTTGAGCCAAGTGTGTGATGGGCAGTAAGGTGTTGCTTGCTGGGACAGCGGGCCTCTAGTGAAGTGTACTGCTAACTTAGAGTCTCTGTGGGAGAGGATAGTGCGTACGACTTGAGGGACCCAGCTATGGAGGGAGAAGTAAAGGAGAGAGAGAGAAGAGACACAGCAAGGAAAATATCCAGGTAATAATGAAGAAAAAAACTAAAAAAAAAAAAACTTTAGGGAAGATAAATGTTTTTTTTTATTTTTTACAATGTAATTAGGAAGTATTATTGTTGTTATATCTTCCCCTTGATAGGAAGAAAATGTTAACGACAATAATAGTGTTTCTTTTCTCTTGTGGGATTGACACCATACAACAGTTAATGCCCTTTCCTTTTTTGGAAAGTGTCGTTCCTCTTATCAATTTATTTGGCTTATGTTGGCTCGGATGCCAAGAATTTGAGGAGATCGTCTGGATGAACGGAGGAAGAATTCGCACACTTGGTTAAGAACCTGAAATTACAAACAAGAAATGTTTACGACAGGTTTCTATAATCACTGGTTGATTCTCATAGGTTCGGCTCCAGAAATGGCATGGATGAGAAGGAGAAAAGGTAGGAGGAAAAGATGAAGTCAGGAGAGAATGAGGGAAGGGAGACTGACTCGGTTGACAGGTGGATCTGACCAACCAATAGTTGTTATTATGCTCGTTTACTATGCCTATTTGTGAGTGTAAACTGCTTTTATTTGGTTAACACCTAAATAAAGCAATGTCTAAAAGGAAATGGTTTCTACTTTTATAATAAACTCACAGTGTTTGTTTGCATATTCATTTTTAAATAAATATGTTAGAAACTTTGCTACTCCTAATGAAGATAGAAGGGATAGTGGATGAGCAAAACAGCAAGTAATACGGGCAATATGAGTAAAGGAATAAAAAAAAATAAAAAAAATGGAAAATAAAAATCTTAATTAATAAACAAAAAAAAAAAGATTGTTCAATTGAATATTCTTTTTCTTCTATTAATAAATATTCCATTTTATCACCCCCCTTTTATTTACAACAAACAAGCGATGGACCTCATCGTCATTTAAAATAAAATGAAAACGACAGTGGAAGCAGAATGGTAATAGTAATCAATATTCGAGGGAACCGCTCAGGGCAGTCTAAGGGAGGAGTGAATAAATCACCTAAAATAAAAATGAAATAAAAGTAAAATAAGGTACAGTAAAATAATAAAGTAAAATAAAAATAAAACAAATACACTGACTGATTCAATTGATAACCGGTTAGCTTAACCTTTTTCAAGGTTAAAGTTTCCTATTAAACAATTGAAGAGAAGAAAAATTGCGACTATAATACTGTGAATATAAGGTGATTACACTTAATTATAGTAGTTATTTGTGACAGTTATTAGTCACAAATTAAATACGAGTCAGTATTCCTTTGATAGAAAGAGGGAGAGATTGGAAGAGTTATAAAATGTTAGAGTTAAGATGTGAAAGGGTTAAATCTCTCCAACACTGCTTCAAACACACTGCATTTAGCTTCACGGTGCGACAAAAGCTATTGCTATCTGCTAACCTATGAGGCTAATGTCTTTAGCATAGACTTACTCGTGCACACAGCTGCTAGCTTAGCTACACCGGAGTTGTTTACCATATGGAGCGCATGCGCACTTCAAGGTTACCTCGGAAATCCTTTATGACTTCTATTCCACGGCGGTTTCTGTGGCGATACGCAACAAACACAGTTCAACCTACATGCGGGTTACTGCATGCAGATGCGGTTCATACACATTGACTGAAATGGCGGGGGATTTCAAACTTGTACAAACAATGGGCGCTCCTGGACGTTTTTGCAACGTGGTGCTTACATCCTCAGCTTGTGGTGAGCGAGGGAAACATTGACCGGCAGATTCACTCCGGTTAAAATAATAAACAATAACGTTATTGCGATCTCGGCGGATCTAAATGTGTCAGTTTCACTGGGCATACAGCATTGACTGCACACATTTACTTGATCAAGATTTCAACACCGGTTACTCCCTTTAAAATCAACTCGGACACAGTGTTACACGAGGAATGGTATCTGATTTCACCAAGTGATTAGATATGAGTGGGCGCATTAGTAAGCTATCCTAATGTCGGCCTAGGGAGACTTAGCTTAGTCGATAACATTGGAACACGCAATATTAAATCTCACTAGCTAAAACGTTGACTTTGGGAAGCTTTTTGTCTTAACCTTGGAACACGCAATAGTTAGACACTTTAGCTATAACATCGATGCAAGCAGCTGTTGTCTTAAAAATTGGGACACGCAATATTTAATCAATCTAGCTGTACTGAGGCCTAAAGGAGGAAGTAAGGAACACACTTACTCCTGTCCTGTGCGCTGTAAGGCGACTTTTTGTCACAACAGGCAATTTAAAATTTCTCACTGCAGGTTTTAACAATACAAACAAAGAAACGCAAAACAACAAACTAGAGTTCAACTTCATTAAACACAATGTCCTGTTGTGTGGTCGTAACGTTACATATCAATAAAACAGCCTTGTTTTCCCGTATCCTTATCTATCTTCCAGATAAATAGAAAAGATACCGTCACAAGTGTACATGTCTTTGTGTAAATAATTTAGTTCAAACTACCAGCATTTATCTCCATCAATATGTAGGAAATGATTCGGATAAAATAACTCAAAGGGGTATTGAATTACAGTAAAAGGAACCATGATACATATAAACGGATTAAAAATTAATATTTAACACTTCATCAACTATTCGTCCAGCAATACGTTGAAATTAGAGTACATTATCAATCCTGAATCGAGATATTACCCATTACAACGGCAATAATATCAATTTTAGAAGCTTAACTTTCAAACCTTTGGAAGCTTAACTTTCATAGAAATTAATTTGAGAAGTTAAAACACTTACATTGCTCCCCATAGCTCCGTTTAAATTAATGCTTGCAGCTGAAAGCTTTGCTGTAAGTGTGATCTCCCATTCCCCATGTGCGAGTTGAAAACGTGGAAATGTCTCCCTCTGCTGGCTGTAGTCTTTAGCCTCTGGGCAAACATTCCAAAGATGACGCAAATATAGGGCTGGACAATAATTCAATATCAATATATATCGCGATATAATTTTTTTCAATAACGGTGATATGATTTTTAAACGCATTTCCGATATTTCGATATGACTGACTTTCAGGGCGCATGCCATCAGAAAGAGCAGAACACGATTGGCTTCTTGCGTGATGACGTAGGCCTACACCACGGACACGCAGCCAGTGCTCAGCAGTAGTAGGCTGATAGATCCAACGTGGCAAGTTTTAGCTACAAAGAGAGTTTCCCTGACCGCAACACAAATGTGACTGATCGAGCTTCCACAAGTAAGGAGAAATAAATAGTTGATAAGAGAAGAAAGACTAACTTTCTTTAGTGGCGTGGAAGTGGTTCGTCTATCTAAAGCACTATTCGCACGGGATTAGTATTATCTAGGG
This sequence comes from Pseudorasbora parva, assembly GCF_024679245.1. Taxonomy (NCBI): domain Eukaryota; kingdom Metazoa; phylum Chordata; class Actinopteri; order Cypriniformes; family Gobionidae; genus Pseudorasbora; species Pseudorasbora parva. The sequence goes on from NC_090180.1 coordinate 26,562,545, forward strand.
ACCTCTGTGATTTAGAAATGACTCCTCCACATCTGAGTTTTGCGTGGCACATTCGCACGGGATAAGCAAAGCCTGTGATTTTACTCGAATTTACTGACTTCTCCCGGATATGTTCGTTATAGATAGCTGTATGAAATCATAAACAGGCATCGATATCGTTTTGATTATTTTACAGTAGACTAATAAATAAATATAATTTCGTTCAGTAAGCGAACAGACGCCATGAACTGAGCTCAGACCAGCGGCAGGAATCAGATTTCATTTATCACGAGTAGGAAGCTGAAGATACGGCGGAAGATTCAGTTTCAAAACTAAATGTAAAAGCGCCTATTTCACAAGATTGTCATTGTAGCCTACTATACTGTTCTGTTATGTTTTTCATTCAGAACAGTATTGATGTTAATATTAAACACACCATTCAATCAGATTACTCCCAAATTGACACTCATTCTAAAGTGAAAGTATAATCCGTGTGGGCGCGGCTGCACGGGAATTAACGGTGCGCATTATGAATGCAGACTTTATTCTTCGTGAAAGATAAAGATAGAAATGCTCACAGGGAGAAAAAAAGCTTGCAAAAAGTATATACAATCCGCCTAATCCTGGCCAAATCACAGAGATGTCGATTCACACAGGACTAATGTTATCACAGGACCTCGGTGTTCGGCGAAATATGGTAGGTAGGCTAATTTGCGGGGGAATTTTTACTTTACAAATTACAGACATGGCCGATTCGCACGGGATTAAGATCACAGACATTCTCTGCAATTATTACAAATCACCAGAGGTCCACAGATAATACGAATCCCGTGCGAATGGGGCTGATATTAAACTTGTGCCGGAGAGGTGCCGACTAGGGCTGTAACAATAGCCTACATCGACATAGATGCATCAATCTAATGTCTAACAATACGATGCCAAGCGTTACAAATAATCCATGTAGACTATTTATGTATGAGGCAAGTGGCACATTTGTTTTAATACTTTCCACATTTGCACACAATGCCATGCATTAACACTATTGCGTTCATTCTCGTTTACCTTTCAAAGCTTGTGAAAGACGGTCAGACATGGCTTCGCGAAAATGTATCATCTTCTCCTGTTTAAAGCCTTGCAAAAAGCAGCGTGCACTCATCTCAAACAGAGCACAACTAGGCCACTGAATTGAGTCTTATTTTATTTATTTTTTTGTGCATCAGTAGATAAAGGTGTAGTTTTGCATAAAAGGAGAATATAGCGCTATGAATCGTTCTTCACTGAAATTTAAAACTTAAAAGAAAATGCTCAATAAACTGCGTCTGCGAAGTGAGAGTCTTGTTTATTTAATGGTGATTTCACATTTCTTGTTCGTATAAAGGCTAAATACAAATAAAAGGTGAACATAAATTTATTTGTACCGTTTTTATTTCTAAAATATTATATAGTTTTATAGGAGGAGGTTTCATAGACTTGGCAAATTAATTTGTCAGAAGTTTGTAGGTACAGAAATCCTTTGTGGCAGTTCTTGGTAGTTTTTCTAAAGCTTTTATATAGTTCATATCGATATCGAAATTATATCGTATCGACCAAAATTAAGAAATATATCGTGATATAAATTTTGGCCATATCGTCCAGCCCTACGCAAATATCGTCAATTTGCGTCACGAGAGGAATTTTTTCCAGAAATAAAGGCATAAATCTCTCGTCTCAGGGGGATGTGAGGGGGGAAAGCACAATCATTTGATTATACTCCAGGGTTTCTACTGATACAAAGCCATATGCTAATCGCTGAAGTAACCCTTTAATGGAAAGGAGTGAAGTCCCAATGATTTCTTAACCACAACCTGAGAATCAGTATACTAGCAGGTCAATCTTAGTTTGCACGCTTAGATATGATTTTTACCAGTTCAGCAAGAATGAAGAGTCATGTACTTGCGTTTGAATGCTCCTACGAGCATGGGTTCCTCTTAGCATGGCGTTGCTCGGCTGGTAGTCAGTTGTTGTGGTCAGAGGGACAAATAGTTGGTTTTGCGGGCTGAAAAGCCGGATTCTGGATGGCGTTAGCTGGTTGCTACGCGACGGGGATCTCTGTGGCGCGTCTGCGCAGACTCCAGGAAGTTTTTTACGGCGAGGTTCAGACAGAGTTTTTGAGTGTGGTGATGAAGAGCTCTGGGTAGCTCTGAGGACGCTGCGTGCATGCAGAAAAGGCTTGCATGATCAAAGCAGAAGTCACCGCAAAACCATGGCAGTTAGTAATGTGCGGAGCAAAACAAAAAGCAAAGATATCTTGCTGCCCGGGAGTTTTAAACGGGCCCCAAGGTCCCTCCTTGGGGGCGTCTCCGGCCAATGAGATGTTGTGGGCGGGTGTCCTGCCCACTTCTCCTGTTCATGCATATCATTAGTGTAATGTCTGATTAAACACTTTAAAGGACCCAACTTTCCTATTGTGATCATGGTACATTTTACACAAATTTACCTTGCATCAAAACGACGAGAATCATTTATCCATCACATAGACATCAAACAGCTTGCTATTCCCATGATGGGAGTAGGAGATAGTAAAGATTCATATGTAAGATTCATATGTAATACATGTCTCGCATACAGAGAAACTTTACAAGTTACATGAAAATATTCATAATACCTTAGTATATGTTTAAGTGGATTAGGTTAGGTAGATTAGGATTGGGTGGATTAATTCATGTTATTAAATCTATGGTTTAAGTCAACTCCTCATGTCTGCATTGGTGTGAGGTCTTTGTGTGATGTTCAAAGAGCCTTTGGAATGCGCAGGTCAAGAAAGGAGGGAGGACGACAAGGGTCCTGGCTAATGTTGGGCAGCCTTCAGAAAGCTTTTAGCGACTCTGTGTCCCGATAACGATTTGAATTTATGCCTGTCGATATTAAATGAGTCACTTCTTCGTGAGGTTCTACCCGCTGTTATGCTTGTAGAACAAAGAGGAAACGTCATGTGACTCATCTTGTCCTTGTGCTGGTTTTGAGATAACACAGGTAAAGGGGGAGAGCTGTTGTCTCTGGGCCAGTTGGGGCATCCTTGATTAGTTTTACGATCGGTTCAGGTTTCGGAGAGGGGGTCTCTGGAATGCTTTGTTGTGTCGACTCATTGCTGGAATATACATATTACTACAGCCTAAATGTCTTGATCCTGTGGGAGATAAAATTCACTCTTCAGATGTTTTACAACATCAGGACAAAAACATGAAGACGAAGATATTATAGACGGTGTCTATCCAGCTTGTCCCAAATTCATCTCAAAGCACAGACTGGCACGACGCATCTTTGCGGGGCAATAGGCTATTGAGAATGAGGACATACGTCATGGTAGCTTGCTGTCACATGACAAATTGGGCGGTTTTTGGGCCCGTCCACCATTTTGGGATCCGGTTGCCAGGGGCAACACTGTAAGAGCGATACAGAGATCGGAGCAGGAAAGACGGCTCGAGGAATTATCACGGTGTTTAAACTGAGAAATTTAAAAATGGAAAATAAAAAGAAATGGAGGTTAACTACAGGGAGAAATCGCTACCAGCGCCAGGCAGAGGTATTTAGAGGAGCTGGATGATATAAAAAACGTCAATCCATACGAGCTGCCTGCAGCAGAATGGAACAGAGACCTAACGTTAGACGCTTTAACTTACTACCTTGCACGTTCATGAAATGTTTTATATATTTTTTGTGCATTCTGAATAATAAATAAATATATCTCCCCACTATCCTGCAACAGTCTAGTGCTCATCCTCTTATTAACAGTATATTTCTCATACTGACCATATTTTATACCTGATGACAAGTTTACATTTCTAAATGAATTAAACTAATAAAAAGGAACGCTTGTGTGCGCTGGTGCTTTTAGTCCAGTCTTAAGTAGACCAAATGCTCAGTACATACATGTAACGTTAGAGGAAAAGGACAGTTAACTAGCTATAGGCCTAAGTTGCTTTGAATATTAATCATTTTAGCTAGCCTGACAAGCCAGACCCACATCAAGATGTTTGGTCTGGAAACTCACCATAGACAGGGCTCAATCCGAGGGGCGGGATAAACGGTTCTTTCAAACTCCCTCTGCATGCGATAGGATAGCGCTACCACAAACCAGAGCAACGAAGGTGAAACAGAGCTTGTTGATACATTAAACATTCACCGTATCCGGTCGGCTAAACTCCGAACACATCTTCCCTTTTTAAGAATGACTTCAGTGCCGTTCTTTGTTCTTTTCTCAGAGAAAAGCTTAACTCCAAGTCTTCCAGAATCGCAGTCAAAGCTGATTCGAAAGACCGCCGCCGTTCACCAGTTTCTGTGTTTACTAGAAGCATGCAAACTCAACTCGGCCGTCGTCATTATGGCCCCGCCCGCCGACTCTATACACGATGTGATTGGCCCATCCAGAGTGAGGGGAATACAGCTCAGAAGGGTATTGAGAGTTCCTAGACGACACTTGCGGGCAGATTAAATTTGCTGCCGCTAGGGTGCGTCGAGATTTCTAGGCTACATTTTGGCATTAACATGTAAATTACATACAATACAATTTTTGACAATGAAAAATTACAGAGTACAGAATGAATTTCAAAACGTTTAATACAAATAAATAAAGGATCGTGTTCTTCAGGTGTCAACACACTCCAGCATCGCGGTCACTAGTAAGACGATGACTGACACCCTGTGGTGAAATAATGGCGTATGTTTTCCAGCAGCTGCTTTCTCAGATCGGCTGGGGTGGATTAAAACTTTGTTCCGTTGAGTTTGGATAATGATGTGCATGGTAATCAAAATATCTCTTCTCCAGTCTCCGTTCGAATCCAATACCTGGCAGACCATCCTCCCAAAATGGCGGAAGGGGGCGGGCGCGGTGTCGTGACGACATCTCATTCTCAATAAAACAAATATTTTTTTTAACAAATATTTAATTTTCTTATATTCTTAAGGTTACCATTATTTACTTAAAATCATTTAAATGTTTTACAGGCTGTATGTGTTGTTTCACTGACGGAAAATAAACACGCATGCTTATGACATGGATGTTTGCGCGTTTATTATTGTAAAATGTAGGCTATATATGGAATACAGTACAGTATTTAAAATAGCATATATGCATTAGTTATACTCTCAATTTAATTTACAGAGCAAACTATAGAAAAAGATTAATGTGTGGGGTACTCACAACAAGACGCGCAAGAGGGGGCACGGCGCCACACCTGTTGCACGTCTTTTTTTTTCTTTCTTTCTTTTTTTTATATAACGGGTTTCAAAGAGGTTTACCACTGAACCGCGGGAATTTCTAGCTTTTCAACCACGGTAAAAAAAATCCATACAGTCCCAGCCCTACTTCCCACAGATAAACAATGTCAACAGTCATGGTTGATGTTTATTTACAATTGGATACCGCAACAAAGTTGTTTGTTTGCTCGACCCATTTCACCACAGAGTTTTTCTAACCTGGGCAGGATTATCTATCTAATATAGCAGGATTTGCTCAGCATTTGATACTGAAGCCAATTTCAACTGTATTCTTGCAAGCAGTAAGTAGTGATTTTATCCACTTATTGACTGTTAAAACCCATTTCTGATTAAATTGAAAGTTTCTTAGTAAAACAAAATTATGATAATATCCCCTGTGTTGTCTAGATCTAACGCAAGATGCTAAAGTAACAACTGGAAACTCCAAGTAGCTTACATAACAGTTTGTCAAATGACAAAAGTTTATATTATTTCCTGTCAGTGTTGTCATAAAATACAACAGAAGATACATATGTCGATCCCTTTTGATGGATTGAAATCTAAATGAGCCTATATTTCATCATTAACATAACTCAGAATCTAACTACGTTTACTCCTACTGTTTAGTTTCTTACAGATCGCTCAGTCGATCATTGTAGCTAACGTCACCTTCTTCACCATCTAAGTTACAACAATAGTCATTTGACAAGGCTTCTAGTCAATTTGTTAAATAAATATACCTTTTTGAGAACTGAAGTATGATTATTTTGCAGCGGATAAGTAGTAATTAAGTAAAATAGTAAAGAGACTATTTTGAGTGGCTTCTACATTAATTTGTTTGGCTAAATAAATCGACGTTTAAATCAGTACTCTACTATCAAACTGTAACGTTACTGTAAACAACATATTTATGCGCTACCCAGTTCAGTTCGTGATTTAAATTTGAGAAGCTATTATTGTGAAATCATTGCCATGACGGATGGTATAACATAGATGTGTTAGCTGTCATTGAGTAGCAGTGGAGTGAAACAGCCAATCAGAGCAGAACTCTGCATTAATATTCATGAACATTCCAAATAATGCAAAAACAGACCATTACATCATAGGGACAATTTCTAGGGTTGTAAATGGACCTGTAAAACTGTATCTGGACAATCTTTGACCTTAAATAAGCCACTTACCCTCTATTTAGATATTGGAGAACAATTTAAGAACACAGTTTAAGATATTTTATATTTTGTCTGAGAGTATATCCAAGTGTATGCACACTTTACTGTCCATGTCCAGAAAGGGAATAAAAACATCATCAAAGTAGTCCATATGTGAAATCAGTTCGTTGATTAGAATCTCTTGAAGCATCGAAAATACATTTTGGTCCAAAAATAACAAAAACTATGACTTTATTCAGCATTGTCTTCTCTTGCTTGTTTGTGCTCAATCCTCAAATAAAGATTAAAACGGTTGTGAATCAGTGAATCGATCAATGATTCGGCTCGCCAGTGTCACGTGATTTCAGCAGTTTGGCATGCGATCCGAATCATTGATATTTTCGATGCTTCAAGAGATTCTAATTAACCAACTGATGTCACATATGGACTACTTTGATGATGTTTTTATTCCCTTTCTGGACATGGACAGTAAAGTGTGCAAACAATTAGATACGCTCTCGGACTAAATATAAAATATCTTAAACTGTGTTCCGAAGATGAACGGAGGTCTTACAGGTATGGAACGACATTAGGGTGAGTCATTAATGACATCAATTTCATTTGAGTGAACTAACCCTTTGGTCTTACCTTATAGCCTACAGGATTTGATTTATTGCAACATTCCATTGAAGAATGCACAACGAAATTTCGGCCCAATAATAGCATATCTTCTCTCAACTTGTAAAACTTTGCAACTCTGTCTGCACGTATGCTAAAATAAACGATCTTTGCCGGTGTTGTAAAAAAAGAAAAGAATTTAAGGATACACTGTTACTTACCAACATAATCATTATTTCAGAGATAAATAGTGAAGGCGAATGCATACAAACAAGCCCTCCGTTTAGGATTTGAACAAATATAATCCAAGTGCCTTTGATGAGGTGCATGGTAACGTTAATGTTTATCATCTGACCGTCATCGTCTAAAGCCCGCCCTGATGATTTCATTGGTCCGAACAGTTTTTGTTCGGGCATAATCATTCCTCTATGGATCGAGTCCAGACCAAACATATTGCAATGGCTCGCAATATCAAGAACTGTTTCTTTCAGACATGTTCGATTCAGAGAACCGGTGAACTAAAAATACTGAGCATGCATGATAGCGTCGGAATGAACCGAACTGTTTCTCTCGGAGTGGGAAGGCTAATGCTGTTTCTAGACAACTGATGCTGATAATATGAGCATGGGTGAAACGAGGATATGTGTAAGTTTATGTTATGATAATGTAGGTTTATTTAATCTGTGTAAAACATCAGTGTTTTAGGTGTTTGAGGCTAGAGGTGAAGCATTGATTGACTGATAGACAACTACTCTGTAAGTGTTTGTAACTTTTCTCATTTGATTGTTTGTTCATTTGTTTTTGGATAACTGTGTCTGTGTAGTGCAGTAGTGTGTATTATTAGTTTTGGTGTATTCTCGCGGTGTGTGTGGGAGTTAGCATTTGTTTGGTCATTGCCACGTTGTGAGTAAGCATTTGTTGGGGGCGTTCCCAGCTGTTTTCAATAACGATACTCAGGTGAGTATAAATAGAGTGATAGTCTGCTGCAGCGGAAGCGGCAGTGTGAAGCCCTCCTTGTGTGAAGACTGACGAGTGTAAAGACCTCAACTCTTCCCTGTGCAACTCTTCCCGAGCAAGGACCCTGGCAAGGCACTTTAGTATCATCTTCCTTTCATTATTTGTGTTCGGTTCTTTTCTAATTCCTATCTGGCCTTTTCTCTGATCTGTATTCACCACGTGCTTTCAAATCTCAACTATTTCTACTAGCACTCGTAAATCACGCTCTGTACACACGAGATGCCGCAATCCTAATAATTTGCGCTATATCCTAACATCCTCTGCTACTTTACTCTCTATTCCAATTGGTCTCTGGAATTGCCAGTCTGCTGTAAACAAAGCAGACTTTATTTCATCTATTGGGACTCATTCTCAGCTCAGTCTCATGGCCCTAACTGAGACCTGGATCAAACTAGAGGACACTGCCAGTCCTGCAGCCCTCTCAACCAATTTAACTTTTTCACACACTCCTCGGCCTATTGGGAGGGGTGGGGGTACTGGTTTGCTTATCTCAAAGGATTGGAAATTTGATCCCTTACCATCTCTACCGGCCAGTTCATTTGAATCGCACTCAATCACTATTACTCACCCTGTTAAAATCCATGTGGTAGTGGTCTATCGTCCTCCAGGTCACCTCGGTAACTTTGTGGAGGAGTTGGATGTGTTACTTTCTAGCTTCCCTGAGGATGGCACTCCACTGATTCTGCTTGGTGACTTCAACATCCATCTTTATAAACACCTAGCCACAGACTTCAGCACTCTACTGACTTAATTTGACCTTAAGTTAGTATCTACTACGGCTACTCACAGATCAGGTAACCAATTAGACCTCATCTACACACGCAACTGCTCCACGGACAACACTTTAGTTACTCCATTACACACCTCAGACCACTTTCTCATCACTCTTAACCTCATACTGACTCCTGATACAAATGGAAAAATGGACTGCATTTATATAGCGCTTTTATCCAAAGCGCTTTACATTTTTGCCTCACATTCACCCATTCATACACCGACGGCGATGTCAGCCATGCAAGGCGCCATCCAGCTCATCGGGAGCATGCTGGGGTTAGGTGTCTTGCTCATGGACACTTCGACACTTGGTCAGGTGGAACCGGGGATCGAACCACCAACCTTTCGGTTTGTAGACAATCTACATGAACCACTGAGCCACTGCCGCCCCCAACACGTACAACACGTACTCCTACACATATTACCTTTCGGCGTAATCTACGCTCACTCTCTACCTCTCGCCGATCCACTATGGTTTCATCTTCACTCCCTCCACCTGCTCAGTTCTCAGCACTGGATGCTAACAGTGCTACTGACACTTGCTTCACTCTAACATCCTCCTTAGACAGTTTTTGACCCCTTTCATCCAGACCAGCCCGCTCCACCCCATCTGCCCCCTGGCTGTCTGATGTTCTCCGTGAACATCGTTCTGGACTCAGGGCGGCAGATAGGAAATGGCGGAAATCTAAAAACTATACTGACCTTACCTTGTATCAGTCTCTTCTCTCTTCTTTCTCTACAAATGTCTCCACTGCTAAAACAACATACTACCACAACAAAATCAACAAATGCTCTGACTCTCGCAAACTCTTTAAAATATTCTCCTCTCTCCTTTGTCCTCCTCCTCCCCCTCCTTCATCAACTCTTACAGCTGATGACTTTGTATCATTTTTTACAAACAAAACATCTGTCATCAGCAACCAGTTCTTCTCACCACAAACTGACACGCACATCTCAACAACTGACACGAACACGCTTCCATCCTTCTCTCCGCTCTCCGAGGCAGATATTTCTATACTCATCCTTTTCAATCACCCTACTACCTGTCCACTTGATCCTATACCCACTCACCTCCTTCAGGCCATTTCTTCTTCAATCACTCCTGCACTCACTCACATTGTCAACACTTCTCTTCACACGGGAACCTTTCCCACAGCATTTAAGCAGGCTCGGGTAACCCCACTGCTTAAGAAACCCTCTCTGAATCCAGCACTTTTAGAAAACTACCGACCGGTATCCCTTCTGCCTTTCAGTGCAAAGACCCTTGAGCGAGTTGTGTTCAATCAACTCTCTATGTTTCTTGAACAGGACAACCTCCTAGACAACAACCAATCCGGCTGCAAAAGCGGCCATTCGACTGCGACTGCCTTGCTCTCGGTAACTGAGGCACTGAGACTGGCAAAAGCAGCTTCCAAATCCTCAGTGCTCATTTTGCTGGATCTGTCTGCTGCTTTTGACACAGTTAACCACCAGATCCTCCTGTCAACACTTAAGAAGACTGGGATCTCAGGAACTGCTCTCCAGTGGTTCAGGTCTTACCTCTCTGGTAGGTCCTACAGGTTGTCATGGAGAGGTGAAGTGTCTAAGTCACATCATCTAGCTACTGGGGCGCCTCAGTGCTTGGACCACTTCTCTTCACCATCTACATGTCATCATTAGGTTCTGTCATTCAGAAACACGGCTTCTCCTATCACTGCTATGCTGATGACACTCAACTCTACTTCTCATTTCAACCAGATGATCCTACAGTCAGTGTTCGTATCGCTGCCTATCTGACAGACATTTCTGACTGGATGAAGGAGCATCACCTTTAACTCAATCTTGCAGAATTACTTATTTTCTCAAACAATTCAGCACATCAAAATTTCTCCATTCTGCTTGGTTCATCGACCATAACTCCATCCAGGACAGCCAGGAACCTTGGAGTTGTGATTGATGACCAGTTAAACTTCACTGACCACATTACTGCAACAGCCCGGTCCTGCAGATTTGCTTTATACAACATTAGAAAGATTAGACCCTTCCTATCAGAACAGGCTGCACAACTCCTGGTTCAAGCTCTTGTTCTCTCCAGACTGGACTATTGTAATGCTCTTCTGGCTGGGCTTCCAGCATGCACTATCAAACCCTTGCAGCAGATCCAGAATGCAGCGACGAGAGTGGTCTTTAATGAGCCGAAGAGAGCGCATGTTGCACTGCACTGGTCGCCGATGGCTGCTCGCATCAAATTCAAGGCACTAGTTCTCGCCTACAAAACAACCACTGGCTCTGCGCTAATATACCTAAACTCACTTGTTCAGACTCACACACCCTCCAGAAGCTTGCGTTCTGCGAGCGAGCGATGCCTCGTGGTTCCATCCCAAAGAGGCATGAAATCACTCTCACGGACATTTTCCTGGACCGTTCCCACCTGGTGGAATGACCTGCCGATCTCAATTCGTGCTGCCGAGTCTGTAGCCATGTTTAAAAAACATCTTAAGACACATCTTTTCCAATTGCACCTGACCAATACAGAATAGCACTTACTGATCACCACAGCAACGACCAACAAGCGCACACTCCTGGGTCATATCTACGTATCTCATCCGGATTTGTGCTTTCAGGCGGGTGTGTTACATAGTTATCATAATCCGGTGTACTGTATTTTGCATACGTGAGTTTTTGTTGTAGATGGCTATTGCTGCACGTTTAGCTAGAATGCCATACAAAACCAACCCATTGGGCCACTGAATCTGCATTAACGACAACAGTTGGGGCAACAGCCTTAGTCCTAATGGGTTGTTATCATGGCTATCAAAATCCAGTGTTCTGTATTTTGCGTATGTGAGTTTTTGTTGTAGATGGCTATTGCTGCGCGTTTAGCTAGAATGCCATACAAAACCAACCCATTGGGCCACTGAGTCTGCTTAACGACAACAGTTGGGGCAACAGCCTTAGTCCTAATGGGTTTTTATCATGGCTATCAAAATCCAGTGTTTGGTATTTTGCGTATGTGAGTTTTTTGTTATGGGTGGCTATTGTAGATGGCTATAAAAGAAATAAAAAAATAAAAAAAATAAAAAAAATTGTACTGTACTAATTAATTGAGACTTCTTACAGCTCTTACAGGTTGTTGGCCTTGTTTGTTTCGTTGCTTCTATTGCTCTCCCCTTTTTTGTAAGTCGCTTTGGATAAAAGCGTCTGCTAAATGATTAAATGTAAATGCGTTTGTATGACAGTGGCTTTATTGAGTGCTTTTGGAAAACATAAATAAAAAAAATGTATCCAAGATGATGATGAGGACAATAATAATTATTACTAAGTTTTGATTACAAATACTTTATATGAATGTGTTTGAATGTACTGATAGAAATTACGTCATTACGTAAAGACGTAAAAAAAAAATGGTGATCCATTTTTTTTTTTAACCGGATCATTGAAACGAACTTGTTGGAAAAAAACGGTTCGCAGAAAAGAACCGAACTTCCCATCTCTAACCGCAAATGTTGTTAAAGCACCCCACAAAACAGAGGGGCAGGGTGAGAAAAGCTCATTATCATTTAAAGCTGTATGCACTGCATTGTTTTAGTCCAGGTAAAATTAGTGTTTTCTTACAACACTAAGGCTAATTTTTAATTAAAGTATATTACAAACTTTTCATTGAGACACTAAAGAATCATATTAGCATTATATGACCCCTTTAATTCATCATGTACTGAAAACGTTAAAGTTTGCTATTATTCATATAGCACTTTTACAATGACGATTGTTTCAAAGCAGATTCACAGTGTTAAACAGGAAAATAATGCAACAGAATTTGATTCAGCTGTACATCAGCTCTGGAGAAATCGGTGACGTTATCAGCTTATTTTAATTTATCATTGACATTTAGCGACAATGTTGGCAGATCAGTATTATAGTTTATATAATTAATTAAGACCTAATACATTTATTTTATTTGGATATTTAGTTGAAAAACTTAGATCGAAATTTTAGTGTCCCCAACCGAGCAAGCCAAGCCAAAGGCAACAGTGGCAAGGAACCAAAATCTATCAGGGCATAATGGAGAAAAATAAACCACTTTAAAGGGTTACTTCAGCGATTAGCATATGGCTTTGTATCAGTAGAAACCCTGGAGTATATTCAAATGATTGTGCTTTTCCCCCTCATATCCCCCTGAGACAAGAGATTTATGCATTTTATTTCTGGAAAAGTTCCTCCTTTGACGCAAATTGGCGATATTTGCATCATAGGGGGAATGTTTGGCCAAAGGCTAAAGACTACAGCCAGCAGAGGGAGCCATTTCGGCATGTTTTGAACCCGCGCATGGGGGATGGGAGATTAAACTCGGAGCTCAGCTGGCAGCTACAGGCACTCATTTAAACAGAGCTATGGTGAGCAATGTAAGTCTTTTAACTTCTCAAATTAATTTCTATGAAAGTTTAGCTTGCAAAGGCATGAACTGAAACAAGCCAGACTGAAATTGCGTTGTGAATGTATGCCGCATACTCAGTGCTGTGATACTCGCGTGGTGACTCACTCATTATATTGAACAGACAGGTTGAGCTTTTAATTGTAGTGTCTTATAGAGTTTAGATTCTCTGCCCGAGCCCGAACCCGAACCGACCCGCGGGCCGGGTCGGGCTGAGATTTCTCTGCACTATCCTCGGGTCGGGTAGGGCCGGGCCCGTGATCAAGCGTTTTTTTTATTTTTAATTTACTAGTCTAATTGGGTGGGCAGAAAGCTATGCTATAATCAGAAATTATATATTTATATTTAGCAAAGTAAGAACTAATACAACAACTAAGAAACAAATGTGTAGGCTACAAAGTTGCACTAGTCAGGATTAGTGTAAAAATGCGCGTTAAACTCACAACTCGTGCAGTGATGGAGCGCAGCATTATAAACAGAAACGCTCTTGTGTCAAGAGCTGCTCGCGTGAACACTGCACTTTGCTTAATTAAATATCTTCGAATCGTTTCGTTTAAAAGTGGTCATTTCAAGCTTTCTATACGCATATTTCTCATGTCTGTGAGGCGAGTGGCCTGCTGAGTTTCGGTTTATTTATGAGACGCGCGCTCCAGTGCATGAGGAATGAAAGCGATCACTCCCACGACTTCACCTCACGATTATAGTCTGCTTTTTGCTTTTTATTTATTAAATCCAGGCAATTGGCCTAAGAAACCTTTTTTAAAATTAAGATACAATTTAAACAAAACGAAAAAAATGCTTTCAACAAAACAAAACTTAATATTAAACTAAATATAACCACAAAAATCATTTCTGACCCACTCGCATCTTTTCACTCATCATAATCAGATGAAATATGTAAAAATAATATTATAATATTTAAACATAAATATGAAGGAAAAAAACACATTGTTTAATGGCAACAACAAAGTAAGCTACAGATAAATGTCTGAGCTGGATTTGAGCAGACATCAGTTTACCGGTGAGCGGATCATGAGCGCGCGCCTGAGGATTATTGAGCGGAGTCAAGTCAACTTTATTTATAGTCTATAGCGCTTTTACAATGACGATTGTTTCAAAGCAGCTTCAAAGTGTTAAACATGAAAATATTGCAACAAAATGTTATTCGGCTGTACAGTCGCTGTGGAGAAAACTGAAAACTAAATGTAGTTTTATCATGAGCCTCACCAGTCCGCTTCGCTGCGCTTTGCTCATTACAGGCTCGTTCTCGTCAAAACGCCCACGTATTGAACAATGGTCGGGTTTAAATCGGGCTCGGGCTCATAATTACAGTTAATGTGTCGGGCCGGGCCGGGCTCGGACACAACGTGCACGGGCTCGGGTAGGGTCGGGCTTGATTTTTTGAGCCCGATCTAACCTCTAGTGTCTTCTCCAACTCAGACACAGTAATGAAGTTGGTGGCTTTGGGAATGGCCTCACAGGGCAGCGAAGCATTCTGGGAATTGTAGTCTTCATCCCCATGAGACAAAAATACATTTTCTGTCTTTTCTCAATCTAGAAAGCACTAAATTCAAAAATAATTTCACATTTCTACTACATTGATGACCCAGTTTAAATACAGATTCATCTTCCCAGCGCTGAAGTACCCCTTAATAAAAAAATGCAACTTGATCCAAACAGAATTAATCAACTCCTTGCCTTCTGTTTCAGTCAAAAATACAAAAAAGGCAGTGTTTTCACAATTATGTTCCTTTTTTAGAAAGAAATGGTATCTGTGAGGATTTCCAGTTAGGATTTAGACTGTATCATAGTACTGAGACTGCTCTCATCAGAGTTACAAATGATTTACTCTTCTCATCTGATCATGGTTGTATCTCTCTATTAGCGTTACTCGATCTTAGCTCTGCATTCAATACTATCAACCACAACATTCTTTTGAATATACTCAAAATTTATGTTGTCGTTATTGGAACTGCATAAAAGTAAGTAACCTGGTTTCCTTAATTTTTAGTTTATTGAAATTAAAAATTTGAGTTGATACAATGAAGGAAATTTGTTTAATAAATATAAACTCAAAATATTATTCTATCTGAACCACATAAAAAAAATTGATAAATCATGAAAATAGCACTATCTGGCATGTTTCACTGCATCATCAGAAATAAAGCACACATAATTACTCAATGTGCTTACAAACTCTTTTAATAATATTTTAATAAAGGTTGTCGAATCTCAAAACCATTGTATTAACTCAATTTTAATTTCAACAAACTCAATTTTAAGGCAACCAGGTAACTTTTTTTCAAAATAATATTTTACAGTGTACTTACCTGACCGTTATCAGTTTGTAGTAGGGTGCGGATCGGGCCGCATTTTTCTGTCCGAGCCCGACCCGCGTCCGACAGAGCAGTAACCGAACCCGACCCGAGCCCGACAGGCATTCAAATATTTATGTCCGAGCCCGACCCGAGCCCGACAGTTAAAATCATTTTTTCCCCCTCATATACTAATGACACGTAGTTTGTTTGTGTGAAAAGCCCGCTTTTATTAAGCAGCTGTAGGAAGGCATTCTGAAATGTTTACAGACGAGCGCATCAGCGCGCACACGGGGCATCAAACGTTACACAGAGCCCAATCAGCCAACTGAAATTAAATGATCAAAGGTCTGCTAAAAATGGCCCAAGCTAAAAGAACAAAACATTAACATAACACAATTGAAATGCTTATTGAAATGAAAGTCATCTTACCAATTTTCTCAAACTGTATGGTTCCTAAACTGCAACATTGGATCCATTTACATAATCTATCCATCAAAGTTTAGGCTAATCAAGGTTATGCAGAAAAAGGATTGCATCAACTGTGGATGTCTTCAAGGCTGTCCTGCTGCCAGCAGCGCTGAAGTTGCGCTCACTGGAATGACAGGGATGCCGCGGGCAATATGCACGCACGTGTTGCGCGTTGTTGTCACGGCGACATAAACAAATTTCCGCATGCAGGAAGACGGATGTTAGGGTAATATCATGCATGTATTTTAATCACAAAAACAAACCATTGCATCAAGTTAAACAGACCCATTGGCTACTTGCATAATAAGCAGTTTTAAATTTAAAAGGTTCAATGCCTTATCGCGCTGACGTGACCGAGCCCGACCCGAACCCGAACGTCATTTCTAAATATCTGTCCGAACCCGGCCCGACCCGTCGGGCTCGGGTCGGGTATCCATCCTCTAGTTTGTAGCAGTAAATGAAGAGATGTCACACAGATAACAAGTTCACAAGACCACTGGGAGATATCATTAGGAAGCATGGCGTTAGTTTTCGTTGTTATGCTGACGATACTCAGCTCTATATTTCTTCACGCCCTGATAAATTTATCAATTCACAAGATTAACGGAATGCATAGCTGATATAAAAAAAATTGATGAATAGGCATTTCCTGCAACTTAATTCAGAAAAAAACTAAATTTTTAATTATTGGACAAACCCCCCGCCCCCCCCAAGTAATAACCTAGAACACTGTCTAACACTTGTTGTCAAGCCCTCGTCATCAGTGAGGAACCTGGGTGTGCTCTTTGATACAAATCTTTCATTTGAAAGCCACATTTCTAGCATCTGTAAAACTGCATTCTACCATCTTAAAAAAAACAAATATATTAGGGCCGGGACTCGATTAAAAAAATTAATCTAATTAATTAGAGGCTTTGTAATTAATTAATCGAAATTAATCGCATTTTAATTGCATATAAATATTTGACCTGAGAACAATGAGAAGTAATTTATCACATGTATTTTTAGTATAACATTGAATAATGACTGAATACATAAGCTTAATCAACAAAATATTGTTTATTTATTTCAGTCCAGCAGACCAGCACAATGTTTGCCATTAAATATAGCAAAAGCATATTTGTGATATTTGAGGCTCGATGTGCTGCGGTGATACGCAAATTCCTTGTTGTATAAGCTTGCACACAACCATGCTCTTGACGACGCTTCCATTCTTTCGTTTTTTAAAACAAAATTTCCCATCCACGGGGCCAAGCAAAGCAGTCTCATCAGCTTCTTCGTTCATGTTCACTCATGCCCTGCGTCTCAATCAGCTCCCTAGTTCACTAGTCAGGGCACTGATCAGGACATAAGTCAATGGGCTGACTCCCTGATCAGTGCCCTGACTAGTGAACTAGGGAGCTGATTGAGACGCACCCATGGTTTGTTGTTGTCGTGACTCCGGAGCGAGCGCTAGTTGGTGTTCCAGTATAATCGGTCCGTCGAAACTCATTCATTGAAAAACGTTCCGCGGTGCAAAAATAAGTGTGGTTAATTTTTTTTTTTTTTTTTTGCGTAATTAATTAACGCGTTAAAGTCACGTAATTAATTAATCTTAATTAACGCTTTAAAGTCCCGGCCCTAAAATATATATATATATATATATATATATATATATAATATATATATATATATATATATATATATATATATATATATATATATATATATATATATATATATATATATATAAATAAATAAATACGGCACATGCTTTCAATGAAAAATGCTGAACAGTTAGTTAATGCGTTCATGAGCTCAAGGCTAGATTATTTTAATGCTCTACTGGGTGGTTCCCCTAGCCTAGAAATCTAGACGCACCCTAGCGGCTGCAAATTCTGCCCGCAAGTGTCGTCTAGGAACTCTCAAAACCCTTCTGAGCTGTATTCCCCTCACTCTGGACGGGCCAATCACATCGTGTATAGAGTCGGCGGGCGGGGCCATAATGACGACAGCTGAGTTGCGTTTGCGTGCTTCTAGTAAACACAGAAACTGGCGAATGGCGGCGATCTTTCGAATCAGCTTTGACTGCGATTCTGGAAGACTTGGAGTTAAGCTTTTCTCTGAGAAAAGAACAAAGAACGGCACTGAAGTCATTCTTAAAAAGGGAAGATGTGTTCGGAGTTTAGCCGACCAGATACGGTGAATGTTTAATCTATCAACAAGCTCTGTTTCACCTTCGTTGCTCTGGTTGGTGTAGCGCTATCCTATCGCGTGCAGAGGGAGTTTGAATGACAACCATTTATCCCGCCCCTCGGATTGAGCCCTGTCTATGGTGAGTTTCCAGACCAAACATCTTGATGTGGGTCTGGCTTGTCAGACTATGGTTCCCCTGCTCGCTTAATAAATAAACTGCAGCTGCTTCCAAAACGCAGCAGCTTGAGTTCTTACTAGAACCAGAAAGTATGATCATATTAGCCCAGTTCTTTCATCACTGCACTGGCTCCCTATTAAACATTGCATACATTTCTTAAAAAATCTTATTTATTACTTACAAAAAACTAAATGGTTTAGCTTCCCATTACTTGAGTGAGCTCTTAACACATTGTACTCCATCACATCTATTGCGGTCTCAAAATTCTGGCCAGTTGATAATACCTAGAATATCAAAATCAACTGCAGGCAGTCAATCTTTTTCCTATTTAGCACCTAAACCCTGGAACGAGCATTGTCTTCCTAGCATTGTTCGCGAAGCAGACACTGTCAGTTTAAAGCTTGAATAAAAATGCATCTCTTTACTATGGCATACACGGAACATTTTTAACTTGCACTATTCAAATCAATTGCCTGATTGTTAGGCTGCATTAACTAGGTCAGCCGGGAACCGGGAACACATCCCATAACACCTGATGTACTTGTTACATCATTAAAAGAGTGGCATCTACGCTAATGTTAGTCTCTCTGTTTTTCCCAAGGTTTACTGCAGTCAGCCAGATCCAGGCCGTATCCAGATCAAATGGTGGACCTGCACCTACACATGACTAGCGCATCCCTAAAGTGTCTGCTAAGACCGTGTCAATTAGTGTCTCCTCTGAATTTGCCTCACCAACACGTCATCCTCAATAAACCCATCTCTGGCGTGACGACTCCAATCTTTCGAATATTCATACTCAATAATTGTTTACTCGACAAGTCATCCTAAATAAACCAGTCTTCGGCACGATGACTCCGATCCCTCAAATATTCATATTTTTGTGTGATCGACGCGCCATCCTCACTATACCTGTTAGAGGCCAGAATAGGCCAGAGGAGAACTGGAGAACTTCCCCAAAGTATGACATTTTATGATGTAAAAATAACAAAAAACAAAAAAAATAACATAACAATATAAGTACACCTCAGGAAACATTATAGAACAATTTAAAAAATCCATGTCATGGGCCTTTTAAGATTATCCCTGTTTTAGCCTGTACTATTCTAGAGATTTTTTTTTTTTTAAACTTTGCATTGTTGCCAGTTGTTGTGACCTTAAGATGAATTGCTTTGCTATATACCTCCTTTGTAAGTTGCTTTGGATAAAAGCTAAATTAATTAAATTATAGTCGTTGGAAAGGCAAGAACATCCACTGTCCCCATACACACCATTGATACATGTCTTCAGCAGCTGCAATATCCCACAGTCATTTGTTGTATTTAAAGTAATGATTTTCTTAGTTGTACTTTTGCAGTACAAATTTTAATAATGCTTTTGATTCTCTTGTGTGCAGACTACTTTCCGAGCTGGAGTGTCCATCTTGGTGGCCTTTTGGCAAACTGCCATGGAAGAGCCACCAGGAGGCCAAATCAGCAGCAGCCGCCAAAGTGTCCCATACTAAAGGTTTAGGCAAGGGCCAAAAAGTCATGATCAGCATTCCAGCTATTGTCTCCCATGTAGGAAACTCTGGAAACATGAAACCAGGTAGCCTGATTGTTTTGGTCTCCTCTCTGGAGGTTCGAGATGCAAACGGACAGCTAGTTCATTCCTTTGAGAAGGAAGATGTGGATGATATCCATGTGCACAGCCCCTACGAGATCAGTGTTCGGCAACGCTTCATTGGAAAACCTGACATATGTTTCAGAGTTCTCTCTGCCAGGATGACCGAAGCTTTATCTGTATTGGAGATGCAGTACAAGAAGAAAGTTGAAATAACACGTGACTATGAAGCATTTCAGGCAACTTTGGCAACCACACCAGGAAGTCCAGAAGGTGCAGTAAACATTTGGAGTGTAGGTGCGTATAGGGGACATATAGCTAATGTTTTCTTTCATAGGTCCACTCAACACTGCTTAGCAATGACACAATGGGAATGCCCCCTGGCTGTTCCGATTGTCTGAAGACCTTATAGAATCACACCAATTAATTGGCTGATGGCGCGGGCGCCCCGCTGATGCTCTTACGTCATCATATTATACTGCCGTGTATGTCATCTGCTACTCTGAGATTATTGATGTGCTTTCATGCGCTATTGAGAACCTCGCGATCGACTGACCGTACAAACTCGTACGAGTCACAATAATCTAAACTCGATGAGAGTTTTAAGTAGTCCTAGCTCCCAACCAGTGAGAAGGAAGCTGCCATTTTTCAGTGATCTGCATAACTCATTTTCAGATCCTAGAAACAGCCTTTCTCTGCTCTTTTGACTAATGCTGACTTCACCAACCTTGTTGGTTCTTTGGAGCAGGGTCAACTTTGGTGCAAAAAAATAAATAATACAAATGTATAAAAAGAAAATTGTTGGACGCTCTAGGTCTGGCTTGGTGTCTGCAGATGTCTGCGGTGTCTATGGCTCAACTTCACAGAAATCCTTCTTTCAGGAAGGATTTCTCTGGTAAGCGGGTCATCCCTTGCCTACCACGTTTTAGGGAGCTTGCAGTCGCCAGTTTCCTCGCCCTAGACCTCATAGGCATCTCATACTGGAGCGGTCTGGCAGCAAGCCCCCTGTTCCAGTACCTTTAAGTCGTTCCTGACCCTTTGGTCAGAAAGAGGAGAGATTTGTCCGACTTTCGAGGTTGGGACAGACCACACTAGCATTTCACATTTACATTTGCCACCCAGAGTATCTTGATTGCAGAACTGGTCCAACTTCACATACATCTGGTATGGAAGGAAGGAGACTGGTTTGTCGCGATAGACATGAAAGATGCATTTTCACATTCAGGTCGTTCAGCGACACAGGAAGTTCCTCTGGCCCCGCTGAGGCTTCAGGGCATCCTTATACTCAACTATCTGGATGATTGACTTCTCCTGGCCCAGTCCAGGGAGCTGCCAGCTTATCGTAGATATATTGTGCTTCGCCACATTCAGTATCTTGGCTTGAGAGGAAACACACAGAGTGTGCTTATACTGTCCCAACAGACCACCTTCATAGGGGTCTGTCTCGATTCCATTTTGATGCAAGCCCATGTGGCTCCTGCCTGGATTTCCAGTTTAGTCACATGCTTGGCCCGCTTCAGGCTTGTCTCTGTGTCCGACAGGCTTCTAGGTCTTATGGCCACAGCTTCCCCGGTGCTTCCTCTGGGACGGCTTCACATGAGACTAGGGCTGGGACAATGATATTATAAAAATACGTCTATTCGTCAGACTCAAAATAAAGATGGCGGTGCCGGATAGTAGTAGCAACCATAGATATACATAATAAAGTATATTATGTAATTAATATAAGTATATTATTTATTATGTATATCTATGGTAGCAACACGAGTGGCTCCTCAGACTTCCTGAAGTGCAAGGCTAGCGGGTTGGCGCACACGGGACAAGCGCTCTTAACACAGGTGTGCATGTACGCGTTTTGTTGTCACGGCTACATTAACACATTTCTTCACACAGGAAGACAGATGTTTTGGTAATACTTTATGTATTTTAATCACAAAAACAAACGTTTGCATCAAGTGAAAGCATCGGGCACATTGGCTACCTACATAATAAGCTGTTTTAAATTTAAAATGTTCAATGTCTTATCACGCTGATGTGACCGAGGGTATCCATCCTCTAAGTGAGCACAGTTTCATCCCAGGACTATTCCAGCTTTAAACGGAATATTGACGCCCGTAATGCACTCCCCATGTAACTGTTCTCACTGTCATGCCGCGGACGTGCGGGGCGTTTCTGTTGCGTGTCAGCCACGGGGCTGTGTGGCGTTTTCTCTGCCTTTGGACACTATAAGCATGTCTGACGCGGCACTGCTGCTGCTGTTGATGCGGAGGGAAGCCCTATTCTTAATGTTGAACATAAATAGCCTACTGATAGAGCAAAGACAACTTCTGCAGTAGCCTATTGACCACATATCTATGGTATTGCCGGCAAAATAGGCTACAGCATATTTTATTTTGTATTGACAGTTGCAGTATTTCAAAATCGATAATTGTCGTTTTTTATTATTACAATTAAGCCTATATCTGCATTTATGTTAACCTAGAGACTTTCAAACATGAAAATGTCATTTATTAATATGTATTCGTGTCAAAATGATATATAAGCATCTTTTCCTATTCTATTTTGCCTAGAGACGCTTCCAACATGCTCGCGTGTCGCGTGAAAAATAGGCGCTCTTCTATTTCTAGCATGCACACATTTTCCTCGCGTCACAGGCAGTGTACAAACTCCAACCTGTTAACATGGGAGCCGAAACAAAAACGGACACGCCACACAGCCGAGACGCTCACGGCACGCTTCAGTGTGTCCCCGGATTTGATTAGCCTACTTGTTGATATTTAATCGATGGGCATAACCTGTAGGCTGAGTTGCATACATAGAAAAATAGTATATTGTGTTTCTTTGTTTTTGGTTTATACTTATTTATTTGTGTGTGTGTACTTATGTTTTCAAGGTTTTATTAAATTGCATTGCTCTTGTATAGTCTTTAACTTTGGAATTTTAAGAGCAATAAACATATATTGCAATGTTAAGGAATTTTTTTCATTCAGATAATTAAATCAACATGCATAAATTGCTATTAGGCAGTTAATGGGGAGATAATCAAATCGAAATCGAATCGGACAGGAAAATGAATCGCTAGATTAATCGATGCATCAAAAAAAGAATCTTTTTTCTTAAAGAGGGGTCGACATGGGGGCTGTTTCCTGTTGCCAGATGATTACGATGGACATCTCTCTGACCAGCTAGGGTGCGGTGTTCGAGGACAGGCCAGAATGCGTAATCTGGACAGGGAAGGTTCTAGCTTGGAACGTAAACTGCCTATAGCTGATAGCTGTCTTTTTAGCCCTTCTGCACCTTCTCCCTTTTCTCACGGGACATCACGTCATTGTCAGAGCTGACAACATGCAGTGGCATCTCATGTGAATCACTCATGGTCGCATGCGCATCATCTTCTCCTGTGGGGCAAATTCCTGTCTCTGAGGTCAGTCTGTGTCCCCGGGGTCCAGAACCTCGCAGCAGGCTTTTTGTCGAGGCAGAAACTCAGATCAGGGAAGTGGATGCTGAACCTGCAAACAATAGCCCAGATTTGGGAGAAGTTTGGCAGAGCAGAAGTGGACCTCTTCGCGTTGAAAGAGTTGTCTTTGTGCCCACTCTAGTTTTCTCTAGTCATCCAGCGTGGCTGGGGGTGGATGCGTTTGTATGCATTTCGGCCCATCAAGCTGATTCCGGCAGTTCTGTACAGAGTAAGAGAGAGCGGCGTCTCCTGCTTGTAGCACCGTTATGGCCATCCCAGACGTAGTTCTCAGATTTGGTTCTCTTTCTGGACTCCCTTCCCTGGGAGATTTCAGTCAGAGAGGATCTGCTGTCTCAGCTTCAGGGCAAGATTTGGCATCCTCGTCCCGAAATTTGGAAGCTGTGGGTGTGGCCCATCAGAGGCCATCAATTTTGAGTAATGATCTTCCTGTTTATGTTCAGGAGACCATTGCTATTGTGGGAGCTCCCTCCACGAGGAAGCTTTATTCCTCCAAATTCCTCCACACTGCCTTGTGGGCTTAGTGCTGGATTTCCTGCATGAGAAGTGTGTTGCCAGGGCGGCAGCAACTACACTTGGGGTGTATGTCACTGCTATTGCAGCGCACAAGAAGTTGGACGAGGTCCCTTTGGGAAGGTATAGGTTGGTTTTGTCCTTTATTAGAGGGTTGATGCGCCTGAGACCAGTACACTCCCCCGGTATCCCCTCCTGGGACCTGTCAGTCATTTTAGAGGGATCCCTTTGAGCCCTTGGAGTCAGCGGCGGAATGAATCTTGGCTTTCTTGTTAGCTCTAACTTCTTTGAAGCGAATGGGGGACTTACAGGCTCTCTCCATTAGCAAGGGTTGTTTCGATTTCGCTCCTGGTCGGGTTTAGGTTACCTTAAGGCTCAGGCCAGAGTATGTGCCCAAGATTTTCTCCACTTCATTTCGCTCTCATGTCACCACCCTCCACCTTTCGCCTCATTGGAGGAAGTTTAATTTGCTCTGGCTTGTTCGGGCTTTGAAGTGGTACGCGAATCGTTCTAACGCTACATTCACACCAAACACGAATTTAGTGTCAAAATCGCGTCTACCGCAGCTAGTTTGACGTGTGAACATTTTTAATCCATTCGCGCGTAGAAATCGAGCATTTGAAGCGAAATAGATGCGCGTTAAAGGCGCTCCAGGTGAAATATATTAAGCATTAACAGCCACACATTGTTCAGCCCACGCAGTACCTGGATTATCTTCACTTCATGTATATTTAAATAAAATATAAAGTTATGAAACTTCACTTTGCCCTCAGTCAAAATGATTTGCCTACCAAAATGATTTGTTAGGCAACAACAGATTAATTGGACCAAAGAGCGCCCATTAGATGTACATAAGACGAAGTATATGTCATGTTTAACCTCTACATAGACATCTGAGCCAGTGGCAAACGCCAAAAGGACTGGCCGAGGAAAGGCTGCTCTCGCTGGGGTTAATCGCCCGGAGATCGCCCGGAGATCGCCTGGATCTCACAACTCCAAAAACGCAAGAGTGTTCTTTTTTAAATAGGCTCTGTCTATGAGTAAAACATCCTAGGTAAACCACATATTTTAACTTTAAACAAACTTTAAACATTATCAACTGAAAAGCATTAAAACCACATTTAGTGACAAAATATCAGTATTTTTTAAATTATATGCTGGGTTTCTCATCACGTGGCAGCAGCAAGCAGGCTCCTCATTGGTTAACTCCGGCGTAGACGCGAATTCGCTTCAAACGCGTGAATGCACAAAAAGCACCACTCATGTGTAACGCGCGTATCGCGCGTATCGCGCAAGACGCTCAATTCGCTTCAAATTCACGTTATTCACGCGAACTGGACGCGCGAATGAGGCGAAATCGCGTCCATCGCGCCGCACAAAACGCTTCTATCACGCCGCAAGATCTCCAGACCCGCGTCAACGCGCCTTTCCATTGACCTAACATGGAAATCATTCGCTCCAGACGCTCTATTCGCATTTGGTGTAAACGTACCTTAATGGTTGCTGTGGGCTTTCCGCATTGAAACAGAGAATTTCCCATTGGTTGACAGAGGCTATTTCTTTGGCTTATGAGGTGCATGGGCTACTTCACCTCTTAGCATTCGAGTACACTATCTACCAGAGGTGTGGCTTCCTCTCAAGCTCTTTTTAGTGGGGCTCTTCTGAAAGACATTTGTGTGACGGCAAGTTGGTCCTCTCCGCACACTTATGTCAGGTTTTATAGTTTGGATCTTGACATGGCTCCGGGTTAGCTTGCCATGTGTGGTATATCGTTCCCATTGTGTCATTGCTACGCAGTGTTGAGTGAACCTGCGAAATTGAATGTCTCAGGTTACTCACATTACCTATGTTCTCTGATTATGGAATGAGACGCTGTGTTCACTGCCAAGCTCCTCGCACTGCCGATAGGCCTACCTTTTCAGCAAAGAAATCTGAGGAGCGGGTGGCGCGCAACAGTATAATATGACAATGTAAAAGCATCTGCCGGCGTCTGCGCCATCAGCCCATGAATTGCAGTGGTTTCTATATGGGCTTCAGACAATCGGCACACCCAGTGCAGTTTCCACTGATCAAAATTTGAATTCTTAAAACTTTGTGCATCAAATTATTCTAAACTTACAGTTTGCCAACAAGTCT